>NC_087200.1:125326257-125406257 GCF_015104395.2 Macrobrachium nipponense
TTTGTGATGAAGAAAAAAGTTAAATAATAAATCGATTCAAAAACATTTGCAAAATTCAGAACCATCACATTTATATATATATGCTGGAAGAGCGGTCCAGGATAGAGAGTCCCTCTCGTGTCATGTTTGTTGGGCGTAGACCTTTCGTACCTGACCAGATCGGAATTTTTCGATTTTGGAGGGTTTTATTAGGTTCCATCCGTCCACTTCATGACGTCCTTTGAAGGCTGAGCTAGCCTACCTGACCGGATCCGTACCGATCTCGGAGGGTTAGGCTAGGTCCCTAATGGGTGTATTCCTTCCCCCTTGTTCCTCTTTCACAATTCTTCCAGTAATTCCTCATCATTATTTTATGTTTGTCTTGTTGTGTATAGCCTTGGCCTTTGCCTCCTTTAGGGTGCCAGTTGGCCTACTGTCTTCTGCTCCCTTTAGTAGTAGGCTAGTTATAGCTCCTGTAAGGTGGTGGTCACCGATCGGTTGCTGTAGCCAGTCGTTCACGACTTGTCCACTCTCCTCCAGACAACAATTCCCCCCCTGCACCGGTCTTGCCTGGTGCTGCCTAGCTACCTCGCGGTTCAAGGAATCCTACCGATGAACGGCCGCTAGAGCATATATCTTTCCAGGGGGGGATTGGTTGGAGGAGATTGGTTGCTAGTAGTTTGTGTAATCTCCTTATAGGTCTCCGGGCCCGTAGATCCTCTGATCAGGTGGGGTCTACCATCACACCAGCCAGCAGGCTATACACCGGATTGTACGTACCACTGCTCCGCCACTCAGTTGTCTTTTCTCCCTGTTGTCTCAGCCTCCCCACTCATGTTGGGGCAGAATTGGGCTTAGAGCTGCCTTTCTAGTTACCTTAGAATCGCTTCTCTTCCCCGATGCAATCAGATTCAGGCCTAGGTTTTACCTTTTTCCCTGTTCTGCTCGTATCAGCCCGTCTCCGCCGGCATTTACTATTATGCTAACGGGATTATAAGACTCCAGAGTAGGTGAAGCCTTTAAGAAATTACATTAGATTATATATTTTGTTAGCCTCTGTAGCTATGTCTCCGGATCCGTATTGGTTCCAATGTAGTGTGGTCTACCATCACACACGCCAGGTAAAATATACCGGAGTTTATTGTACCGTTGTTTCCGTCACTCAGTTTTCCGTCTTTTTTGCTATCGCTGTTCCCCATTTCGGTGGGGATGGAGCTGGGCTCAGATATGCGACTGCATTTGATTTCATTGCATTTTTCTGCTACGATGCGATCAGACTCAGGCTTAGGTCTTACATTATCCCCGTTCTGCTTGTATCAGGCCCCATCCACTGGTTATAGCTGTACCAATCCCGAGGGCGGATTCTGGAGCAGACGGAGACACACAGAGCCCCATTTTCTGTTATCATTATCCAGTAAGTTGAAATTGATAACCGATATTACCTTTAACGGATCAAATATCTGGTTAAAGTGCATCCATCTGGCCGGAATTAACTCTGGTGCCTCTACGTAATGATACTCATTTGACTTTTCAACTTACAGATGGTCCGCTGCCAGGTGTCGGGATGTTCGGCCGCCCTGTATAAACCGTACGGGCATGAGGTCTGCCGATCTCATGCCAACTGCGCCATCCCGGCGGAGGATTATTTGGTCTGGCACCCGGACCCCTGCACAGTTTGCTATGAGCTGGTCAGGATTGTCTCAGACGAGTGAGTAAGTAACATTCTCGCCTCGTCGTTTCCATGTCCGTGAAATTTCTGCTATACGTTGACTTTGGGAAATTTTTTTGACACACGGGATCCTAATTTGATTATTTTTACAGGTTAGTTTGTCGCTTAAGACGGCGACCATGGCGTCCCTGAAGTCTTGGGTGGGAGGATTCGGCAGGAATGCCAAGGTGAAGATCTTTGTTCCCTCCTATACCCGGGAGCTCCGGTCTCGGCGGCTGTTCCTGCTTCTGTGGCGGATCCCATTATCGAGGGCATCTGTCTGGAGACGCAACCCCTCCCGGAGGACCAAGAGGGCTTATGTGACATGGTCACAGAGGAGGTCACAGTCATCAGCCTCCACTGCGAACCGATGGCCACCGAGGATCAGGAGGTAGGTAGGGAGGTAAGTGAGGCAGGCAGTCTCCCTTTCAGTCCCACTCCTTCTTCTCCCCCTTCTTTCCAGGGCTTTCCTACAAAGTCCACCCCCACTTGGGATAGATCGGCCTCAGTCATCCCCAAGGTCAAGGCTTGGAAGACAAGATCCCTACCAAAGGGATCCAAGCCTTCTGCGGCAGGCTCTATAAGGTCGTCTTCGGCTCCCAAGCCGTCGACTTCCTCTTCCAAGGCTTCTCCCCCACCCAAGGGGTTGAGAGCCAGGTCCTCCTAGGCCAAGCCGATGGAGTCCGGCTTTGACCAGGAGGCCTTTGCAAATCTAATGATGAAGATGAGCGAGGTAGTGGGCACCAAACTTGAGTCGGTGTCCTCTCAACTCGCCTCAGGCCTGGAGACCTTGGGTCAATCGATCTTGTCTCTGACCCAGAGGCTCCAAGCCCAGGAGGAATTAGTGTCCGGAATCCTTTAGTCTGGGACCACGCCACAGTCCATAATGGTACCGGACGCATCAAAGCTGCCACCATTCGAGAACAGCAACCCGTGGCGGTTAGCTCTGCATGCCCCGTTCTCGGCCGGAAAACTGACAATTGAAGGTTGCGGAACCTGACCGGTAGAAGACTTTGAGTTCTTCCCCTCGGGCCTTCAATTTTCCTTTCCGTGCTATGCTAGACTAGCCAAAGATGCGCTAGTCAGGGTAGACAAAGTCCCGAAGGAGACAGTCATCTACCCTAGGGACCCAGCCCGGTCTGCATGGGTCTGCACCCTTACAGATTGGGACTGCGTCAACACGAAGTTGGCGCCCCATAAAGGATGCTTCACGATGTTTGTGGCCCCACAAGGAGTTCCGACTCCTTGTACGTCGAAGGTGGCGGAATTGACTCTGCAAGCCACAGTAGAGGTCAAACCTTTACCTCGGTTAAAAGAGACAGAGGCTACCTTCTTGCTCTTCCCCGGCGATATGGAGTTTTGGGCTGATGCTCCGGCTACGTTCACAGTGGGCAGACTCGACCCAGAGTGTGCCTCCGCCCAGTTCAGTGAACGTTTACCTAGAATTCCGGACCCCCATGGTCAAAGCGGAATTTGAGGCAAGATGCAGGCTGAGTAGGTCGATTAACTCAGTCACCACGGCGGAGTTGACTGCTACGACGTTTGCAGATCAGCCGCTATTTCGAGTCCACACAAAGTCACTATTACAGGCCTTCCAATCAGACCTGTATGACTTTATAGTGGCTAGGCAAGCCTGCAGGAAGCATGTCTTCGCGAATGCTTCCATAAGGCACGAACCAAACAGGCTCATAAAGGCTTTGATGTGGGGCACCAACCTCTTCCCTGAGGATGCGGTTAACAACGTCCTCATTGAGGCAGCTAGAACTAACTAGAACCTTTGTGTCCATTGGGGACTTCCCTTCAAAAGGAAGTTTGAGACCCCCGGACCACAATCCAAACCTAGGAAGAGGCCGAGGAATTGGCAGCCTTACCAGTCCTCTCATCCTCAGACAGTTGTCCAGGTGGTCCCTGTCTCCCAGATCGGCAAGCCTTCAACATCCAAGGCACAGCCACAGCAGCAGTTTGTCCTAGTGCAGAGTCCACCGACTCAGCAACCTTTGACTTCAACCGCCATAGTAGCCTCCCCAACCTTCAACGCCTCTATTGAGTCACGAGGAGCATTTTGTGGCTACAACAAACATGCAGGGAGTAGCAGAGCCAGAGGTGCCTTCCGACAGAGAGCTGGCTCTAGAGGCAGAGGCTTCAGAGGAGGCAGGGGAGGTAAGACCACAACCAACCAGTGAGACCCTGCAGGTGGGCGGGAGATTGTATCTCTTTCGGGACCATTGAACCTTCAATTCATGGGCCCATAGCATAGTATCAAAAGGTCTGGGGTGGAAATGGGAGAAAGGGCCTCCTCCACCAGTCAGTTTTCACCAGGCTCCAACTACAGACCTACTAGACTATGCCAAAGATCTCCTCCAAAAGAAGGCAATAAAGAAAGTCAACCACCTGAAATTTCAAGGACGTCTGTTCAGTGTGCCAAAGAAGGACTCAGACAAACGAAGAGTGATTCTGGACCTGTCCCGTCTCAACTCATACATTCAAAGTAACAAGTTCCGCGTGCTGACCGCCTCGCAGGTGCGGACCTTACTTCCGCGTGGGGTCGTCACCACCTCTATAGATCTTACAGACGCTTACTATCATGTTCCGATAGCAAGAAACTTCTCTCCATACCTAGGCTTCAAACTAGGAAAACTAGCTTACTCATTCAGAGTCATGCCATTCGGGCTCAACATAGCGCCCAGAATATTCGCCAAATTAGGAGAGACAGAAGTGCAAGAACTAAGAGCTCAAGGGGTAATGTTAGTAGCTTACCTAGATGACTGGCACATTTGGGCAACCAACGATGAGGAGTGTCGCAAAGCAACAGCCAAAGTAATAGAAATCCTAGAGTATCTGGGTTTCCAGATAAACAAGCAAAAGTCTCGCCTCATCCCGGCGTCCTGCTTTCAATGGCTGGGAATCCAATGGGACCTAAACTCACACAAGCTATCTCTCCCATCAAAGAAGTGCAGAGAGATAGCGAAGGCTATGAGACAGTTCCTCAAGAACATAAAGGCTTCTCGTCGTACCCAAGAGAGAATTCTAGGTTCTCTTCAGTTTGCCTCAATAACAGACTTCCTGTTGGCGGAAGAGAGCCAACAACAAATTTAGAGACAAGATCTCTCTGATTCCGCCAATATTGAAGAAAAGGCTCCATCAGTGGACGGAACCCCGGAGTCTCTCCAAGTCAGTGCCACTGCAATTTCCCCCACCGTCTCTGATAGTCCACACGGACGCCTCTCTAAGCAGTTGGGGGGGCTACTCTCAGTACAAGAAGGTTCAAGGAACGTGGTCGAATACATTCTGCCAGTTCCACATCAATGTCCTAGAAGCAATGGCCATTTTTCTGACCTTAAAACGTCTCGCTCCAGTCAAAAACAGTCATGTAAGATTAGTCTCGGACAGTGCAGTGATAGTTCATTGCATAAACAGAGGAGGCTCCAAGTCGAGCAAAGTAAATCATGTAATGATTGCAATTTTTTCGTTAGCAACGAAAAATCATTGGCACCTGTCAGCTACTCACCTGGCAGGAGCACGGAATGTCATTGCAGACTCGCTATCCAAAACAACTCCGCTGGAGTCGTAGTGGTCCTTGGACATGAAGTCATTCTGTTGGATTTGCAATCAAATCCCGGGCCTTCAGGTAGACCTGTTCACCACGGAGTCCAATCACAAACTCCCGTGTTATGTGGCTCCCAACCTGGACACTCTAGCTCACACCACAGATGCGATGTCCATAGACTGGAACAGTTGGCAGAAAATTTACCTATTTCCACCAGTAAACCTCCTGATGAAAGTCCTGCACAAACTCAGATCCTTCACAGGACAGGTGGCATTGGTTGCACCCAACTGGCCAAAGAGCAACTGGTTTCCTCTTCTACTAGAGTTGAATCTCCATCCCAGATGGATTCCCTGTCCAGAACTGACTCAGGTAGTACAAACTCGGACTGTCAGCTTCCTCAAGAATTCTAAATGCCCTAACTTTATGGACTTCATGAAGTTTGTGGCTCAAAAGGATGCTAGTATCGATCCACTAAACAGGATCAGATAAAAGAGTCAACACTCAGACAGTATGATTCTGCAGTAAAGAAATTGGCCATCTTTCTAAAAGAATCAGATGCCCAAAAGATGACTACGAATCTGGCAATTTCGTTCTTTAGAACCCTGTTTGAGAAAGGTCTAGCTGCTAGTACCATTACAACAACCAAATCTGCCTTAAGGAAGATTTTCCAGATTGGCTTCAATATTGATTTGACAGATTCGTACTTCTCTTCTATCCCTCGAGCATGTGCCCGCCTGAGACCAGTGGACCGCCCCCACACGGTCTCCTGGTTTTTAAACGATGTACTCAAATTAGCCTCAGACACTGAAAATGATTCATGCTCATATATAACCCTTCTCAGGAAAACATTATTCTTAATGAGTCTGGCTTCAGGTGCCAGAATATCTGAGCTGTCGGCTCTCTCTAGAGACCCAAATCACATCGATTTCCTCCCGTTGGGTGAAATTCTACTATCCTCAAATCGGAAATTCTTGGCCAAGAATGAAGACCCACAAAACAGGTAGGCTCCATGGAAAATTATACCCCTCACATAGGACTCATCATTGTGTCCTATTGTCACACTAAAATCTTATCTGGCCAGAACTTTTGAAAAGTCTTCAGGTCCTCTTTTTATTAGAGAGAAAGGCAGAACCATTTCCTTATAAGGAATTAGACAACAAATCCTTTATTTTATTAAACAAGCCAATCCGGATTCAGTTCCTCACGTCCATGATATCCGGGCAGTGGCTACCTCGATTAACTATTTTCACAATATGAACTTCGAGGATCTTAAGAAATATATGGGTTGGAAATCCCCGGCAGTATTTAGACGCCACTATCTCAAGAATTTAGAGGCCCATAAATTTTCAGCAGTGGCTGCAGGGAGCATCGTCTCCCCTGAGATGACCAAGTCTTAGAAGTTTATTCTGCTTAAAATTTTCCCTAGATACTCACTCTTTCCTACCTGCCTTGCTCGTAATTCCTACCTATCCCCCTCTGGTTTTGGGCTGGTTTGCTTGTCAATCCATTGCCGGACTTGTACATAGTTTATATTTGTCATTTTTGTACTCCTTACCTGTTGTTTTCCAGAATAGTATGAATCTGGTCATATTTGTTCCTCCTGTCCTACCATTGTATTTTATTACTTTACATTAGTTATTAAAACTTAACTTTTAAGAGTACATTTAAATTTCTTGTTACCTTTCATTGGTTATTAAACTTAATCTTAAGAGAACATTAGGTTTTATTGTTCCTTTTATCTTTTGATTTTGTATCTTCCAAGCTTGTATGGCCATTCTCTGATACTATTTCACCGGCCGACACAGGTCGAACCCAGAGAAGGGATTTTGACAAAGGAAAAATCTATTTCTGGGGGAAGACCTGTGTTGCCCGGTGAACCCATCCCTCTCTTTTCCTGGTCCCCACCCTGTAGCCAGCCCAAGCTTGGGTGCATAATCCAGGAATGAAGCCATCGGGCATGAGTTGTAGTAGTAGCGAGCAGAAGGTAGATGTTGTAGTCCTTGTAACGGCACTTGCCTAGAGAGGGACTGAAGGGAATCTTCTAATTGGCAGAAGACCTGTGGTAGTGGCCTCCACTTGCCCCTGTGCTTATGCCGACGCCCTATGGTGTTCGAGCTGAGGGTAGTAACTTCAGCATTCCATTTAGCTTTTTTCTCTGGTATATTTAGCATCTGTTTAAACCTAGAAATGCGTGCTACAGGAGCATTTCACCGGACGACAGGTCTTCCCCCAGAAATAGATTTTTCCTTTGTCAAAATCCCTTTATTATTTATTATTATTATTATTATTATTATTGAAAGATATTGCTGCATCAGCTGCATTCAACTTGTAAATAGTCTTCTCTATTTTTCTAATAATAGCTTTCTCTCCCCCTGCTATTACAACTGGCGAGTATTGCGCCGATATTACTCATCAGGAGCAGTCAATTCCAGGGATAATTGTCGCAAATTTATTTATTTGTTACAGTAAATGAACAAATAGGTCAAAATATAAGTTAATATATGGCCAACGTTTCTCTCGGTATCATCCGAGTATGATCACGGCAGTGGATCGGAGCAGATGTTGTTTGCTGTCAGGATCTACTCAATATATAGCGGCAGTCAGCAGGGGTTCAACCGCTAGCTGCGTTTTCATTGGCCGGTGGCGCAATGCGCTCCCGCCATTGGTTGAACGAAGTTTTCTTCAAGACGCTTCTCGTCGTTGAAGGTTGCGAAGTTGCAGCCTAGCAGACCGTCGAGGCTGGGGCAAGGCTTCCCTGGGCGTTGTGTCACGACGGGTCGCGATGTCATGGCTGCTGGACTACTGATCGTCTCATCTGGTATTCTTAGATCGGGGGTGTCGCTCGGTCTGGTATTACTTGTATTTATACACATAGGTTTCCTTAAGTTGGTGGGGAGGAAGAGCACTTCCTGCGTCGTATTCAATGAGGGCTTCTCTTGCTGTATGAGGAGTGCCTCGAGGAGTCGCAAGCGTCGCTGGTCAGGGAGCCCCCTCCATTATCTTTATATTCTTGATAATACCGTCGCGGGAGATAGCTTCCTGGTGTGTGTCATGATATGGTTTTTAATCGCTTCTTCTTGTACGTGGCAGCATATCCTCTTGGACAGTCTCATAGAAGTCATACCAACGTAAGAGCCGGGACATCCACGGACGTGGGCATAAGAATTGGTAGACTACATTAGACTGTTTCAAGAGGTCTCTTGCTGGGGGGGTCGGGTTGTTCTTCAATAATAAGGTCCCGGGTACGTCGATTTTGGTAATAAATTAAAAGTTCAAGTTCTTGTCGGCTTCGGGGGTCACATTCTCTTTGATTATTTTCTTCAAAGCATCTTCGTCCTCACGGTGACGTGCGTGCATTCTTGCTTTGTAATACAGCTTGATCTTCTCATTGGGGGTGGGGCGCTGCGGTCTCTCACTCTCGCCGTACCACCGATCCAGCGCTGTTCGGACTCCTTTATCAACAAGTCGATTCGGATACCCGTTTATTAAAGAGCATCTGAGTGACTCGGCGAGTTCTTTGTGAGTGTCCTGCCAGGAAGAACAGTGAGTAAGGGCCCTCCGAATGTAGGCCCTACCCCATGAGAAGATCAAGCTGTATTACAAAGCAAGAATGCACGCACGTCACCGTGAGGACGAAGATGCTTTGAAGAAAATAATCAAAGAGAATGTGACCCCCACCGAAGCCGACAAAGAACTTGAACGTGTAATTTATTACCAAAATCGACGTACCGGGACCGTATTATGAAGAACAACCCAACCCCCCCAGCAAGAGACCTCTTGAAACAGTCGAATATGTATAGTCTACCAATCTTTTATGGCCCCGTCCTGGGATGTCCGGCTCTTACGTTCTGGTATGACTTCTATGAGACCTGTCCAAGAGGATATACCTGACCACGTTACAAGAAGGAGCGATTAAAAACCATATCAGGTTGCAAGCATAACCAGGAAGCTTATTCCCGCGACGGTATTTAATTATCAAAGAATATAAAAGATAATAGGGAGGGCTCCTGACCAGCGACGCTTGCGACTCCTCGAGGCACTCCTCATACAGCAAGAGAAGCCCTATTGAATACGACGCAGGAAGGAAGTGCTCTTCCTCCCCACCAACTTAAGGAAAACCTATGTGTATAATACAAGTAATACCAGACCGAGCGAACACCCCCGATCTAAGAATACCAGATGAGACGAGCAGTCCAGCAGCCAATGACATCGCGACCCGTCGTGACACAACGCCCAGGGAAGCCTTGCCCCAGCCTCGACGGTCTGCTAGGCTGCAAACTTCGCAACCTTCAACGACGAGAAGCGGTCTTGAAGAAAACTTCGTTCAACCAATGGCGGGAGCGCATTGCGCCACCGGCCAATGAAAACGCAGCTAGCGGTTGAACCCCTGCTGACCTGCCGCTATATATTGAGTAGATCCTGACAGCAACAACAGTCTGCTCCGATCCACTGCCGTGATCATACTCGGATGATACCGAGAGAAACGTTGGCCAATATATTAACTTATATTTTGACCTATTTGTTCATTTACTGTAACAAATAAATAAATTTGCGACAATTATCCCTGGAATTGACTGCTCCTGATGAGTAATATCGGCGCAATACTCGCCAGTTGTAATAGCAGAGAGAAAGCTATTATTAGAAAAATAGAGAAGACTATTTACAAGTTTGAATGCAGCTGATGCAGCAATATCTTTCAATAAGACTTGTTTGAAAGAGGGTCTCTTCCAATATTATTATTATTACTATATTATATATAAAATATTTTGTGGTGTTCATTGCCAATTTTGTCAGAGCTACCAAGTTTGTCAACTAATTGACCCACTAGCACAGAAAAACGGATGTGATACGCTAACCTTGCGGGAAAAAAAAAAAAAAAAAAATCTTCCAATTTATGGCTGTAAATTAGAATGCGCAAGATACATTTAGTGGCATGATTTTTTTTCCCCTTGGCTTTACAGCTTGCAAGATGTCGTTAAGTGAAGGATCATGGGAGCAAATAAAATCAACGTCATGTCTCATGTTAGTCCAACTCGTTCTGCCAGTGAGGAAGCGTGGACCTTCGAAAGAAATCTTATTTCTGAAGGAAAAGAGGTAAATTTCAGTCTTTTATTTTGGTGGGAATTTTGTCTACTATAGCAAAGTTCAAACTTCTCAATTTTTTGGAAATTTTCGTATTGCCTAATGGAAAGGTTTCTGGGTAAAGTTCAATCTTTTCTCAATTTTTTGAACATTTGTATAGTGAAGTTCAATCATTCTTCAATTTTGGACATTTTCCTTTCATAAAGTTCAATCTTTTCTCAATTTTTGGAAATTTTTCTTTCATAAAGTTCAATCTTTTCCCAATGCTTGGAAATTTTTTTAGAGTAAGGTTCAGTCTTTTATATGTTTTGATCTTTTCTCAATTTTGGAAATTTTGCTTAAGTAAAGTTCTATCTTTTCTCGATTTTTAAAAATTTTATAGAGAAAGGTTCAATCTTTCCTCAATTTTTGGTAATTATTCTCAAGTAAAGTTCAATCTTTTCTCAATTTTTAAAAATTATATAGAGTAAGGTTCAATCTTTTCTCAATTTTTGGAAAATTTTCTTAAGTGAAGTTCAATCAATTCTCAATGCTTTGGAAATTTTACCCTGGTATGTTCAACCGTTTTCCATTTGAGGGGGAAATTTTTCTAAAGTGAAATTCAATCTCTTTTAAACTTCTTGAAAAATTTTCTGTGGTAGAGCTGTCTTTACTAATTTAGAAAAATATTTTTGATGTAATATTAAATATTTTCTCAATTGTTTGGACATTTTTCTGTTGTAAAGTTCAATCTCTTTTCATTTTCTTGAAATTTTTGTTATAAAGTTTAGTCTTATTTGGATAATTTTCGCATATTTTTCCCCAGTAAAGTTCGATATAATGTTTCAGTGGTAAACTTCCTTTAATGTAAGTACTATAAAAATGGAATTTTGATATAGTAATATAATTTAAAATTGAAGTTTTGATACAATGTCACTTAACTTGTTCTCTAAACATGAAGTTTTGATATTATGTCATTTAATGTAAGTGGTTTAGGACTGAAAGTTTTTATGTAATGTCATGTTCAGGACTGAAAGTTTTTATTTAATGTCATTTAACATAAGTTCTTTAAAAGTTAAGTTTGACATAATGTCACGTTCTTTAAAAGTTAAGTTTGACATGATGTCATTTAACAAAAGTTCTTTAAAAGTAAACCTTTGACATAAGTAACACACTTACTTTGGTTTTGACAGAAAGTATCCAAAATGCTGTAAATTTTATCTTAGGAAAAATGGTTGCTCAACCCTTGATCTCTGTCAGTGAATCCTTAATAATCCTGAGGTTTTCATCTAATGCTGAATGTAACTTGCGTCAAATAATTATATCTTGCTTATTATGCTGTGGCAGTTTCAGAAAACCTGTTCTATATTCATTATTTTATTTTTTCTTTCATTTTTAATTCTTTCCATTCATGTTTGCATTTTAAAGTTATAATGTGACTCTTAGCTTTTGAAGTCGATACCAAGGGCAGGAAACAATAATTTATTTCTCCTTTCAAAAAATTAGCAGTGAAACGTTGTTGTTTGAATACAGCAATATCAGAAATTAAAATCTTTTATAAAACTTAAATTTCAGACTACAAATACATACAAACACTTCACTGCTTATGAACTAGTTATATTCTGAATGAGTATTTGTAACCTGATTTGTTTATAAGTCCAATTTGATATAGTAGTACGTGCTCAAAAGTCATTAAATACAGTACTATTTATGTTTGTTTATTTTATACTAAAACACACTGCTAGTACTGTATTCTATTTTATAGAGTATTTTATTATACAAATGATTATCAAAACTTAAATACAATAAGCGAATTATGTTGATAACATAGTAAAATATTTTTATTTTGCAATCACGGTTGTTCATATCTTTGAAAGTTCGTAATTACAGGAGTGTCTACTAATATTCTCTCTCTCTCTCTCTCTTTCCATAAAAGGAATGAAGATGGAGGGCACCAGGACATTCCCAGTGGGATGGAAGGCGAGCAAAGTTTTGGCGCATCTGACGCAAATGGCTGTCTCTGCCATTCTTCTTCTTCTCTTTGTTCCATTGGAATCTTGGGCTCGAAAACACCTGCAATTTGCAGCTGACAAGGCCCTGCCTGGGGATCTGGTTGACTACTGGGTTACCAACGCCTCTTCACAATGTGGGCTCTTTGCCGATAATTTAAATTTCTTACATACTTGTTTGTCCAGTGTTTGTGTGTATATATATATATATATTAAGATATTATATATAATATATATATATATATATATATATATATATATATATATACATACAGTGTTCTGCCCATATTCGCGGGGGATGTGTACCAGGGACCCCGCAAATAGCGCAAACCTGCGATTAGTTAGAACTCCCCTCTAAAAATGCCCATATCTGCCTATCTTGTATACTTAAAGTATCATCCTACATTAAAGATACCATTGAATTGGTATTATTAATATAATTCCAAAGTCAGCTTAAACATTTTACCATTAGAAATATATAAACAGCTAATAACAGAGAGAGAGAGAGAGAGAGAGAGAGAGAGAGAGAGAGAGAGAATAACTCCTTACGATATCAATAGATTGAAAGGAACTTCTATAGGCAACACTTATTTCCCCTCCCATAAATACACATATCTATTCCAGAGGAGGGAGAACAATTATGTTTGTCTGTATATCAATTCTTTTGCTGAGAGAGAGAGAGAGAGAGAAAGAAACAGAAACACCAAATGTAAACCTTATGTAACATCCTACATCAAATTTACCTTAAATTATTATCATATTAATGTATTAATCTTAGAGACTGCATCAATATAATTTCAAAGTAATCCTAAACATTAGCACCCTTAAAGGTATATACATACGTACATACATAGTACTTCTAACACTTGCAGCCAAGAGAGAGAGAGAGAGAGAGAGAGAGAGAGAGAGAGAGAGAGAGAGAGAGAGAGAGAGAGTTGTCCTTACAGTATTTAAAAGAGTGAAATGGAAAGATTATTGTATTTAAAATACTCACATATGAATTTTGTAATTACATTTATAGTATTATTACACATAGTATTATTATTGGAAAATATTAATAATAAACTTATTAAATGCATGTACCATAAAAAGAATCTCCTCAGTAAGAGAGAGAGAGAGAGAGAGAGAGAGAGAGAGAGAGAGAGATTGCATAAAAACCATTAAATTCGTTGACCATTGTATGGCACTACACAGCTTCCCAGCTCCGAGCGTCACTGGAGTTAGGAGAAGGTAGGGAAATTGATACAGAAAAAGACAAAGGGAAGAATTTTCATTTGAAGTTAGTTATATTATTATTATTATTATTATTATTATTATTATTATATTATTATTATTATTATATTAGATATTATATTATTATTATTATTATTATTATTATTTGAAAATATTAATAAACACATGCATCTACCATAAAAATTCTCTTATCACAGTAAGAGAGAGGAGTTATCTTTACGTAAGTGAAATGGAAAGGTCATTTTTATCTCTGTAAAATACTACCACAAACGAATTTTGTAATTACAGTTTTTATTATTATTATTATTATTATTAACAGAAAATATCAATAAACATTTTACATACTAGTACCATAAAAATTCTTTCATCTCAATAGAGAGAGAGAGAGTGTGTTTATCTCTCTGTTCTCTCAGAAAATGTTTATATTGCTTCCAGTGAAACAGAGGGATGGTTTTACCACTATGACATACATATCCTGTGTGGCAAGAGAGAGAGAGAGAGAGAGAGAGGAGTTATCCTTAATTAAAAGAGTGAAATGGATAATTATTGTATTTCTTTAAAATACTATCACATAATATGAATTTTGTAATTACAGTTATATTATTATTATTATTTTAAAGTATTAAAAACAAATAGTGCATGTACTATAAAAATTCTCGATTCTCAGTAAATGAGAGAGAGGAGAGAGAGAGAGAGAGAGAGAGAGAAATTTCATGAACACTTGGTGGCAACAACCCAACAGCTGCTCCCCCTCTGTCCCATTACTTGATAAGTTTGACAGTTTTAGTACCTGGAGTTTGAGAAAGAAGACTGGGATTTCCTTCATTCTTACATAATTTTTCAATTTTATAAACTATAATCTCACTAATTCACTTTAGTATTTTCACTAATGAATTGATGTTATTGCTGTATACATTAATATTAATATTTGAAAATAGTAAATCATTTATTTATCATAAAAAAAACATACATCTCTGTAGGGGAGAGAGAGAGATTTATTATTTTTACTATGTGATATCATTTAATCTTATTTAAATTACTAATACACTATTAAGACAAAGTGTAGATACAAGCAAGATTTATGATGAGCACAAATTAGCATATATTACCCCTGCTTTCAAAAGCGGATCATGACTAGAGGCAAGTAATTATAGGCCTGTGAGTCTAACATCACATATTATGAAAGTGTATGAAAGGGTAATGAAAAAAAATATATGAAAAAAAAACATTTATAAAAAAACTTTAATTTGTTTATAGGGACAACATGGTTTTGTACCCGGAAAAAGTACACAAACCCAACTGTTAGTCCACTGTGAGAACATATACAAAAATATGAAAAGTGGAAATGAAACAGATGTGGTTTATCTAGACTTTGCAAAAGCTTTTGACAAGGTAGACCATAATATATTAGCGAAGAAAATTAGAAAACATAATATAGTGGATAAAGTAGGAAGACTAGGTAATATCCAGTGTGCCACAAGGTACGGTGTTAGCTGCATTACTGTTTGTTATTATGACTGCAGACATAGACAGTAATGTTAAGGACTCGGTAGTGAGTAGTTTCGCCGATGACACAAGAATAAGTAGAGAAATTACTTGTGATGAAGATAGGAACGCGCTACAAAGAAACCTTAACAAAGTATATGATTGGGCAGAGGTAAATAGGATGGTATTTAACTCTGATAAATTTGAATCAATAAATTATGGAGACAGAGAAGGAAAGCTATATGCATATAGGGGACCTAATAATGAGACAATCACAAATAAGGAAGCAGTTGAAGGAACCTTGGTGTGATGATGAATAGGAACATGTTATGCAATGATCAAATAGCAATTCTATTGGCAAAATGTAAAGCAAAATGGGAATGTTGTTACGGCACTTCAAAAACAAGAAAAGCTAAACAACATGATTATGCTTTATAAAAATATATGCTCATCGTCCACTGATAATGCAGATGGTATGGTACCCACACTATCAAAAGGAATATTGCACAAATAGAGAGTGTACAAAGGTCCGTTACAGCTAGAATAGAAGAAGTTAAGGACCTTGACTACTGGGAAAGACTACAGTCCTTAAAATTATATAGTCTAGAAAGGAGAAGAGAACACTACATGATAATTCGGGAATGGAAACAGATAGAAGGAATAGCCGAAAACATCATGAAGCTAAAAATATCAGAAAGAGCAAGCAGAGGTAGATTAATAGTGCCCAAAAACTATACCAGAAAAATAAGGAAAGCACACTGACATTAATCCACTACGCACCAGCATCGATAATGCAGCATCTATTCAATGCATTACCAGCTCATCTGAGGAATATATCAAGAGTGAGCGTAGATGTATTTAAGAATAAGCTCGACAAATATCTAAGCTGTATCCCAGACCATCCAAGATTGGAAGATGCAAAATATACCGGAAGATGTACTAGCAACTCTCTGGTAGACAGAGGTGCCTCACACTGAGGGACCTGGGGCAACCCGAACAAGATGTAAGGTCTAAGGTAAGGTAAGGTAAGGTCTCCCCCATAAACGGGGCTGATTCTGCTGTAGACTTTTCTTGAATATTATTAGTACAGCTAATTTAACTATAGGTATGGGTATGGTACAGATATGGGTATGGTATGGTATGGATACGGATATGGATATGGTATGGTATTGACATGGGTATGGTTGGGATATGGGTATGGATATGAGTGTATTATGGGTATAGGAATGGCTATGGTATGGTACAGATATGGGTATGTTTATAGCATGCTTGTTCTGCCCTCCCTATTCTCTCTTTGAATTCTGTACCAAGTAATCCATTGCTGGTAATAATGGTTCCCAAATAGTATTTGAGTATCTGAGTTGGGTAATATCACTCCTCCGATAAAGCAGTTCGTCTGATCACCACACTGAATCTGCATGGCCTCAGTCTTTCTCTAATTGATCAGAAATCCAACATTTCTCCCCTCCAGTACTAACCTATCAATCACTTCCTGCATTTCAGCCATTGTAGAGGCGCTTAGAACTATATCATTTGTGTATTCAAGATCACATATTCTCTGGTCCCCTTTCCACTGAATGCCATTATTTATTCCTTGCATTACCTTGGTCATAACATAATTAATCACCATAATAAACAGTAGAGGGGACAGTATTCTACCTTGTGGTACTCCAGTCTTGACTTCAAATGCATCTGTAAGACTACCATCAACCAATACCCTACAACAAGTTCCACTATGCATATCCATTATGATGTTTACAATCTCTTCTGGTATCCCATAGTGCCTCAGAATCTTTCTTAATGTACTACGTGAAATACTATCAAATGCTTTCTCAAAATCCACAAAGCATAAAAACTTTTGAGCTATATGTTGTAGAATAAAAATCTGATCGTCCCATCCTTTACCCTTTCTGAAACCTGCTTGCTCTTTTTGAAGTATTCTATCTATTACAGGTTCTATTCAATTTTACCTTGGAAAAAACTTTCATACATACTGGTGACATTGTGATCCCTTGCCAATTCCCATTCTCTCAAATCTTCCTTCTTGGGTACTCTAACAATAATCCTTTTCTTTTTCCATTTAACAGGCGTGACTTCATCTCACCACATATGATTGAATAATTCATTGAACACAATGGGTGTTTGAATCGCATCAGCCTTCAACATTTCAGGTGCAATACCATCCATTCCTGGTGACTTATAGTTTTTCAGTTGTTTGATTGCCAAAATGACCTCTGCCAGTCTAATGTCACATCTATAGGAAGATCATGTTCGGCCTCAAGTATGTCTTCCTCATTTGGTGGGGTTGGCCTATTTAGTGTCTCTTCAAAATGTTCTTTCCATCTTGCTCTAATTTCAGATTCCTTAGTTAGAAGATTTCCATTTTCATTTCTGACAGGTAACTCACCTCTCAGCCTCTTCTTTCCAGCGACTTCACGAATACCCTCATATGCAAATCTTATACTTCTTCCATCTCCCCTATTTAGATTGTTTTCTTATCTGCAGTAGAATTTATGAACCTTCTTTTGTCTCTTCAATAGCATCTCTTTACTTCACTATCAAGGCTCATATATTCAGTTCATAATAAGGTCAGATGTGAGCTGTTTTCCTTTAATGATTAAGAGTTAAGTTTTGCCATTCTTCTTTTCTCTCTCAGTTTCCATGTTTCACAACTCATCCATTTCTTTTGTCTTGCTCTACTTTCCTGTCCGATTGTGATGTTGGGAGATTCCCGAAAGATTTCTCCAGCATTTTTATAATGAATATTCACATCCATCTCTACTTCTTCATCAGGTAGTATCTCTAAAACTGTAAATCTGTTCCTGCACTCTATAACATAATCATCTTTTTCACTACTTTGTTGTCTTAGCTTTTCAGTGTCATATCTAGGAGGTAGGTTTATATTAGCTTTCCTGGTCTTCAACTTGTGTCTAGGTGTTGAGACAACAAGTTGGTGGTCACTTCCTATATCAGCTCCCCGTTGAGATCTGACATCCAGTAGTGAGTTTTTGCATTTTCTATTTATTGTTAAATGGTCAATTTGGTTGCAGTATTTTCCACAGGGAGATGTCCAAGTATACTTTTGTGTGTGTGTGTGTGTGAAAAAAACAAAATATCAATGAAATAGTATTTCAGTTACAGAAAATATTTATACTGTGCTTAGACTTTATGTAAAAACCACAGTCTTTCTTACTCATTTTAACCCTTAGTGGACAGGTAAAAAATCATTAGGCAGCTCCTCAGGCTAGTTAAACTTTGAGGTTGGCCAATTTACAAAAAAAAAAAAAAAAAAAAAAAAACATCAATGGAAAGAGGAAGATATTCAAATGCACATGGTGAAAGAAGAAAAAATTCTAAAAATTTTTCCCTACATTCCACGAGAAGTTGATAATGATTATTTACATCCCCTTGTGGAGACCCTTTTACTCGACAATCGTAAATTTTACCAACTTATGTGTTTTATCTAATAAATATTTTTATTTAATTTTGTAAAATTATAACAATAGCTATCACAATATCAAAACAGATAAGAAATAAAATCAGTAACAAATTCTTAGCATATTAATTGAAGAATATTTATGTAAATTTATGGAGACCGAAGATTCAGTAATTTTTTTTATTTGTACATGTTTTTTCTAATATTTCTTTGTACTTCTTTCTGCATAATTACATTTACAACTGACATACTATTGTAAAAGACAAGAACAAAATCCAACAGCAACCCCTTGCTATATTTATGAGCAAATATATGAAAAGACATCACAAGACACAAAGACGCAGTACATTCTCTCTCGAAGTCAGAAGCAGAACTGAAGTCCTGAGATGCCATATTCGTGATTTTAGCCAGTATAAAAGTTGCCAATAGTGAATTTGTGGGCTATAGAAGTATTGGCACCTCTTTCTTGCCTGATTCTTTCCAAGTCGATGTCACTTAATATTGCTTGTCTACAGCATCAATCTGTCCACCACCCCAAACCTGTTACTAATACTCCTAAGAATCTATCCCTCCAGTCCCCGGTTATTGGCAGGAGTTTCGATCTTGGCAGGGTGCTGATAAGCGAAAACAGCCATTAACTGAAACTGTGATTTATGGCTCTTGTGGCACTGATAACCAGTTAATGGCGACTCTGTTAGGTGACATGGCGCCATAACTCTATTATCAGCGCCTTATGACACTGATAACCGAACCTAGTCCATTATGGCGTCATAAACTGCTGATCTCATGGCGCTAGTATATCTTAATGGAAAAATACAGTAATTAGTGAATACACAGCACAGTGTTGCTCCAAGAAAAAAGCAAATTAGTGATAATCTTATCAATACTGCCCAAAGAAAAATCTGCAGATTAATGAAAGTTCCCTGTGGAAAAATGAATAATGTGTACCACAAAAATCCGTGACAAAGTGAGCCGCGGAAATGATAAACGTGTAAACCAGGGGAACTGTGTATATATATATATATATATATATATATATATATATATATATATATATATATATATATATATACTATATATATATATATATATAAATTGCATACTATGCAACAAACGAGCTGAGCTGACCATTATCACAAGGAAGCCACATAGGTCTAAGAAAACTACCTAAAACCTAAACACCCCACTCCTTTGTTACAACATTTTTCTCAGTCTAGGGTATTGCCATTGCAAAAAAGAACTGAAATCACAGGCAAAAAAGTGATGAAATCACAAAAGGAGTAGGAAAGCTCAGCCACAAGAGACATATGGAGTTGGGGATACAAAGGAAGGGGTAGAGTGTAGGGTTTTACTCTGCAACCTGATAAATTATGATGAAAGGAAAAAAAAGAAGTAGGAATCTTTTCTTAATCAGTATGGAAATTAATACAAATACTGAATAGACTTCAGTTTGGATGAACCACCACTGATGATTAAAAATTAAGCAAGAGCACCTGATTCCAGTAAAACCCAACACTGACCCTGCCCGGGTATTTGTAAGATATTAGTCTCTGCAACAGCAACAATCGGGATGAGTTCACCATATGATTTTCGACAACAAAGAAAAAAAATTTGTAACTCACAAAGGAGAGGTGTGTTTAATTGACTGCATGCTTCTGAGTGATACATTTGCTATATTTATGTCTTCGAATTGTATTGCATGAATAAGTGCCAGTGTATATCTCTCCAGGTATGGTTAGTGTTGTGTGCATTATAAAGGCACTCACTTTCTATACTGATTTGGAAAACTCCTTCTACTTTTCGCTTTCATCATAACATATCAGGCTGTGGAGTAAAGCCCTTCGGTCCTCCCTTTTCTTTGTATCCCGACTTCCATATCAGTTTCTTGTGGCTGGGCTTTACTACCCCTTTTGTTATTTTATCACTTGTTTTTCTGTGATTCCTATATAAACTGATCATCATGGCAGGTCTGCTGTTAGGTAGGTTAAGTGCTATTCAGATTGAAGGTTTTTCTTTCCATATACTTTGTTAATTAGGTAAATTATGGGATACTGCTTAATGTCTCACTTTATTTGATAGCCTATAAATCAAACAAAGAAAATATAGTATAGTAATATCATCACCTTGAATAATTGCCATTGTCTTGAATACTGCTGTTATCCACAGACCATTTAAAGCTGTTTTCAGTGTCTATGTCATATACGGGTTGCTCCTTTGTATAGGATGGCGACCCGTTGAATGTTATATCTTGCGACTGTTGTACGCAAGCATTATTGTTCCACTTCCCATTCTCGTCTGAGTGACATCAATGTAGAGATTTCTAGTTTCCCATTTGGTTTCTTCTTCAGTATAGGGGAGATGACTCAAACTCCTTGAGTTAAACTTAACAGCTTTATTACAAACTCCATCACAGGAGTATAGGAAGAGTTAGTCAAATGACTGCTCTGTTTGAAGAGAAGTAGTGAACTGATAATACAAAGTCATTCATATCGATAGCAGACAATAGCTATCTCAGCATAGACAATATACAGACATACTAACATGTGACTCGAATGTCACGTGTTTCCTCTGCAGGAAGGTGCTGTGACCTGTTTACAAGATAGTATCAACTGATTACACAGGCAAATGCAAACCAGGCCACTGCAAGCATAGCGCGGTATGGTCTAGTTTACGTCCTGTTGATGAATACCTATCACGCTCCTATCTCGCCTGTGACCCCTTGGGTCATGGGCTTATTTACAGATATGGAAAATATCTGTTTAAAAATGTATTCATTACATGTAAACTGATCATCATGGCAGGTCTGCTGTTAGGTAGGTTAAGTGCTATTCAGATTGAAGGTTTTTCTTTCCATATACTTTGTTAATTAGGTAAATTTTGGGATACTGCTTAATGTCTCACTTTATTTGATGGCCTATAAATCAAACAAAGGAAATATAGTATAGTAATATCATCACCTTGAATAATTGCCATTGTCTTGAATACTGCTGTTATCCACAGACCATTTAAAGCTGTTTTCCGTGTCTATGTCATTCCGTCCAATCCAGCAGTGACGCTGATCTACTAATTCATTGGAAAAGAACCATTCTGTGAATACACATCTTCGTGAAATGTACAAATGTAAGGCCAGGTATTCATCACAGTTTTACCAGTCAGTTTCGTCACAACTGTTTGACGGATGAGTGCCCACACGTAAAGAGTACATAGAACTGTCAGTTGGACCATTAACCCTCTCCGGTCTTGGGGCTTCTGGGAGAAGCCAGCCATCCCTCTCATAGTAGGTATCGAGGGCTTATCTTTGTAATAACTCAATATAGCGTCCCCAAAATTGATCCAATCCAGTCTGTTTTCTCTACTTGCCGTGTATAAATTAAAGTAAATCTTTTCCCCACCAATCAATCCTCAATGTGGCCCCGAAAATAATATTCAAAACTACGCCAAAAACTCGGCTTGTTTCTGGCGAGATCACCTCATTTCCCCCACGAGTTTCCCAGGTGAAAGTCGCCTCTCGCTACTTCTAACTGGCTTCATTTCCTCAAGTGTTTGTAACACTGTCACCAAGTCGCCCGACATCACTAAGTTTAACTAAGAAGTAATTAGTGCTCTTCCCTCAGATCAGATATATAATTTTTCTGTCTCTGACGAACAATATTTTCACTGCAATCCATATTTCTAAAAAGTATAATAAAAAAAAAAATCAGTCGGCATACGATAGGTAGCTGCGTTCAATCTCGTGATGAAATCGAAAACATTTCCTCTCCGGACATCAAAATGATGCCGATTAGTAAATTACCAATAAATCATTTGTAATTGTCCAGAAATAAATCCTTTATCAAAGCTCTTATATATATAGTGTTGTTATTCAATGTAAAACAAAAATGCAGAAAACTGCAAATTTAATGAGAGAACCTTAAAATATAAATTTGAAACAATCCCAATGATATGGCAACGATTGTAATGGTCCAGTGTGCGAACCTCTCTTTGCCTTGCATATACCCATCCTGCCTACCCCGCTGACACAGCCAAGCTTTCATTAGTGAATATGGGAGACAGAGAGAGGTATAGATGTAGATGTATACGTACATCTGTGGAGTTTATGCACGCAAACATATAAACACGGGCGCGCGCGTACACACATATTTAAATGAGTGTGTGTATGTACGTTTGTTTATATGGTGTATGTATGTATGTGCGTCTAAATCATATGTGTATGCCTACGTACTCGACATGTAGGGTAAAAGTGTACACTATAAACGAGTCAGGTTTATGGGAAAATGAATAGGGTTACATTGGTCAAAAGGGCTATGAACAATTGGCACTTGCCATGCATAGCTGAATATATTTAATTGATAACGTGTATACAGACATATTATATTTACAAATTACATGAAACTTGTGTAATTAAGTACTTATTATAAATATAGTTATGTACGTAATAGTTTTTACATAGTAATAGGAAAGATGTGAGTATGAAATCAGTAGACCCATTGGTAATTGTCTCATGCCCATCCTCAACACATAGTAGAGAATTCCATAAGTAATACTGGGGGGCGGGGGGCGACATTCTGACCATATCAAGGACTGTTTTAATATATATATATATATATATATATATATATATATATATATATATATATATATATACACACACACACACCACATATATATATATATATATATATATATATGATATATATATATATATATATATATATATATATATATATATATATATATATATATATATATATATATATATATATACACACACACACACACATATATATATATATATATATATATATATATATATATATATATATATATATGTATAATATCAGCCTTTTCTGAAGACGCCTTTGTGAAAAAACGTTTTTGCGCACATCATCTGAAATATTGTAATATCTTGTCATTTGCTCTTCAGACAAGACATCGACTGCCGTGATGAAAATTACGATTTTTATGATAACGAAGTTATGGATAAGGTGGGCAACGTCTCATCCGATTCCTATTGCTAGCTGCTTATTAGGCTGACCCGGAGTGACAGAAATACTCAAGATTCGTGACATCATGTTTCTTGGGGGTCTTAGAACTAACCTGAGTTTTGGTCTGATTACCTGGTCTATTAGAACTTTGGTTAGGCTTGGGTTTTCTAAGGGAGTAATCCTTATTCTTATACCTGGGTTCAAAATCCAAAGAAGACAAGGTCAGGATTATCCTTCCTAGCCCCTCTCTAATATCTAGGAGTGAGGGGTAGTCCTGTCCACACTTGTTTTGGATTTGTTCTTTCACCTTGCCCGGTAGTTTTTGGAAAACTAAAGGACCAAGTATCCAGGTATAGTGATCTGAATTAGGTTTGTTTCTTTCTATGCCTCTAACATATTGTTCAAGTTTAGCCCGGAAGCCACGTAGTGAATCCAGATCTGCAGAAGGCTTAGGCAGGCCTGCTACTTGACAAATTAGAGATGAGGTTATTTTCTCTGGATCAGCATAAGTTTTCTTCAACATGTCAATGGCGTCTAAATAGTTTTCATTTGTGACAAGGATATTTTTAATCAGAGCTAGAGCTTCACCCTTCAAACATCCCTTCAGGTAATTAAATTTGTCAACAGCTCTCAAGGCTGGATGAGAGTGAACGTTAGACTCAAAAACATCCCAAAAGGGGGCCCTTCTCCATCGACCCCTTCAAATTCTGGTAGTGATAAAGACAGCAACTTAACCTTATGCAATGGCTTAAACTCTGTTGCAATACTCTGGGGTTTGGCTTCCATGCAAATGATTTTTAGTTTCTCCAAAACTTCAGTGCTTTGCATGATGACTTGGTTGGCATGACGCCACTTTGCAGTGAGCTGTGTTCTATCAGGGTCTTGCTCAGAGAACCCTTCTTCTCCAAGTTGAACTAAGTACTTAAAGTTGAGTTCTTCATACTTCTTTATTTGAGACTCTAGCCTAAGACAATATGCCTCCAAGGTTGAGGACTCAACATCACTTGCCCTTTGAATTATGTCAGCAGCGATTGTGCATAGATCCTTGCAGGTTTCCTCATAAAGTTGGAGGGAATATGCTAATTGTGTCGCAGACATTTTATGAGTTTAAAAGGTAACAAAGCAAAAAAAATCCCAGGCCTTAAAACATCCCGCTGGGGATGCCAATTTTCCTTTGTGGGAAATTTGTTTCACTCAGTGGGAAGATTGAAGGAATATACTCTACAAAATTAAGAGGGTAATTCCTTCCACTGAGTGTTCTCTAGTAACACGGTAAATCGCATAAAACGGGCTGTTAAGCACACAATTCTTCCGTGCGCCTAACACGTTTTCAGACTTGTGTCAGAAATTCCAAAGGATTAATAATTGCTTTCTAAGTTTAAGTAGGCTAGTTAAATTCAGGTACGAGTAATTTAGGTAAATGCAATTAATCTAATAAGGACTATGAATAAATTAAACCAAGGCCATAAAATAACCAGGCAGTGCAGTTTGGTCCCAGAATTCAATTAAGTTTCGTCCCAGTTAAAGTAAAATTAAAGTAAACTAATCCCAAATAGTAATGCTAAGTAAACAGACAGACCTAATTTTGACTAAATTGTCTACTACGCCCATGTAATTATATAAACCCCTGTAAAATTGTTCAATCTGAGTCTATGCTTAATTAATTCTCACAAACTCCAATATTACAATAGCCTAACTACATAAAATGGCTCAAAATTTAGTTAAGGTAAAGAAAACAGTGCATTAAGTCTTAAATAAGTAAGTTAAGTTAAACAAGTAAGTTAAACGTTAAAAGACGAAACCGCTTCCTAACGAATGACTGTTGGCTCAAATCAGCCATACAATAATGGCGGTCTAGCCTTTGTGGAAAATAGGTATGTTGACCTACCTTTAAGTTAACCCAGTTTGGACCCACACCTCTTAATTCACTCCTAAACTGAAAAACAAAGCCTATATATTTAATCAGCAAACCCAGTGACCTCTAATTATATTCGTGGAAATAAATTGGTACGTTGACAAGAAATGTTATTTTACTTACCGAATTTTCCGACGACAGATCAGTGTATATGGCCGTTTAAATTTTGGTTGCAGATAAGGATTCGGATAGGATATGGGTTAGGATAGGTACAAACAGGAAAGGAGATCATACAAACCAATTATCTTAAGGGTTATTAATTTCTAAAACCCTACACTACGTAAATTAAACTAGAGATGAAGTTTACGAAACAAGTTCGTCCGTTTCCGGTGCTGTCGGCAACAAGGATGAAATCTATGTAAACTTATGCCATCAAACACAACTGTAGATAAAATTGAGATAAAATCATTTTAATCAAAACTACTGTGCTTGAAAGAACACATTACTATGAAAAGTTCGTATTAGGATGATATTATAGAAATAGTTGATTGGAGAATGGTAATTTCATTCGTGGGAGAATAGTCGAATTGACTAGTTTGTTTGTTTCTTACTTTTTTTCCCCATTTCTGGTGTTCGTTTATGGATGGAAAGTAAACTGAATTATTGCCGTTTGTTAATATTAAATGTAAATTCTTAACTTTCCCCTTTTTGTATTCTAATTGAATTAATTAATTTAATGTTAAATGTATTCCTTATAAGGAAACAGTTTTGCTTTCCCGTCTTTATATTTCAACGTTGTTCGAGAGTTTCGGACAAAGTGAAATAAAACGGAGTTGTTCTTGTTGTACCTGTCGGATAGAAGAACGGGTGTTCTTTTTCTGCCGTAAAGAGTGAATTAAGGATTTAAAATTCGAAGTTAAGAAGAAATTGTTCTGGAAGATGGTGCAGGTAAGTTGAAATATAAAGACTTGCCTTATAATTGATTTGGGTTAGATAATTATAACATATTCGAATTTTAAACTTTTTTTTTACTCCGTAAGATTTCAGTTTACTTTTCGTCTTGTTTGTTTTGTTTTTCTTTGGCTATGATACTTGTTATTGGGCATAGCTGGGTGCGGAGGTTGTCCGAGTTATGTTTAAGAGAATGTGACGGGTTTAATTACATCTGTAAAGGGGGCGCAACCTTTGAAAACATCAAGGATGAAGTAGAGCGGTATTTCGCTAACCCTAGGAGGTCTAGGCCTAGTCGCATCTTTGTGTTCTTGGGGAGCAATGATTTGGATGCTATCCACAGTACTGCGCAGGTATGGAAAGTAGAGCACTGTTGTGAGGCCTTTGCTGAATTACTGAAAAGTGTTTGTCCTGATGTGCTAAACTAATTTTTGCCCAAATAGAGGATAGATTCTTTTTTAACCACTGTGAAAGTTTTGATGCGTTGCGGCAGGATTTCAAGGCAAAATCTAATAAATTCAATAAGAAGTTGAACAAATAGAAGGGCAAGGATAGTTTATTTCTAATGAAAGGGGTTAAGGGATTTTCCGACCCACGCCTTTATGCCAGGGATGGAGTACACCTCAATATTGATGGTAATGTGAAGTTGCCTCGGAGAATGGCTGACTTTTAGTATGAGCAAAGGCCTAGGTTAAGTTAGTTTAGCTGTTCTGGGGTAAAGTATATATTTTTTTCTCTTGGCTCATCTGGGTTTTGTAATGTTAGGATTTTTTGTATACTGTTGTTATTCCTTATAAGGAAAGGAGCAGTATTGGTCCTTATTTATACTTGTATTAATTTAAGTTTAGATTAAGTTAGTTTAGGTTAAGTTAGTAACCTTTTCATTTAAATAACCTGTTGATTAGCCTAGCTGATGTTAAGTGTAATTAAATTATTATTGATAAAGTTTGAGGTAGGCTAGCCTAAGTTTAGCTGTTAGCATAGTATGCTGTATTTTTTCATTAGGAAGTAATTGATGATAACTTGCTTTGCATTGACTTGATTAAGTTAAGTTTAGATTTTTTCTTTGGGTAATTTAGTATTGGTTAATAGCTTTGTTCAAGATTACTGATTCTGAAATAAAAAAGTTAATTAAAAAGAGGGCTTATGTTAAGGGTTTAATAATTCTTTATGTTAAGAAGGTTGACTCTTTAAAGGACGATCAAATTAATAGTCATTTGTTACAAGAATTTATTCATAAAATTGATGCTAATTTAGTAATAGTTGAGAATTTTGATGCAAGCATTTGTGAAATTGCTGCTGAAGATAAACTAGATAGTATTATGCAAGCAGCAAGAGATTATCATTATGAGATACAGAAAACTCTGTCAGAATTTAGAGTAAAATTTGATAATTTGTTTGGAGGTAAGAATACTCCTTAAAATGGTTCTAGTAAAATTGTAAAATTACCTCTCCCTCCTATTCAAATTCAGAAGTTTGAAAACAATGCAGTTAATCCATTTGCCTATTTTAACTTTAAGAAGGCTTTTAATAATGCTTTGGCTGGTATGCCTAACTTAACTAATGCTCAAAGGTTTATTTATTTAAAGGGTTATTTGTTAGGTGGAGCGTTAAGTATAGTAGAAAACATTACAGTAAATGATGAGGGTTTTGATTTGGCTTTTAAGTAATTAGATCTTAATATTCTGGATGAAGACAACATAATTGATCAAGTAATAGGTGAAGTTTTGAACACTTCTGAAGTAAAATCTCTTAGTGAAGTAGAATCTTTGGTTAGATCTTTGAATAATAAATTCATTGACTTGAAGGGACTTGGTATAGATCTGATTGAAGTTGATTCGGCTGCTCTATTGCTAATTAGCAAAATTGTAAATAGGAAACTTCCTAGAAATTTTTTGATAGAACTCTCTAGAACTACAGGATCTTCTTATCCTAATTTTAACCAGTTGTTAGATAATTATCAGAGTATTATTGCACGCCTTAGTTTAGGTCACAATGAAAATTCTGGCGCAAAACCTAAAGTTAAATATGAAGGTAAAGACTGTAATTTCCAACAATCAAAGTATAGTAATAAATCTACTGCTAGTAATGACTCTAATAAAGTTCAATTTACCAGTAAACCTTTATCTTCTGGTAGATGTAAATTTTGTAAAGAAACAGGTCATAACTCTTCTAAATGTACTAGGTTTGATACTTTGCAAGCTAGGAAATTAAATGCTTGAGTGATAAGCATAGGGCCTCGGAATGTCCGGGAAATAAATCATTGTTACCTTATAAATGTTTTTCTTGCAATAAATCTGAACATCATGGAGCAATGTGTCCTCATGCTATTAAGGATTTTGGTAAAAAAGTATTAAGTTGTCAATCAGGGTCTGAAATATTTGTTCCCTTTATTACACTCAAAGTTGGTAGGGGTAGGAAATCTTTAAAATGTTGTTTTCTATTAGACACTGGAGCCCAGTTTAGTGTTATTAATAAACAAATTGTTGACTGTAAATTAGGAGATTATTGTGGTGCTCCTTTATCTAGGTTAGTTTCTTCTTTTGGGTTGCCAGCTAGAGTTAGTGAGGGATTTCATTTGGTAGCTGATTTAACAATGCCTTGTGGGATAAAGTCTAGTTGTCTTTTTTTTTGCATCCTCCAAATTCCTATGTTGTCTTCTGTAGTTAAAAATTTGGAATCTGCAGGTTATTCTGTATGTAATAATTACCCAGGAAGGAATTCTGAAATTGTAAATATATTAGGTATCCTAGGGAATGATATCCTTCAGGAATTTAGTCAGTTAGATTTAGACTCTGTAGAGTTATTTAATATTAAGGTTAGAGTAATTAAGTTGGCCAATGGGGTTATTCCATTTGGTACAGTAGTCAATTTAGTTCATCCTTCACAAAGGAAGCTTTTTTATGAGAGAATTGATTCTTATGAACCTTGTGTTAGAGATAAACCAATAAGAGAGGTAGAGTCTTGTCCTATAATTAATAGTAATAAAATCTTGGAAAATAGACCAAGAGGTAATGGTAAAGTGAATCTGTTAGGTTTATTCCTAATAAGGAGATTAAATATGTACCTGAATGTAACAGAGAATCTAGAGTTTTTTTTATAATTCTTCCCTTAATTTGGAGATTAAACAGACTTCTGAGCCTGATAAGATTAGACTTCTGGAATTTGTTCCTCCTAAGCAACTTGGAAAACATAAATTATTAGTAAATTTTGCAGTTAATCCAGTAGGCTATAAGTTCGATCCATGGAATGATATCTTTCTAGATTCTTGTGTCGAGTATGGACTCGACATTCCTTATGAAGACTGACAAGTTGCTGAATTTGCTAAATCAATTTCTTTTCATGAAGGACATTGTCACGTTCAGTTACCATGGATAAAGGATTTAATTGAAAAAGTCCCTAACAATTTAAAGATTTCATTGGCAGTTACTGAGCGGATTTACTCTAAATTAGAAGATCAGAATATATCCTCTAAATATGAGGAAGTTTTTGATAGACAGGAGGAGCTTGGCATTATTGAGCCTGTTAAAAATAGAGCCGCAGGCCAAGTATTCATTCCTCATCGTCCTGTCATAAGAAATGATGAAAATGCCACCACTAAAATCCGTCCTGTATTCAATTGTAGTTTAAAGGTGGGAAAAGCTCCTTCATTAAATGAAGCCGCTTTTCCTGGTATTGATTTGATGAACAACTTGTTGTCATTAGTTTTGTATTTCAGGAATAATGATTATGTAGTTGTAGCTGATATAGTGAAGGCTTTTCTCCAAGTTAGGTTATCTTTAGAGTCTGATCGAAATAGATTTTGTTTCTTTAGAAAGATAAATGGGAAGTTTGTTGCTTATAGGTATAATACCATAATTTTTGGATTTGTAAGTTCTCCTTTTATATTGAATTATATTATTCAACATGATTTGTCTAGTTATAGAGGGAATGAAGTAGCTTCTCTGATTAAAGACAAATTTTATATGGATAACTTGGTGCTCTCTTCTAATCAGGGAGCCCAGTCACCATTTATTATCAATTCTATTAAGGAAATCATGAATTCAGGGGGGTTGCCTTTACGGGAGTGGGGTTCTAATTGTCCTGCTTTGTTATCTACTCTTGATGAAGATGAAAAGGTAGCTTCTTCTGAAATGAAGATTTTAGGATATATTTATGACTCTAACCAGGATACCTTACAATTAAAGGTTAAGCAATTGTACAAGGGTGCTTCCTCAAAGCGTCAGATTTTGTCAGCTTTGTCTTCTGTCTTTGACCCTATTGGCATATTTGCACCTATAATGCTGCAGGGCAAGCTTATTATTCGTAAGTTGTGCCAGCAAGTTTTGAACTGGGATGAAACAGCATGTGCTGAAATTGCTATGTTATGGAGTAAATTTTGCAGTTCTTACAGTGAGGTTAGTCAAGCTTCTTTTTCCAGACAAACTTATAAAACTGATGCTCCTATCAAGCTGTTTTTGTTTGCAGATGCTTCGAAGGAAGCTTATGGTTGTGCTATGTATGCTGTGCAAGGTGGTCATAGTTCCCTGATATTTGCTAAGACTAAGGTTAGCCCTATTAAGGAGAAAACTCTCCCAACTTTAGAACTTTTTGGTGGGCTGCTCAATTAGCTTTGAAGTGTTTTGATACTATTTTTTGAAAATAATCTATTAAATTGTACTAAAATTGAAAGCATAACTCTATTTATAGATAGCCAAGTAGTTCTTAGTTGGATTCTTACTAATAGGGCTCCTAAGAGAAACACATTTGTGAATAATAGGTTGAAGGAAATTTCTAATCTGTTAGATAGGATTTCTGATAGATTTTGTAGAGTTTCATTAGCTTATATTCCTTCATCTAGCAATCAGGCTGATTTACTTACTAAACCTTGTACTTGTAAGTATTTTCTTGAAAATTTCAGTCTTTGGATCAAAGGGCCTTCTTGGTTGAATTCTCCTGACGAGTGGCCTAAGGGTCTTTTGGGTTGTATTCCTGATAATGTGAAGGGTGACTTAATTTCTCCTGTAATGTTTCCTAAAAAGGAACCTCTTGTAAATATTAGTAATTTTTCTAGTTTTTCTAGACTTATAAGTATAGTTTCTAAGGTATTTACTGTTGTATATAAGTTTAGGAAAATTCAAGCTGACCCTGTTGAGGCAGCTTCTAATTACCTTCTAAGGTTAATGCAAGAGGAAGCTTTTCCTCTTGAATTATCTTATCTAAAGAGTAGAAATTCTTTAGTTGAGGTTCCACCTTTAGTTCGGCAGTTTAATTTGTTTCTGGATGATAATGGTATAATGCGAACTAAAGGTCGGATTGACAAAAACATTACTTTAAAATTTGATATTGTCAATCCTATTCTTGTGGATAAGAAGCATCATTTGACCCGGTTGTTGATTTATTATGCCCATTGTAAGTCTATGCATATGAGTTTGCAATCCACTCTTAGTTTTTTGCGCATGCATGGTTTGTGGATTGTGAAGGCTAGGCAAGCAGTTTTGTCTGTCCTTAAGGATTGTATTGTATGCAAGCGTTATAATGCTAGCACAGTGAAGTATCCTTCTCCTTCTTTGCTTCCTTTTTCCAGGGTTAATTTGAGTGTGCCTTTTGCTCATACTGGTGTGGATCATACAGGCCACTTATGGTTGAGGGAGAAAAATGGAGAAAAACTTAAGGCGTACATTCTTATTTTCACTTGTTTCAATACAAGAGCAATACATTTGGAAGTTGTCCAGTCTATGTCAACCTCGGAATTTATATTAGCTTTCATTAGATTTTCTAATAGGTTTGGTGTTCCTGTTGCTGTTTATTCAGATAATGCCAAGTCCTTTGTTCAGGCTGGTAATATAATTGAACAGTTACTTACTTCTTCTGAGTGTGAGGAGACGTTTAGGGTCGCTTCAATTTCTCATAAGACTATCCCTGTGTACGCAGCGTGGTACGGTGCTGTTTGGGAAAGATTAATTAAAACAATTAAGCATTGCCTTTTTAAAACTCTTGGTAGATTTACTCCTTCATTTTCTGAATTTGTCACTTTCCTCTCTGACATTCACAAAATTTTGAATAATAGGCCTTTAACTTATAGATCTTGTGAAAATGAGATAGATATAATTTCTCCTAATCATTTCTTGGTTGGCAAATTTATTCCTTCATTAATATTTGGTGATTCTGAACAAGTTCCTGAGTGGGAGTATGGTGAGGAGGATCAGTATTCTTCTCTCCTTGCTCGTACTTTGGAAACTAGGGATGGACTTTATGAAAGCTTTAAGGAAAGGTGGCTTTCTGAATATTTAGTAAGTTTAAAAGAAAAGGATAGATCTTCTTTTCATCCTCCAAGAAAATGGGAAAAAGGGGAAAATGCTCTCTTTAAATTACCTTCCAAATCTAGAACTTATTGGCCACTGGTTAGAATTGTTGAAACATTCAGTGATAACGAAGGTGTTGTACGTACTGTTCGTATTGTTAAGCCTGATAAAAGTGAAAGTGAAATTAATGTTAGTTTTTTAATACCTTTAGAATTATATTCTGAGCTTAATGATCCTAATTTATATGTTCAAATTGAAGAACAAGAAGAAAATATTAGTGAGTTGGAGACAGATGAAATACCTGACACTGGAACATCTTTGCCCAATGAAACATCTACTAGGCCTACCCGTAGTGCTGCTCTTGCCTCCAGAAACCTAATAAGAAGTTTAGCTCGGGAGGGTAGATTGTAAACAATGGTTTGTTTGTGTTTTATAAAAGTTGTATTTTGTGGTGGAGTTAATCTGTCAAAATGGTTCTTTGTGTAGCCACTTTTCTTTTGTTGGTTGGGGAAGATATAGAAATAGTTGATTGGAGAATGGTAATTTCATTCGTGGGAGAATAGTCGAATTGACTAGTTCGTTTGTTTCTTACTTTTTGTCCCCATTTCTGGTGTTCATTTATGGATGGAAAGTAAACTGAATTTTTGCCGTTTGTTAATATTAAATGTAAATTCTTAACTTTCCCCTTTTTGTATTCTAATTGAATTAATTAATTTAATATTAAATGTATTCCTTATAAGGAAACAGTTTTGCTTTCCCGTCTTTATATTTCAACGTTGTTCGAGAGTTTCGGACTAAGTGAAAGAAAATGGAGTTGTTGACTGTTTTTGATCCGACAAGGAGAAGGGTCTTGTGGTACCTGTCGGACAGAAGAACGGGTGTTCTTTTTCTGCCGTAAAGAGTGAATTAAGGATTTAAAATTCGTAGTTATGAAGAAATTGTTCTGGAAGATGGTGCAGGTAAGTTGAAATATAAAGACTTGCCTTATAATTGATTTGAGTTAGATAATTCTAACAATATAAAGGAAATTGCGAACGGAAACACATAATTTTTTTACTCTAAACATGCCGCCAACGTAATCTGTTAATGAACAAAAAATTAATTCACAATAACAATGAGACATATTCAAGTCATATTTCCACCTAAAAACATGTCGTATAAGGAAAAATAACCTTGTCTCATATAAGTTAAGTATCTAGATATTCGTTTATGCTAACTAGAAGCAAGAAAATTTGCTCAGAATTGCGTTAAATATGGCGAAACAAATTAACTCGTATTCGGCATCAGCAGATTTCCCAACCAAACATTGGCCGCTCCGCGGAATACTGGGTTGGATTTACCGTAGTATTTTATAATACAATAATATGAGAATACATACAATATTATTGCATACAGTGAAGTAATGTATAACTTTTTAAAAGATTTATGGAAAATATGCATATTTACTTTTTCTTCTGTGCTTATCTTAATTTTCGTCACCATGCCAACTATGTAGCAGCAACATCTCGAGCTTGTACGGCTGTATGGCTTGTACCTCAATATTTTGCTCAAGTAACAAAGCAAAAAATCGACCAAGTTGCACAGTTATATTTTGAACTTCTATCCCATGGAAAAACAAATTGCAGTGTTGCAAAATCGAATGTATACATGAGTTTTGTCTTTTAAAATAAATTTATCCAACAATTGTAAATATAATTTGTTATAGAAACGTGATTCAATGATATAAATTAAAATGTTATTATTCGGGCACGACCGAACAACCTATCGTCTTCATCTTGTGAAGGGCTGTTACAAAGACTTCAAATAGACATGCGTACTGCCACTGTATTATATTTATGTACAAAAGTAAAAAAAAATACCCAGTAATACTTTTTTCATACACATTTTAAACATAAATGCATGAAAACTTAAAACAAAAAGCTGAAGTTTCATTAACAAAATGAGTTATAATTAGCTCCCAAATTAATCAAATATAACCACGTGAAGTCTTTGTAAATGCATTTTTTGGAACCACGGCGGACAAGAACGAACATGAAAAAACATCCTCTGATAGCTGCCTTAATTTATATCATATTCATGTACAAAAATAAAAATACTTCATACGTATTACATTTTCATACACATTTTAAACATAAAAGCATGAACATTTATAAAATCGACACATCGATCGCTAAATTTGCATTTTTTTAACTGTATTTTTGGAAGAGCGGCAGGCGGCAGCTCACAAGAACGAACATGAAAAAACATCCTATTTGTTAATGTGACCATTCATGTATTAATCTCTGGGTAAGTGATTTTCCTGTAAATCCGATGTAAGATTGGTCATAGGTCAGGCATGGGACTTCGTAAACGCCTGTGTCCTTGGGGGATATCTTTTGTTGGACGTTAATCAGGGATTTGGCTAAGGTGTTTGGGTAAGTAAATGCAAAAGGGTTAGATTTTCAGAGAGTCTGGGTCACCGTCTTAATCCTGTCCATGTGTGGAATCTTTATTTTATTGTTGGGTGTCTTTCTGGTCTTGTCTTGAGGGGGTCGGTAGAAAGTTATGCTTGATTTGTGAATTGCTTTCTCAATTATATGGTCAGGATACCTTAAAGATGAAAGCTGCTTACAAATCTCAGTTATATGGCAAGATACCTTAAAGATGAAAGCTGCTTACAAATTAATTCAAATTCTTTTTCCAGGAAATCTAGGGAAAAAATTCAAAAGGCTCTTAAGAATAGGTTGCTGGCTACGCCTATCTTGATAGAAATGTCGTGATAGCTAAAGTAGTGAATGTATGAAAGTGAGAACATTGGTTTTCTGTATGCTTAAGAGCCTTATGAATTTGTTCCCCATATTTCTCGGGAAAAGAATTTGATCTAACTCATAAACAGCTTTCATCTTTAAGGTATCCTGACCATATAATTGAGAAAGCAATTCACAAAGCAAACATAATTTTCTACTGACCCCCTCAAGACAAGACCAGAGAGACACCCAACAATAAAATAAAAATTCCACACCTGGACAGGATTAAGACGGTGACCCAGACTCTCGGAAAATCTAACCCTTTTGCATTTACTTACCAAAACACCTTAGCCAAATCCCTGATTAACGTTCCATAAAAGACATCCCCAAGGACACAGGCGTTGTACAAAATCCCATGCCTGGACTGTGACCAATCTTAAATCGGATTTACAGGAAAATCACTTCCCCAGAGAATAATACAACATAAATGGTTAGTTAGGTATGGACAACAGAACTCAGCTATTTTCAACCATATAAATGAGCATAACCACAGAATATACTAGAATTTGTTATGTATAATTCATAGCAGCAACTGCCGGTACAAGAGTCAGGTGATAGAATCGGCCTTGATCAAACAGAGACAGGTAATGAACATCTCAAAGGGTGCATGGCACTCAGATGTCATGATAAAGTTGTCATTCAACCTACGCTTAAGAGGATTAAAGGAGGATTATCAGTGGGAATGACCTAAACTGGCTGACGTGTGGATGGATCTCTTGGTATAAATACCACTTTTTCTGTAATTTTTCTCATTCATTTACCTGAAGAGGGAGACAGCAGTCTCTGAAATATAGTATTCTCTCTCTATATTTTGGCGTTTTCATGGGCTCCTTTCATTATACGTATATATATATATATATATACAGGCGGTCCCTGGGTTACGACGGGTCCGGCTTATGACGTTCCGAGGTTACGACGCTTTTTCTTAAATATTCATTGAAAAATCCGCCCTGGGTTACGACGCTTGTTCCGAGGTTACGACGCTGACGCTTCCGACGCTCCGAGTTTACGACGCTTTTAAAAAACACATACTATGATAAGATAAGAATCCTTTATAGTTTAGCACAGTTTCTCTCTCTCTCTTTGTATTTTCCAACGAAAATAATCACTATAATTCTCTCTCTCTCTCTCTCTCTCTCTCTCTCTCTCTCTCTCTCTCTCTCTCTCTCTCTCTCTCTCTCTCTCTCTCTATACTACAAAGATGTATGTTTTTTAGTATGATAAATAAATGATTTACTATTTTCAAATATTAATATTAATTTATACAGCAATAATATCAATTCATTAAAGAAAATACCATAGTGAATTAGTAAGATTTTAGCTTATATTTAAGGGGGCCGGCCGGCTAATGCCGTTTTTTAACGACAGGACTTTGACATTCATACCACTTAATAAGGTGACTTGGGACATCTCCAAACCGCATATGATTTTCGCCTCTGACCTTCGGTTTTGTGACGCCAGGGCAATTTATCCCGAAAATACCATTTTTCAAATTCTATCTCCTTTGATATTTAATATTAAGACCTGGGATTACTACCATAAATAGACCTGATGTAGACCTCCAATCAAATGGAGAGTTTTTTTTTCTAAAAGTAATTTTTTTGCTAGATATGAATTTTTCAATATGGTAAAAAAATAAACCCTATAAATCACGAGAAAAAAAAAAAAAATAAAAAAAAAGACGAAACAAAAATTGGAAAAAAGGGCTCTATTTAATTGTTCTATAATGTCTTTCTGAGTTATATACCAAATTCCAATGTTATAGCTTTAAAACTAAGTGAGGAGATAGATTTTGAAGGTCAATAAGTATAGTTTTGAGATACGGGCGTTCAAAGTTTTCCTTCGTATTTCTATAAAGACAATGTTAATAAATAATGATTATTATGAATGTATATTTCTTTTTTGTGTATTAATAAACCAAAACTATTTTATTTATCATAATTTAATCATAAATGATGATCCCTTTGCTCATATATCGTAGCCTGGGGCACTGCTTGAGGCAAGATGGGGAACTCCTTCCTACGTAACCCCCTCCCTCCCCTTCACTAACTCGGCTTATTACAGCGAATTTTCTTCTTCTGTATGTTAGCGAGATGTTTTCCTTGTATTTTCCTCTTTGGTATGATGACATTATTGCCGAAACAAAGATAAACAAACGTAAATACAAGAGAATGTCAGAGTTGAGACTCGAAGGTGTACTCTCTTTTTACAAAGACAATTTAATAAATCATGATTATTATGAATTTCATATTCCATTTTAGGTATTAAAAAACCAAAACTATGTTATTTCTCATAAATGAAGATATCTCTGCTCAAAGATCGTAGCCTTGGGCACAGTGTGACGTGTGCTGTCAGGCAAGAAGGGGGCGTTACTAAGCAACACTCCCCTCTCTCTTCACTAACTACGCATATATTATGATATTCTGTAATAATACTTGAGCGATTTTTCTTCGTCTGTATGTTAGCGAGATGTTTTCCTTGTCTTTTCCTCATTGGCATGATGAACTTCTTGCCGAAACATACATAAACATACATAAAAGCAAGCGAATGTCACGAGGTGAAACTCGAACGTGTAATCTACTTGAAGTCTATGGTTCAACTGATTCATGATTGAACTAGATACTCGCTTATGCGAGCCACGGAATCTCTACAGATGCCATTTCTCACAATTTATTTGCCAATAATTATCAAAATTTACGATAACAGAAGAAATATTGCATTTTCTTGTACGGATGAATGTTTTAGGCTTATTGAGTTATGTTTACTAATTACCCTGTAACTACGAAAGTAAGAGGAATTTTGACGAAATATTTCGTATACGTATTCTCAATTGCCATATGAAGCTCCATGAATTTTTTCATGACTTTGCTTTTTTCGCCCTATACCCCCATATATAGGGGTTCCGGCCGGCCCCCTTAAAAAAATATGGAAGAATGAAGGAAATCCCAGTCTTCTTGAAGTAACTTCCAGTAACCTTTTTCGAGATGCAGGTACTAAAACTGTCAGCTATATATCAAGTTCTGTGACAGCCAGGAGGGGAATAGCTGGGGGAGAGCTGCAGTGTTGCAATCATGTGGTCCTGACATTTTCCCCTCTCTCTCTCTCTCTCATTTACTGAGACTCAAGATTTTTTATGTACTTGTACTATTTGTTTTTAATACTTTCAAATAATAATAATAATAACTGTAATTACAAAATTCATATGTGATAGTATTTTAAAGAAATACAATATGTACTAATCTATCCATGTCACTTTTAATTAAGGTTAACTCTCTCTCTCTCTCTCTCTTTTGCCACACAAGATAATAATGTGTCATACATAGTGGTAACTCTCTCCCTCTCTTTCGCTGGAAGCGTTATAAACAGAGAGAGATAAACACACTCTCTCTCTCTCTCTCTCTCTCTCTCTCTCTCTCTCTCTCTCTCTCTCTCTCTTTACCGAGATGAAAGAATTTTTATGGTACTAGTATGTAAAATGTTTATTGATAATTTCAGTTATTTAATAATAATAATAATAACACTTTAATTACAAAATTCATAATGGTCGTATTTTAAAGAGATGAAAATGACCTTTCCATTTCACTTGTAAGGATAATTCCTCTTTCTTACTGAGATGAGAGAATTTTTATGGTAGATGCACGTGTTTATTATATTTTTTAATAATAATAGAAGTAGTAATAATACGATAACTAATTTCAAAAGAAAATTCTTCCCTTTGTCTTTTTCTGTATCAATTTCCCTAACTCAACTCGAGTGACACTCAAGCTTAACAATGCCATACAATGGTCAACGAATTTAATGGTTTTATGTAATCTCTCTCTCTCTCTCTCTCTCTCTCTCTCTCTTACTAAGATGAGATCATTTTCATGGACGTGTATGTAATAAGTTTATCATTAATATTTTCCAATAATAATACTATAAGTACAAAATTCATATCTGAGTATTTTAAATACAATAATCATTCCATTTCTCTCTTTTAAATACTGTAAGGACAACTTTCTCTCTCTCTCTCTCTCTCTCCACAAGATACTTGTCATACATTTGGTGTTTCTATTTCTTCCTTTTATCTCTCTCGCCCTCAGCAAAAGAATTGATAGACAGACAAACATAATTGCACAGTCCTCTCTTTCTCTCTTCTCTGGAGAAATATATGTATTTATGGGAGGGGGAAAAAGTTGCCTACAGACATTCATTTCAATCTATTGAAACCTAAGGAGTTATTTCTCTATCTCTCTCTCTCTTGTATTTTAATGAAAATATACAGTAATTTGTGAATACACAGTGTTGCACATGAAAAAAAGTAAATTAGTGATAATTTTAGAGATACGCCCCTAAGAAAAATTGCAAATTAGTAGTGAAATTTTCCCTGTGGACATGTTTTCAAGAACGTCGTTCCGGCTTACGACGATTTTTGGGTTACGACGCGTCTTAAGAACGGAACCCCCGTCGTAACCCGGGGACCGCCTGTATATATATATATATATATATTATATATATATATATATATATACTATATATATAATATATATAAATATATCTATATATATATATATATATATATATATAATATAATATATATAGATATTATATATTATAATCATATATAATATAATATATATAATATAATATGTATATACACATACACAGTGCCCTTTTAGATGGGGGTAGGTTCCAGAACCTACTGCAGAAATGTTAAATCCAGCAAAATGCAACAGCTCTCTCTAAACATGCTTATAACCAGCTTATAACTGCCAAATACCATGTGTCCCTTAAACTAAAATACTTATAACTGCCTATTTAACATTTTACTGTTTAATTTGATAGTTCGAACAAAAATATGCCTTAAATTATCAAAAATATGCCTTAAATTATCATACTCATATAATTTAATATTTCAAACAAAAATACATTCCAGAATAAAGTACAGTACTCTGCTACTACCGTAATCCATAACTTGGCTATATACACCCCTACAATGCTTATAACTGCCTATTTTAACAGTTCATCACCAATCTTGACAATTAAAACAAAAATGTATACCTCAAACTATCATCCCAGAACAGTCTAAAACCATTTTAAAGTCAACTGGCAAAATTATGTACCAGCCTGCAAAATTACGTACCAGCCTACAACTGTTACTCTTAAGTGTCCCCTATCATTCAGACACTTTTTCTTTGGCCTATGTAACTTTGCACATCATTGTACGCATACTATAATGCACTGAGCATACATTTTAAGTACTGATATTTTCCTGTGTTGCAAGATGCATTTGAAATATTTAGTGTACAGTACATATTTTAGGATAGGGCACTGTATAGAGCATTATCTAAAATGTATGTGGGTAGCTTAGAACGATGTGACACATTCACCCACACAGAATGCTAGGTTGCATCATGTTAAGCATTTTCATGATTACGTACAAATACATTTACCCATGATAAAAAAAAATGATTTCCTGTAGAGTGAGGTGGGTTAGTACCGTACATGGGGAAACAACTTACATGTGCTCCTGACAAAAAATTATCAGCTGTATTGTGACATCACTCCGTTTAAGGAAGAAGAAGAGCATCAATAACAACTCTATACCATTTGCTTTTGCCGATCCCGCCGCAAGTCTGTTTACCAGGTAAGAAAATCAAATTTTTGCAGGTTCATTGTAATTTTATGGGGTTCTAATACAGTGTGCCATGACCACAAATATGGCGTGATTTATTTGATAGTACATTTAATGGTGAAAATAGCCATATTTAGACTTGTTTGAGTGAAATAAAGATCAGCCTTTCAAAATTTTTGCCATGAAGTGGCGTGAAGAAAATCAAGCATGGTGTGGGGAAAAACTGTACAGGGAAAGACTGTACAGCCAAATTTTTGAAGTGCCATCGAAACTTAAATACTTTGAATAACAAGTTGAAAAGTGATTGCACATGTGAAGTAAGATAAAGATACGAGCCACACGTGAAAGAGTGAATGATAAACAAGTAAAAGTGTATGTTTTGGAAGGGTAAAGCTCTGGGATATTTTTATCAGTTTTTATGTTCTACCAGTATTAATATGACATCTAAATGTGCAACAACCAACATAAGACATTTGTATGGTGTTTGAAATTGATTATATGAGATAGCCTAATTTTACGAAATAAAAAAAATTAGTAGTTTGGGGGACACACAAGACGGATGAGAGGTAAGGCATATGGTGTTACCCCAATGTTTATCTTTTAATTTTTTCCTGACTTCAATTATTTGGAAAAACCTAATGGTATTTACTTTCTTCTAGAATCCAACAACACTCGTCCATCATGCCAAGGAAATATGTGCGCATCAGTAAGAAACAATTGATGAGGCATTTGCGGGGGCACAGATATTGGAGCAGCCACCATCACAGAACCATGCGGTAGAAGTTTCTCAGACTCCTTCCGCTGTTGGAGAGGAGCTACCAACTTTGGCCCAGGACTTGGAGGTATCTCCAACTCCACCACCCAAGCAGAGGCAGTGAACCTCCAATGCCATCTCAACCTCTAGTGATCCCTCCTGCAGCACCCCAAGTCCTTCAACCACTTCCAGCATAGTGACATCTCTGAAGTCACCCCAGAAAGTGTACGGCCTTACCCTAGGCTCCTCCCCGTCCTTATGGCAAGAGACGAAAAAGGGTCCATGCCTGCATTTCCACCAAGAATGAAGAAGTCATCTCTGATTTGCAGACCAAAGATCATAAGAAGAGGAAAGCAGAGGAAAAGAAAAAGGGAGCAGGGAAGAATGGCAAACTGAGAAGGTGGGCTGTCCCGAAACTCCTAGACAGTGATGAGGAAGGTGACCCTGCAGTGCCTCTCATCCTGGATGATTCCTCTGAATGTTCCAGTGAGTTGGAGGGGAATATGTAAGTAGATGGGTCTTATCCCTTTACAGTGAAGGAACCAGAGGTGAGGGACTTCATATAGCCTACTTTTACAGTGTAAGATAATACACAGAATTTCCATTTTCCATAGAGCATATTGAACTAAAGTAAACTACATTTAGGCTATCTTGAGTCTATCTTCCCCTCCCAAAAATATTATTTTTCTTTATAAATTTTGAGGCCAATAGGATACTATTTTCACTTTATTTTCTTTTCCAGGCTAGGGACTTTGTGCTGATTGAGCTTGAGCTTGAAGAGGGGAGTAACAGAGAGGTACCTATTCATTGTTTGTAAGATGATGAACATTAAGGAAGGGAAATATGAGGTCTCCTTCCTCCGCATGAAGTCTCTGTTTCCCAAGGACAATTTCTCCTTCCTTGCAATAGAAGATGTTGAAAATGTGGAGGTTGTGCAGTGTAAGGGTGTCCTAACCAATGTGAAGGGCTACACCCAGAGGCAGGCAACCCTAATTAAGGTCTCCCCTCCACTGAACTACTTCAATATGCGGTAGGGTAGGATGTAAATAATCTGTACAAAGAATGTATATATCTTATTATCTATTTTTGTACAATAAATGTAAATTTGTATTAGAGTTCTTTCATTTCACCCATTAATAGGCTAAAAACATCCATTTAAATAGGTCTTAGCCATTTAAAACCCCTTCACAATTACAGGTAGGTAGCAAATCTTAGTATGGTGTTCCCCTATACCCTGAATGGAGTTACCCAGCCATGGGAAAACTCCGTACGAAGTAAGAATTTTTTTTGAAAATCTAAAAATTGTATTTGCCATTATTTTTGACAATTCACGTGGGTACCACAGATGGCCCATTTCTTGAAATTTATTTTGGACATACACTTTATTCAATCAGGCTGAAACCTGATTTTTGCCAAATATTTTTCCATTAATGGTACAGTAATACCCCATCTCGCCCTACTCATTTTCGAACATTACAGTGCAGTATACTATCATATATTAATGTATGTAAATACAGCAGAGTATTAATATGTATATACTGTAAAAAAAATTTTCCTTAAAGATGTTCAATCCATGGCAAAAAACAGAGATTGCAAAACAGAAGATGAGGTCTTGGCAAAATACCTATGCGCATTGGTACTTGACATGCCATTAGCTAATGTTTCGTAAATCGGCCGATCCTGAGGGCCGTTCATTTTCCTTGGAGTAGACACAAGATATGGCTTTGTGCGGATGCCACAAGAAGGCGCACCATCTTCCCGGTTTTGCAGTTTTTGAAGTTATTTAACTAGAAGATGGGATAAAGTTAGGCTACTGTAATTGGGTCTCTCTCGCTCCCTGCACCCATTGAGAACGAAACTTCAAAATATTTTCAAAATATTGTTGTATCAGTAGTATTAATTGCTAACCCCATCGTAAAATTGGATTTTCGTAAGACAAATTAGCGTAACTTGAACACTACCCGTATAAACGAAAGTGTTTTCATCAGAAATTATTACCAGGGTTATTTGGGTTGTATGGTGTATTTTACGTTGCATGGAACCAGTGGTTATTCAGCAACGGGACCAACAGCTTTACATGACTTCCGAACCACGTCGAGAGTGAACTTCTATCACCAGAAATACACATCTCTAACTCCTCAATGGAATGCCCGAGAATCGAACTCGCGGCCACCGAGGTGGCAGGCCAAGACCATACCAATCACGCCACTGAGGTGCTTTTTATTACCAGGGCTATGATGTGTGTTCCAGGGTTATGATGCTTATGACGCCGATCCGACGGAAAAAATATGACTCTGAAAAGGCAAAATAATTAATATTTGAAGGTTTTTGATGAAAAATGCAGTGTAAATAGTTTTCAATTATTAAATATATATCAGTTTAGTGGAGTTATTTCATTCATATTGTTATTGATATTTTCTGCATTGTTAAAATATGGTAGATGTCCAATGTTTGGGCAGTATATGGTTGATTTTAGGTGTATGTTGATGTATTTAAATTGTGTTGTGACGTCATAGAAGTCAAGATGGCGGCGGCATCTCATTGATGTAAACAAAAACAAAGGCAGAAGGTGACACGTGCGTGGGTTGTTTGGTTGGTAGGAGAGAGCTCTCTGTTGGATAGGAGGTTTTGGGTTGTAAGTCTTGGTGTGGTGATGTTCTAAGGTGTGAGCTGGAGTATACTGTGATCAAAGAACGTGAACAGTTGGGTAGATTGCACATTTGTGTTCAAATGAAAGGTTAGGGTAGGTAAATATTCAAATTCAATACATACACCCAAAGCATTAAAAGTAAGGTTTTCTTAGGATTTCTGATGATTTCGACGATGTTCTGGCTTACGACAATTTTCGGCTTACTATGTCCCAAAACGGGGACAGCCTGTACATAAATACTGTACGTATATATTATACATATATAAATTTTATGATAAATTTCATTATTCTGACAAATTCTGAATATTTTCAGGCATGTCAAGAAAGAGGTGGATACAGTATCCCCTATTTGTGGGGGATGGGTACAACAATCCCCCGCAAATAACTAAAATCCGCGAATACTGAAAACCCTTCTAAAAATTCTTAGAACTGCTTATTTTGATAGTTAAAACACAAAAAAACCTCTAAAAATACTTGTAGATACCCGAGTGTTTTAAGAGTTTTATCACAAAAAGTGCATTTAGTCACTTAAATATGAAAATACGTACAGTTATTTTCCATGAATAATGGGTTATATACGGTCCATAGAAAAATCCTCTAATAAGTGAATTGCGAACTGTGAATAGTGGGGGTCATACGTATAGGGAAGGCTGTTCAAGAAAAGTTTTGGGGAAGACCCCCAAGAAGGTATCCACAGGGCAAGATGAATTATCGCAAAGGTGGAGATGTCCTAAGCTTAGGGGAGAGTGGGGCGCGTTGAACATATTTTTGTAATTCTCTCTCTCTACAAAATTTTTCTGGAAGATTTCGGTCTAATACTTACCATAAAAAAGTTCAACCATTACGCTAATTATTATGTGAAGCCCATGGGGTTCTTATAATTTCTTGGGGGTGTACTTTAAGGTTAAAAAAAAATCCAAATTGGTTCAATCTGCCCTGTAGGTGGGGTACATTGAACATACCTAAGGGGCAGCTTGATCCATGTTACTTATAGAAGGAAATAGAAGTACAATTTGTTTATTTGTATATATGTAAGCTTATTAATTAATTCCACTTATAAAAATGGAAATAAAATATCCTCTTTGGTTTCACAAAATTCTAACATACACCATTTTCTTTGGCTTCATTAAGCTAATTTCTTATGGATAGGCTATTCTACAATTAAGCTAACGAGATTAGCCATCTTTGGCATGGCTCTGTTATAATGGGATTTATAAATCTCACATCTTTGGCATGAAACTGTAATAATTGGGTTTATGAATCTTACTCAAGATAAATCACTAAACAATTAGGGTACAAAAATAATTATCTCTCCTTCAAAAAGATACTGTTTTAGCTGAAATTAAAGAAGGGATTTGAAAAAGTAAAGAAAATTAAAGTACAGATTTAAAAAAGAATAAAAGAAGAGAAAAACAAAACCATAGTAATAACTCATTGACATTTGTATTGCTCCAAGTCCACATCAGAGTGTATCATGGACTGCACCCTTTTTGTACCATCACTGCTAACTGGATTTGGGAGGCGCATCAGAATATCAATTCTCATAACTTTGGCCTTGTCTTCTTTTTCTTTCTCTACAAGCTTGTCCCTATTTGGGGTTGCTGTAATGGTTCTTCAACACACTCTTCCATCTCCCTCGGTCCAGTGCATCCTCCTTGCTCAATCCCAACTCCCTCATCTCTCTTCACACAGTCCATCCATTGCAATTTTGGTCTACCTAACCTTCTCCCACCTGGTAGTCCCATCTCCATATCTTCCTTATTGGGTGGCCATGTACTCATTAATATTAATTAAAACCAGTTTTATAGCAAGTTTACAATAATAAAATGCATGGGGTACTTTAAACCATACGGTGGGGTACATTGAGCCATATGTGCAATGTGCCCCTTCTGCAATGGTTCAAAGTGCCCTATTTTCAATACTTAGAAAAACGTGAACATCCAGGCCTAATCAGAACTAACAAATCTCTCATAAGAAGAATTTTCTGATCCACTAGGTATACCAGTCATGTGACTGAGAGTATCTGGTAAAGGAATATTATGAGGAGGATTGTAACTCACCTCTGAATATTTACATAGGAGGTTAAAAATCCAAGAAATGCCTTGTGGCACGTGGCCACTACAGTTTGGCTAGCACCTAACTGGTCATAAAGTGAGTCATCAACAGAGGGTTCTTGCATGGGAGACATCTAGTGGCAAAATAGAAAACTGTGCCTGAAAAGTCCAATGGTTCAATGTGGCCCTATGTTCAAGGTGCCCCACTCTCCCCTACTGGATACAAGATTGTAAAAGTAAGGGGGTGCCTTTAGATAGCAACATTATCTGTGAGAAGGCATGGCAATTGTACAAGTGGCATGGAAACTAAAGGTTCATATGAAAACAGAAGTCTAGAATATTTGTTTGTAGATGAGACAGAAGTGAGCATGACTTCACGGGCTTCGAAGAAGAGGAAGAGCCAGAAGCAGGACCTTTGTTAACTCCTCAAAGTTTTAAAGTGAGTAAATGTACAGTATTTTGATTTTCCATTTCATGTGCGCATGTATTCAGTGTTGAAGTATACTGTATGCCTTTTTGAATATACTATACACTTTTTGCTGCCATGTCAAACTTCAAGGCCTGGATCACCAAACAGTTTACAAATACCTGGTTCCATCAGAGCTTCATCCTTCAAAGCATTGGGCTTGGACTTCAAGGTGCTGTTGCTTATGGATAGAGATGGTGGCCACCCTGTAAGTCTTGATCATGAGGGAGTCCAAGTTGTTCCTCCCTGCTAACACCACTTCCTCCTCCAGTCTATGGACCAGGAGGTGATCCATGCCTTCAATGCACTCTACACCCAGAACTCCCTCGACCACCTTGTCCAGGCAATGGATAATGATAGTGAATTTATGCTGAAGGGGTACTGGCATAAATTCAAGATTGCTTCATGTCTGTCCATCTTCCACAAATCATTGAAGGAGATGAAGAAGGAGACCCTTAACGCCTGCTGGAAGAAGTTATGACCAGAGAGTGTTCATGATTAAGAGGACTTCTCTCCTGAAGAAAACCAACATTCGGCCAATGGGAATGCAGTCTAATTGGCAAGGCAGCTTGGTGGAGAAGGCTTCAATGACATCACCAAGGATGAAGTCGGCACCCTCATTAACCCTTAAACGCCGACTGGACGTATTTTACGTCGAGATAAATTGTCTGTCGGGTGCCGACTGGACGTATTTTACGTCGACATACAAAAGTTTTTTTTTAAAATTCGCGGAAAAATACTTATAGGCCTACCAGCCTAAAACTTTTGAATCACGCGCCTTGGGGGATGCTGGGAGTCCACGGATCAAGGCCTTGTTTTGTTTGAAGCGTGACCCAGGTGCGCATGCGCGATATCCCTTCTTCTCGCTCCAGCCAGCATCAGTAGCGCACCATCCGAGAGCGATCTTTCGTGAAAAGCGTGTTTTTCTGGACTTGTGCGAGACTTTGAGCATTTGTATTGCTACAAGACATTCGTAGATATGTCTCAACGACGTGTGAACCGTGAAAGGCGCGTTTTACCCGTCGGAAGGGATCGTGTAAGGCGAGTTTTGGACATGGATGCTGGCGAGGGGCCAAGCACCCAGCATGACCCCGCGCCTCAAGGCCGTTCTGTGCGGCCACGTGTGGGCTGAAAAGTGTTTTCGGGAACACAATCGTTTGCCTTTGGTTACCCCTAGAAAGCATGTGGGCGTCCTTAGGGGCATTCGTAGGCATTTGGGAGGCCTCCAACCAAGGGACATAGACGAATATCTTTCGGAGCTTGATCGGGAACATGTCGCAAGTCCTCATTTTGATGGCGGATGGTCATCGAGTGATGAGGACATCAGTCCCGATGAAAGTGAGGATGAATATTTGCCCCCAATGTCCGTTCGAGGCTCACATCCCGAAAGTGAGCTCGAATTCAGTGCATATCCTATCATTTGGGAACGGCAGGGGCGGGAAATCTCGAGGGGGAGGGGGAGGGGGAGGGTGGGGATACGGGCTCAAGTTTTATCGCAGAGGACGATACAGAAAGTGAGGGCCTAAGTGAGGGTGATGGGCCAACGGGGGGGGGTAGTGTGCATCGTGCCCGCACCCGTGCGCGTGCGCGCGCACGGGCACGGGCACGTAGAAGGTCGGCTCGTCGCGCCAGCCAAGGTGAAGGTCGGTCGTCGGAGAGTGACGAGGGGTGGACGGAGGACCCCACCCCTCCTAACATGCACCCTTCACGGCAACCCCTGGGATGACCGTACCAGTACCCCTGACTGTTTTGGGATTCATCCAGCTTTTCCTGACGCGGGAATTGCTGGAATACCTGGTACACGAGACGGTGGACTACGCTCGGTACTGCCGATATGAGCTGAAGGACGAACCATTTGCCTCGTATTCCTTGGGCGGGGTTGCAACTCTCATTGACATGGCACATTTTTTGGGGCTCCACATTTATTTTGGTTTGACACCTGCTATCGACGTCAGGCAATATTGGAAGAGAAGTTATTTTTTATATATGCCGAATGTGCCTGGCGTTATGTCCCGTGATAATTTCCTGGCGATGGACAGGTACTTCAACGCCTTCAACCGAAGGGCCATACCCCGGAATAACAGTGATCGCCTCATTTTAGTGCGTACAGTGTTGGATTATATCCGTGAGCGGTGTAGTAATCTCGTGATTCCTGGAAAGAACCTGTCTTTGGATGAGGGGATGATGCCTTACAAAGGACGTCTTAGTATAAAAGTGTATAACCCCAAGAAGCCAAAGAAATATGGTGTGAAATTCTTTCTCATTACCGAGGCCAACACTGGATACGTTGTGGACTTTTCAGTGTATACCGGGGTATTCTCCACGCTGCGTGACACTGTATTCAACCTTGTGGGACGTTTCCGTAACCAGGGATATCACCTGTTTATGGATAATATTATAACTCGTATCCCTGGCCCAGGAACTGTATGAAGCAGGTGTTCACGTCAGTGGTACCCTTCGGTTGGTGCGTGGGGCCCCGAATGTCCTCAAGAGGTTCGCTAGTCATCCGCAACACCTGGCAAGAGGAGAGACAGAGTGGCGGCGGAAGGGCGCTGTCTTCGTCATCTGTTGGAAGGGTGTCCGACTCGTCCCCATGATTACGACGAGTCATGAACCCATCCAAGAAGAGATCGTACAGCGGAAGAAGACACGTCGACAGGGCCGAGTTGTGTTTGAGGAGTTTCGTACCGAGCGGCCTACTGTCATTGGGCACTACAACAGGCACATGGGAGGAGTTGATCTCTTTGATCAGCTCATCCAGTACTATCCCTTCGCCAGGAGAACCAGAAGGTGGACACAGAAGCTCCTCAAATAACATCCTTCAGTTGGCCCTCCAAAATGCCTACATACTGTACTGTGGGTACCGCGGTGACAATCTTCCGAGGTTGACCCACGCACAGTTCCTAGAGGTAGCCGGGAATGCCCTCATCAACTTCGATCCCGATGATGTGGCCTTCCATAACTGACCCCCTGCCCCGAGCTGCAGATCTGCCCCTAGAGGAAAGGGCAGATAGGAGGGGCCAACTTCGCTCGACCTGCCGCCGCCCCTGCTGCCGCCGTCCCTGCTGACGACGCCCCTGCTGACGACGCCCCTGCTGACGACGCCCCTGCCTGCCGCCACCCCTGCTGCCGCCGCCCCTGCTGCGCCGACCGCCCCTGCTGACGACGCCCCCCTGCTGTCGCCGCCCCTGCTGACGACACCCCTGCTGTCGCCGCCCCTGCTGACGACGCCCCTGCTGACGACGGCCCCTCTTGCTGCCGGCCCCGCCATCACCGCTTCTCGTCGGGTAGTGGACCCTGCGTGTCGGCTGCAGCCAGGGGAACACATACTGGAGGCCTTAGAAGGGCCGAAGGCAGAAACGGTGCCGGGTGTGCCATATGAATGGCAGAAGGAGAGACACCCGGTTTCTTCTGTCGTCTCAAAGTGCAAAGTTGCTCTTTGCAGGATAGGGGTGGAGTGTGACCGAAAGTATCACACTAAGGTCATGTATTGGAGCGCGCCCCTAAACCGACAGCGGAGGGCGCACGGGGACCGCGGGTCCATCAGCAGTAAGGGCGCGCGTCTCCCTCCTCCACCTGTACCTCGTCATGTCGAGTGGAAAAAAATGCCAAGACTCTTCAATGGAGGAGGGAGAAAACAAGAATAGAACGAAGAGTCAGGATTACGAGTGAGTATTCTGCATTTATTTTATATTTAGTTTTATATTTATTACAATTTTTTATATATCTGAATGTGTGCATGATAAAATAATAATAAGACATTTCATTGTATGCGAAAAGAGAAGTGTCACCTGCATTCCTTTTATTTATGTATTGGTACCAGAATCGAAGAATGTAATATATATTTTACGTTATAAAAAAAATTATATATTATACATATATATATATATATATATATATATATATATATATATATATATATATATATATATATAATCTATATATATATATATATATATATATATATATATATATATATATATATATATATATCTATATATTTATATAGATATATATATATATATATCTATTATATATATATATATATATATAATATATATATCTATATATATATATATCTATATAATATATATATATACTATATATATATATCTATACTATATCTATATCTATATATATATAGATATGTTCCTATAGATATATATATACATCTATATATATATATATCTATATATATATCTCTATATATATATATATATATATATATCTATATATATATCTATATATATATATATATATATATATATATATATATATCTATCTAATTATAAAGGGGGTTTTTTTTTTTGGGGGGTAAGCAAATTACTTACAGTCTAGTAATATTCAATCATTTACCTTCACTTTAAAACAAATTGCAAGTCTCTAGAACAATATCTCGATTTATGGTGAATATTTGAAAAAAATATTTTTATTCCGTCCGCGCGCCGATTCTCGGCCGAAAATCTCGAAACGCGTAGGTCACATTCTCCTAATATTTGTACCTTTTCATATTACGCTTATTTTATAGTTTTATATATGGAAATGTGCGCAAAAACATGCACAATATAACAAAAAAATATTGGAAGGTTGTAGCATTTATCATTTTTGAAATATTTGCATATAAAGTACGATAAGTACGAAAAAAACTACGATCGGTCAACTTTGACTCAACCGAAAAGGTCAAAAAACGCATTTATAACATAAAAATCTTACAGTCTAGTAATATTCAATCATTTATCTTCATTTTAAAACATATTGCAAGTCTCTAGAAACAATATCTCGATTTCTGGTGAATTTTTGAAAAAAATATTTTTTTCCCCATCCGCGCGACGATTTTCGGCCGAAAATCTCGGAAACGCGTAGGTCACATTCTCCTAATATTTGAGCTTTTCATATTACGCTTTTTTTAAAGGTTTATATATGGAAATGTGCGCAAAAACATGCACAATATAACAAAAAATATTGGAAGGTTGTAGCATTTATTATTTTTGAAATATTTGCATATAAAGTACGATAAGTACGAAAAAAACAAAAACTACGATCGGTCAACTTTGACTCAACCGAAAAGGTCAATAAACGCATATAATAACATAAAAATCTTACAGTCTAGTAATATTCAATCATTTATCTTCATTTTAAACATATTGCAAGTCTCTAGAACAATATCTCGATTTCTGGTGAATTTTTTTGAAAAAAATATTTTTTTCCCCTCCGCGCGACGATTTTCGGCCGAAAATCTCGGAAAACGCGTAGGTCACATTCTCCTAATATTTGAGCTTTTCATATTACGCTTTTTTTAAAGGTTTATATATGGAAATGTGCGCAAAAACATGCACAATATAACAAAAATTATTGGAAGGTTGTAGCATTTATCATTTTCGAAATATTTGCATATAAAGTACGATAAGTACGAAAAAAACTACGATCGGTCAACTTTGACTCAACCGAAAAGGTCAAAAAACGCATTTATAACATAAAAATCTTACAGTCTAGTAATATTCAATCATTTATCTTCATTTTAAACATATTGCAAGTCTCTAGAACATAATCTCGATTTCTGGTGAATTTTTTGAAAAAAATATTTTTTTTTCCCCTCCGCGCGAGACGATTTTCGGCCAGAAAATCTCGGAAACGCGTATGGTCACATTCTCCTAATATTTGAGCCTTTTCATATTACGCTTTTTTTAAAGGTTTATATAGGAAAATGTGCGCAAAAACATGCACAATATAACAAAATTATTGGAAGGTTGTAGCATTTATCATTTTTGAAATATTTGGCATATAAAGTACGATAAGTACGAAAAAAAAAAACTACGATCGGTCAACTTTGACTCAACCGAAAAGGTCAAAAAAACGCATTATAACATAAAAATCTTACAGTCTAGTAATATTCAATCATTTATCTTCATTTTAAAACATATTGCAAGTCTCTAGAACAATATCTCGATTTATGGTGAATATTTGAAAAAAATATTTTTATTCCGTCCGCGCGCCGATTCTCGGCCGAAAATCTCGGAAACGCGTAGGTCACATTTTCCTAATATTTGTGCCTTTTCATATTACGCTTTTTTTATAGTTTTATATATGAAAATGTGCGCAAAAACATGCACAATATAACAAAATTATTGGAAGGTTTGTAGCATTTATCATTTTTGAAATATTTGCATATAAAGTACGATAAGTACGAAAAAAACTACGATCGGTCAACTTTGACTCAACCGAAAAGGTCAAAAAACGCATTTATAACATAAAAATCTTACAGTCTAGTAATATACAATCATTTATCTTTATTTTAAAACATATTGCAAGTCTCTAGAACAATATCTCGATTTATGGTGAATATTTGAAAAAAATATTTTTATTCCGTCCGCGCGCCTATTCTCGGCCGAAAATCTCAGAAACGCGTAGGTCAACATTTCCTAATATTTGAGCCTTTTCATATTACGCTTTTTTAAAGTTTTATATATGAAAATGTGCGCAAAAACATGCACAATATAACAAAAATTATTGGAAGGTTGTAGCATTTCTCATTTTTTTTATATTTGCATATAAAAAAAAACTTTTAACAAAAATTCGACATTCGGTCAACTTTAACTCGTTCGAAATGGTAAAAAACTGCATTTGTAAGCTAAAACTCTTACAGTATCGTAATATTCAATCATTTTCCTTCATTTGAAACAAATTGCAAGTCTCTATAACAATATTTCGATTTATGGTGAATTTATTAAAAAATTATTTTTTTACATCCGCGCGCTACGAATTCATGCATCATTTTGTGATAATATTTTCTCTGTGTTGCTTTTATTGTTTTACAATATGTTATATATCAAAATGATCGCAATTTAGTGCACATTACAACGAAAAAAAAAGCAACTTGTTACCTCTAACCGTTTGGCGCACAGCGCGATTTGAATACAATTATATATGAAATTTCGTTTTTTGCGCTATCATATATCGCATTATTTATATATGCTAATGATAATATTTTTCATTTCTGATGGTTGCATACTAAACTTCAAGCAATGAGAAAAAAAAAGGAGCCAAAAATGAACTCTATCTTGAAAACTAAGCGCGCTGTGATTTTTTGAAAAAAATATTTTTTCCGCTTACGCGCTCACTCTCAAACCCCTCCGGCATACGGGAGTCATTTTTTTGTTTTATTTACCGCTCGGCGTTTTAAGGGTTAATGGCCACTCTGACCCCATAACAGACCAGGATTTGGAAGAGCTGACAAAGTCTGCCAGTAAGGAAGAAGACACACCAGGTGCTAAATCGCTTTTTTCCCCAGAGCAACTTTATTTAGTCACTAATTACTCTATTTTTTCATATTGTGTTAGTGACTAAATACTGACTTTTATGATAACAATGATCTACAGTGTACATATTATGGTTCACATTGCATTTGTTAAACTCATTTCAGGTTGGGCCCAAGACTTAGCATATGAAGTGTACGATTCTCTCTCTCTCTCTCTCTCTCTCTCTCTCTCTCTCTCTCTCTCTCTCTCTCTCTCTCTCTCTCTCTCTCCAAGGGTAATGTAAGATGTATTTGAAATTATATTACTGTAAAGTGTTTTTGGATGAAAGAGCACATTATATAATATTTAAAATATTCGCTAATGATTTAAATTTAATTTTCCAGTCTACTTTTGCTGGAAAATAAAATGAAAATAATTAGAAAATACTTTAAATATTGTACAATATGCCCTATTATCCAAAAACAGTTTACAGTAATATAAGTTCAAATACATCTTACATTACTCTTAGAGAATGAGCTTAATAGACAGTATACATTACTAAGTACTATTTTTATTATAAAAATCAGTATTTAGTCACGAACACAATATGAAAAAATAATACTGGTTTATCTTTTGTTAGAAAAATATTTAACGTAATTCAGTTTTAAAGTTACAGTATTCCATAGTAATGTAGTATTTACATTACTTTACAACGATAATTTTTCTTCTTATAAGGACCTCTTAATTTTATAAACAGAACATTACTTACATATTTAAGTAGTCATCAGAAAAGTAAGTTTTACATTTACTATACCTTCATAAGTTTCATTAATTTCATGTATGCAATATCTATTTCAAGTTCAGAGGATTAAGTGGAGGAGGATGAGGGCCTCCTGTCTTTGGAAGTTCTGTCCAAACTTTTGAGGGTGCTCAAGAGGTGGCATTAGATTTTTATCCCTTGATAATCATATGGAATGCACCTTGAAAAGTTTGTGAATGCAACTGAATGGTCAATGGCACTCTACGTTAGCCTGCAAGTCAGACTGAAGAAGCACCGACAGCAGCTGCCCATCACTGTGTTCTTCCGATGGAAGAAGAAAAAGTACCCTTCAAAGCCACTGGAAACCCCTGAAGTACAGGTGATGGAATTGGTGGAAGAGGAAAAGGATATTATGTGGCTTCCCTGGGTTGCTGTGCGGTCATTAGTATGCAGTACTAGCTCATCATTGTCATTCATCAGACTGCACAACTAATTGCTCATCACCATCTTTAATAACATTCATCAATGGTACAGTGTGTACAGTACTGTTCCGAAAGTAGTATACTGTAAACAAGTTTGCTTTGCATAGCACTGTAGGTTAGGAAAATATATACAAATTTTAATTTAATTTTTATTCTGTAGGTTAGAAAAATATTTACAAATTTCAGTTTACGTAGTAGTAATAGCAGTACATACTTTGTGTATAATGTAGGTTAGCAAAATATTGCACTACTACTACGAGTGAAAATTTCATCAAATACAGTGAATTACAGCATAATATGGAATTTTTATTTCCTGAATTACATGAGGTGATAATTTTAGAGATATACAACCCATAGAAAAATCTGCGAATTAGTGAAAAATTCCCAGCAGAAACGTGAACAATGTGTTCCACAAAAATCTGCAACAAAATGAAAGGTGTAAAACCAGGGGCCACTGTGTTTGTGTGTGTGTATATATATGAGCATATATAATATATATATATATATATATATATATATATATATATATATATACACACACATAAATACAGGCAGTGTCCCCAGTTATTGGCAATCCAGTTGTACAGCGCTCATCTAGCAATGAAAATTGGTGATTTTTGGCGCTGACATGCACTAATTTCTGCTTATTGGTACCGATAATTGGGCATTGGCGCTGATACATCCCCAACATTGGCATGATAACCAAACCACCAATTTTCGGTTATCACTCCATCAGACCGGAAACCCTGCTGATCATATCTACCCATTATTTGCGGGAAATCCGCGTATTCGCGGCATTTTTCTGTGAGAAATATCAACAAATTACTGTATTATCGCAACAATTTCAAGAATAACTGCACATTTTGTGATAAAACTATTTAAAAAACCAGGTATAGGCAGTCCCCGGTTATTGGTGGACTTGTTCAATGGCAATCTGGTTTTGTGGTGCTCATCTAGCACCATAAAATTGGCAATTTATGGCGTCATAAAGCACCATGTTCCTGTTATCTCTGCCATAAATCACTACATTTTGGTTAATGGCAGTTTTCACTTATCATCACCCTACCAAGAACAGGTATCCCACAATAACCAGGGAATGACTGTATAAGCCTTTTTAATGGGGTTTTTCATGAGTTTGAACTAACAAAATAGGCAGTTCTTAGCATTTTTATAGACGTTCTAAGTACTATTTATTGATTCTAGCTATTCGCGGAGGGGTCAGGAACGCATCCCCTGCAAATAAGGGGGGTCCACTGTAAACACACGCACACACACACACACACATATATATATACATATATATATATATATATATATATATATATATATATATATATATATATATATAATAAACAGAATGGAGAAAAGCCGGCATAGCATTATTTATTTATTATCCAAATTTTCAAGACTTTGAGTCTCATCTTCAGGGTTGTAAAATATACAAATTAAAACCAGACTCAGTATTAATATGAATAAAAATTGAACAATATAAAGCTTAAATATTCTAAAAAAACAATTTAAAAAATACAATAAAAAGTGAAGAATGCTTAAGTCAGTATCTATCTCTATTTTGGAGTTAAAAACTGAGTGACGTTCTTTGGCTTAAAGGAGGATGTCAACTATGCTATAAACAAAACTGTGGAAGAGGTCTGACCATTTAATGGGGACACAAGCTGTTTAATTGTCAACGATTCCAAAAGAGAGAGAGAATTGTCATTGGGTGCTTGGGTAACAATGTGGAAATCCTTATATGGAAATGATGTTTTGCACTTATTACAATGTCCTCATGTGTTAGAGAATTCTTTTGTTTTCAAAGTACATCCCATACGGTGACTTACTCCGAGATGGGAATCGATTCTGACTTTGAGCAATCGTCTGGTGGTTCCCACATATTTCCCGATTTTACATTTCGAGCAAGTAAAGCAATATACCACCAAAGATCGCATCAAAGCCGGAAGTTTATCTTTGTGGGAGAACAAAGAACCCAGAGTTTTAGGATTTTTAGCTATTAACTTGAGATTCACAACAGGAAAAGTATTCTGAATTACTTTTTGTATTTGCAACTTAAATGCGTTGGACTGAATGAAAGGTATAGAGGCATACATCATTAATTTAAGTACGTCCGGTACAGGTTGACGTGGCTGAAATTTATTATTTAGAAAGATATTCACATAATTAAAGAATAAGGCTGGAGGATACAAATTATTTTGAAAAAACTGGAGTAAAAATTGGATATCGCTAATGATGTTTTGCCAGCCGGAAGATAACATATAAGCATGGTGTAATAGCGTGGAAATACTATTTCATTTAAATGTTAGCGAGCAACTGCTATAGAAGTTAGTACCTTGATCTGTGAACGTCGTTTTTCTAAAGACTCTCGTATTAAAACCATGTTCTGTCCTAGTAAGTAAAACATAAAAAAGCAAGCTGGTTGTCATGTTCATGCTCAATTGAGAAATGTATATTAGGATGTAGGCCATTAATATATTCCAAGAAAGCTTTGGCTGCTTCTCAGGACCTAAATAGAGCAATAGCGTCATCCACATATCGCTTATAAAAGAGAGGACGATATGATAAGGGACAACAATCCAGCACATAAAAGCGTTAGCCATAACTGGGCCAAGTGGAGACCCCATCGAAACACCATCAACTTGTTTAAATACTTTATTGTTAAAAATCAAGTGAGTGTCCTCCACTGCAATATCTAGAAGTTTCTTAAAATTACCCTAATTAAAACAATGATATAAAATATTTTCATCGTAAAAGCTCTTATCTAAAATGATGTCAACCATCGCCTGCAACGGTATGTTCGTAAAAAGAGATGTGACATCCAAATTCACCATATATAAGTCAACATCCTGTAGTAGAATAATGAATACGTTTTCATCAATTCTGCTACCTTGTACCTGATATTCTACCACAGGATGTTGACTTATATATGGTGAGTTTGGATGTCATATGTGGGAGCCACTAAACGATTGCTCAAAGTCAGTATCGATTCCCATCTCGAAGTCAGTCACCGTACGGGATGTACTTTGAAAACCAAGAATTCTCTAACACACAAGGACATTGTAATAAGTGTAAAACATTATTTTCATATAAGGATTTCTGCATTGTAAGCCAAGCACCCAATGACTATTCTCTCTTTGTTTTGGAATCGACATTTAAACAGCTTGTGTCCCCATTAAATGGTCAGACCTCTTCCCCAGTTTTGTTTATAGCATAGTTGACGTCCTCCTTTCCAAACCAGAGAGCGTCACTCAGTTTTTAACTCCAATAAAGACAGGTACTGACTTAAGCATTCCTCACTTTTTATTTTATTTTGAAAATTGTTTTTTACAATATTTAAATTTTGACTAATAGATAAATTCTCAATAGTGAATCCTTCGCTTTCATTTTCATTTTTTTTTCACTTCTTTCACAACTGACCATGCAGGTACTATGACTTCGAGTGCATATAGCATAAAAGCTGTATTAACAATACAGCTCAGGATTTGGGGCAAAATGAGCCAGGAGTGAATGTCTCAATCAAAAGAACACTCAATTCACTCAGTCAGTTTCCTCAAACAACCGACAAATTTCAGCTACCCTCTTTCCTTGGGGCTTTTTAGGAACAAAATGTTTTATTGTGGACGTTCCTTCAGATTCTGGATAAAACGAATCACTTATTAAGTCACTGCTTTGTGTTCCATTCATAGGAGAGAGTTCTGCATAATAAGTGGCATCTGCTGAAGAAGGAGCCTCTAAAGACATAGGATGATTGCCTCGGCAGCATCGGAAAAGACTGCAGTTATCAATCTGTAAATAAATTACAAGAAAACCGATATTTTATGTGTCAATCTGAGGCAATCTATTTCATATTTCATAAGAAATATAAATAATTATGTGTAAAGATTTGAAGCCATATCTGCAACATGTGATACCTATGGATCCTAATACAAGTGAAAGTACCTGTATAACAAATACAAATTGATTTGGATTTCCATGAAGCAAAAATATAGAACACTTGTCACTGCATAAACTACACAGCAGGTGTTTTCCTTGTCTGTCTTTAAAGAGAAATTATTGATTAACAACTCAAATGAAAAGGGAACTTTTTTCTTTAAGTACATTAGTACTGTGTTGAGTGATATATAAAAGAATGATTAAAAGTATGTACTTTTGGGGAATAGTGTACAGGTACTTTTCCCCCTTAGAATGGAAGCTCCAGAATATGTAATGCTTGACCTTTCACGGGTATAGCCAAGTGGGGCAGGAAGGACATTTGCTATGCTAGATTTTGGCAAAAGACAGATGAATCAGAAAATCACACAAAAAATTGAAACTGATACTCTACAATTTAAATAAAAGCTATGGTACATGTCCAGTAATTAAGAGCCAATACCAAAGTATTAGTATTATTTTTGTTAAGTAATGATAATAGAACTCATGTTAGTAAAAATATTTTCCTTGTACTGAAGTCTTGCCTATATCCAAGGCAGGTTGAGTGGTCTACGTGCCAATATTGTCTAGCGTTCTCTCTTAGTCACTTGTCCAAGTATTCACTAGACCCATCGTCAACTCACTTCAAGAACTAAAATTATGTACCCGCTCTCATCCTAGTAATGTAATGCCGAGAACTTTTTTTTTTTTTGGCTGGAATACATACAAATAGCAGTTAACTTGTCAGTTGCCATGTATTTTTTGATATATCTCACTGAGAACCTTGAATTCCTTAAATTAAATGGAAAAGACTTTCATTTTACAGCAAAATTCAAAACAAAGTTAAAAGGAAGCACGTGCAACATTATAAAGACTGTGATACTGCAAAGGATAATTTATTTCATCTTATTTATTATCAAGTTCTGTTCAATTAAGATTGTAAAACAATGGTGTCATATTTGGTTCATCTATGGCAGTGGCGAATGTCCACATACGTAGTGTGATTAAAAACATGAAATACATATTAATATATTTTGATAATAAAATGAAGTTTTGTATATTCTTACCTGGTAGTTCCACTGCTATAGTTCCTGACGCGATCAGCAGCTAGAAAAAAAAAATTCCCGCCAGTACGGTTGGTACTCCTGGGTGATATTCTTCTCCCCCGCCTCTACCGGGGGTTGGTAGTGACTATGATAGCGTCTTCAGATATTCATGCCTCACCTGCCAATGGGCTTTAATTGGAACTGCCAGGCAAGTATATACAAAACTTTATTTTATTATCAAAATATTATTGTTTATACAACTTACCTGGTAATTCCACTGCTGATTCCCCACATTGAAGGGGGAAGGTCATTGCAGTTAAAAATCAGCTCTAGACTTTGTAAAGCCCTTGTAGTTCCTACCTGTTAGCCGAGCTGTCCAGATGGTGACTGCCTATGGGAGCGCTCATCATAACTTTGCATCAACGTGGTAATAGACCAGAGTCGTCTGATTCTAGAGGTAGCCATGCAGTCGCGGGCTAGTTTCATGGACTGACATGGTAATCATGGTTGCCCCTGCCCAGGGCGCAGTACAAACAACGAAATAATAATAATAATACACGAGTATCACTGCTAACCTAAAAAAGGACACAACTCCTTAACTAAGAAAAAAACTGGGAAGTACTCCAAGCACAAAATGTAGCCCAAGACACCCCACAAACTCAACACCCTATTGAGATGAAGAGGACTTCGAGGAAGGAACAACCTCCTCGACCCCCTTACCCAACACCGTGCCAGTTACCACAAACGGACCCAAAGTATTGCAATACTCAAAATCACTCGTAATGTCGCTTAAATTGTGCATAGCAAAGACCGAGTTGCACTTCCAAAATGTAGCCTGCATAATGGAAGTCAAAGATAAATTACTTTTGAAGGCCATAAAGGTTGTCACTGCACGCACTTCATGCGCTTTCACTTTACACAACTTAATACCATTTTCCTCTATTTGAGAATGAGCTTCTCTGATCAGATCTCTCAAAACGAAGGTAACTGCATTTTTAGACATCAAGGGAGACTGATTTTTTACGGTACACCACAGTTTATCCAAATCGCTTTCATAGCTCTCGCAGGGCATAAAGTAAATTCTGGCTCCTGAGAGCCTACCAAGTCTCTCAAACCTTTTAACACAAAAAATGGTTGCCAAGGGTTAGACAGGAGTTCGTTCTTAGTTAAGAACCCCATTATCAAAGAGCAAATAGGGTTTCCCCTTGAAAAACCTACTTTTTTATCCATTGCATGAACTTCACTCACTTTTTTTGTGGTAGCTAAGGCCACTAGGAAAAGAGCTTTTCTCGTCAGATCTCGAAGAGATAAGTTCTCCAGTGGCTCAAATCTAGGAGTCATCGGCCACTTAATAACTACGTCTCAGTTCCAAAGAGCAGTTTTGGCTCCTTTGTTTTCGAAGTATCAAAGGATTTTATTAAGTCTTCCAAATCATTATTATTACCTACACCCAAACCTCTATGTCGGAATACTGAGCATAGCATAGATCTGTAGCCTTTTACAGTAGATGTCGACAATTTCCTTCCTTCTTTTAAAAATAGGGGGAAATCTGCTAACTGACTTAAAGAAGTCGCAGAAGAGGAGACATTGTGTCTTCTACACCAGCTTCTAAAGATAGGCCATTTTGCTTGATAGACATCAGTAGAAGATCTTCTCCGAGACATAGAGATAGCTTTTGCCGCTCATTTTGAAAACTCATTCTCTCGTAACAAACGTTCAAGTCAAAACATGGTTAGAGCGAGAGCTGGTAACCCGTTGTGCAGCTTGTTGCAGTGTGGTTGTCTGAGTAGATCTACTCTTTGTGGCAATAGTCTTGGATAGTCTGAGAATAGATCCAGCAAATCCGGAAATCAATCTTTTGTTGGCCAAAAGGGGGGCACTAGGATCATCCTGGAACTCCCTGATAGTCTGAACTTGACTACGTATTACTTCCTGTAAAATCTTGAATAGGGAAAAGGCATAAAGTTTGAGATTCGACCAATCTATGAGAAAAGCGTCTACTGACCATGCTTGTGGGTCCATCATTGGCGAACAATAGGTCGTCAGGCGATCTGTTTTCGCCATCACAAATAGGTCTATCTGTGGTTGGGCCCACCATCTCCATAATTGTCTGCACACTGACAGATTTTAAGTCCATTCTGACACGATTATCTGATCCTTTCTGTTTAGAAGATCGGCTCTGACATTGAGCTTGCCTTGAATGAATCTCGTGATAAGGGTCACTTGGTTCGACTTTGCCCATAACAGCAACTCTCTCGCGACTTCATACAGGGAGTGTGTCCCCCCTGCTTCCTGATGTATGCTAGAGCAGTTGTGTTGTCTGCATTGACTACAACTGTCTTTCCTTTACTTCCTCTGCAATGGATAGGAGTCCTAAGTGAACGGCCTTCAGCTCTTTCAAGTTGATATGCCATTTTTTCTGATCCTATATCCAAAGTCCTGATGTCTCCTTCTCCCCCAGGAATGCTCCCCAGCCCTTGTCCGAGGCATTGGAAAAAAAGGACAAGATTTGGTTCTGACTTCCGTAACGTTGCTCCCGCACTGAGTCGTTCTTCTGAGTTCCATCATTGGGGTCCACTTTTATATTGTTCATAATCGGGAATACCAAGGAGTCCAAATCCTTCTTCCTTCTCCAGCTGGCTTTCAGGAAGAACTGCATCAGTCTCAAATGTAGTCTGCCTAGACTGACAAAGTTCCATCAATGAGAGGGTTCCCAAAAGGCTCATCCAAGCTCTTGCTGAACAGGCTTTCAAATTCAGAAACTTGTGTACTTTCTTTAGGGCTGAATCTCTCCTTTGGCAAGATGGAAAAACCAGAAAACTCACCGAATTATCATCATCCCTAAATAGAGAATCTGTTGACTCAGAACCAGATTTGACTTCTGAACATTCACCAAAAGCCTAATTTCTTCAACATCGTCTTTTGAAGGTCCTCCATGCATTTTTCTTTTGAGCTCGACTTTATCAACCAGTCGTCCAGGTAGAAGTTGATTCTTACACCTAACAGATGAAGCCACTTTGCTAGATGAGAGATTATTCTGGTGAAGACTTGTGGTGCCCTTGACAGCCCGAAACATAGGGCTCTGAACTGGAAAGTCTCCCCCTGAAAGACAAACCCGGGAAACTTCCTCGATTCCACATGAATTGGGACATGAAAGTATGCGTCTTTCATGTCTTGGGATACCATCCAGTTGTGTTGGTGAATGGATGAAAGCACTGACTGTGTAGTCTCCATTTTGAGTTTTGTCTTGTGAATGAAAAGATTCAGCTGACTCACATCTAGAACTGGTCTCCAACCCCCCGAAGCTTTGGGGACTAAGAACAGGCGGTTGTAAAAACCCCATCCCACTGGAACTACACTTTTCCTACGACTCTTTTCTCTAACCCTGGCCAGTATGCTGGAAATGGAATTGAAGAATCCAGTACAGGCGGATCGCTTACAAAAGGGATCTGATATCCATCCCTGAGAAGTATGGTCTACAATTTCCGCACCCATACTTTCCCAACTTCCAAAAATCCTGAAGTCTCGCCTCTACTGCATGGAGGAAAAAATCCCTCACTTTCTTGATTCTCCTGTTGTGGGTTTTTAAAAGGGTTTGCAATATTTGCTGGTTTTCCTCTGCCTCTTGTGATGGTCTTATATGCACCTCTCCCTCGAAAGGGCATACTTCTAAAGGATGGGTCTGTTACCACTGATTGATGGTTCCCTGTAGGAAGAGGTCCTTTAGGCCTCTTTGACGACTGAGCCAACAGGTCTTGTGTTGCTTTGGCCTGGAATAGCGAAGCAATTCCTGATACTGTATGTCGGAAAAAAGATGTTTCTTGTCTAATGGGGAGAAAAGTAAAGCTGATTTTTGTGTTCTAGTCACTCCCTTCATAGCAAAAGCACACCATAATTCACGCTTCTTCAAAATCCCTAGCATAAAAATGGCAGCAAGTTGAGAGGCACCATCCTTGATCACTCTGTCTATACAGTAAACATTGGAAACATCCGCAAACTCGTCTTCAGGTAAGGAGGCGGATTTGAGCCTTCTGCCTAACAACCCAATTGACCAATCGAGGAAACTCACTACTTCCAAGGAATGGAAAAATGCTCCTGAGATGATGGTTGATCTCTGATGAGGAGAACATTACCTTAGCAGCTGAAAAGGCTGATCTCCTTTTGGAGTCCACCAGACAAGAAAAATCTCTTTGAGAAGAAGCAGCATTTCCTAAAGTAAACATTTTTTCTGTCTCATACCAAATAGTATATCTCCTGGAAAACAGCCGAGATGGGGGAAAACAGAAAGTTCTTTTCCCTTTTCTCTCCTAAGTTTAACCCAAGCTTCAATATTCTTTAAAGCCTTCTTAGCTGAGATTGACAAAACTAATTTTGGCAATTCTGACGACTCTCCAAGGTTGTCCCTATTCAAAGATGATTTTGAAGAGGCGGGCTCCCTCAGAGCAAATGATTCTAGGTAGTTTGCTACGAAGAAATGAAGGAGTTGTTTATATGCTGCATTCGAAGAACTCTTGTCTGCATTATCCTCTTCTTCTACATCTGAGTCTCGTTGATCCACTTCTGACGATACCGGAGACAAAACTTGTGTTCCCAAAGTAGGATAGACAGCTCCTTGAGGTTGTACCAAAACTAAAATGCCATCCAACTTATATGAGATGGTTGCCAATTCCGGGTTAATGCGCTCAGGCACCTGGCGCCCCATGGACGTCGTGATTCGGGTGCATGCCAGGTGCAAAAGAGCTGTCTGTCGCTGGGTGCCCAGTGGGCGTTGACTCCTTACCTGACGTTAGGTGCTTAACGGACACTACTTGTTCTGGTAATCGGAAATCCACTGATTTTTTGGAAGAAGACAATTCTTTAAAAGGAAAATCTCCTTTAGATTTCACAGAAACAATATCACTATTGTTCCACATATGTCTGCACTTCTTATCAAACACTACTCCTTTAGAAGTAAGAGCGGAATGAGAAAAGGGATTCGAAACTGGTGCCCTAAAGTGTTCTGAGTCTATCCCTTCCGCGACCTTCTCTGTATGTTCATCAGAGTCTGAAGAGGAGTCCCACCAACTACACAAAGGAGTAGGTTCCTCCTCAAACACATACGCTCTCTTCTTGGGCACAGAAGAGGGTGAGTCTCCTCTTGTCCTTTTCAGTGGACGTGAAATTTCTGAAAAATGCTGACGGCTCCTCGGAAAGTCTTCACTAGAGTCACTAGATGATAAATGTCTCTCAGAAACGCCTTTTCAATAGCGTTCTGTGATGTCCCAGGTTTGGGGAGTTTAACAGAGACCTTGGTCTAGGAGCACGAGTGAGTCAAGCAGATGCCTCCTTCACTTCACAAACATTAGATTTAACACTGGACCTATCGTCCATAAAAATTTGCACAGAATCACCAATTCTATGCATAGCATCCATAACTACTTTAAAAGCAGCATTCATTGGACCTTTAAGACTGGCAACGGTATTGGGTTGGGGGGCATCGGGTTCCTGGGTAGAAGACAGAGAAGTGTTAGCATTAGGAATATTAGTAGGAGGCTCATCTACAGGAATTTCTTGACTAATTAAAGCAACAGAGGAGGAATCTTCCTTACATTATGTCTGGATAAGGCTTTTCTCTGCCTATCCCTATCCAACTTCCATAAATGGTTAGAAAGCATCTTCCATGCCTGAGCACTCCAATCCTTACATTCATCACCTGTATTCTCAGGAGAGCAATCTTGCCCCCTGCAACTCACACAATTCGAATGAGTGTCATACTTAGCCTTGGTTAACCTAGTTCTGCAACCAGGGCTGCAGAACCTAACTGATGAAGAACTTGAGTACGTCATGACTCGCCTAGGCTAAAGCATACAGAAAAAACTATGATGAATATGAAAAAACTGAGGAAATTCATTAAACTTGCTAACTAACAACAAAACCACCAACTGGCAAAAAACCAAAGATTGTACATCACCATAACGATGCATTCAATTAATTCATAAAAATACATAAATTTTCTAGCTGCCTCCCGACAGTGTGTTTACAGTGTCCTGGAGGCAGGAATATCTGAAGAAGCTATAATAGTCACTATCAACCCCTGGTAAAGGCGGGGGAGAAGAGTATCACCCAGGAGTACCAACCGTACTGGGGGGGGGGGGATTTTGTATCTTTATTTCTAGCTGCTGATCACATCAGGGACTATAGCAGTGGAACTACCAGGTAAGTTGTATATACAAAAATATAGCTTATATACAACACTTGAACAATACATCGTTCTGGAGATAATAACTAATGGCAGATTGTACTCTTGAAAGTGGTCTATCCAGGACTGCCCTCAGAATAGATCCTCTTATGAAGCAAAATGCTTAAATAACTTCTTTTCATCTGCATGAGAAAACTGGTGATATGACTCTTGCTCTGTCTTCTGTTTTGTCTTCTCTACAACCATGGGCTACTATACACATGATTGCTCCAGCTCTCAAAAATTCTGGCATATACAAGCATTCCCATGACGGAAACAAGACGTAACCTTGGTCAAGTAGGCCAGAGTGGATATATTGGATAAATATATTGGATAAACAGCTTAACATGCTTTTCTCTCTAACATCTTACTAAACACTTCAACTCCCAAAAATAAGTGTCTATACCATAATTTTCATTTTAACATATCCACATTTGAGAAAAATTTTCTGATAATCTTTTTGATCAATTTAATCTGTTGAGGTTATCTGCACTAATGGTGAGATTACCTGAAATGCTTTCCACTAGAAACTTTCAGTTCTGGAATGCTATGGACTACTTTATGATCCTTGAACATTCAATCTTTCACTGTACTCATAAGCATGTGGCTTGTAGGCTGTCTGTATCCTGAAATCCACCTACAGAGATACAGATAGAATCTCTTAACTGTAAATACTGTTGCTAGCATTCCTTCTTGATAATGCAACAGTTGCACTTTTTCCAGAATTTCTTACTTGCATAAGTAATTGGACACATGCCATATGGAAACTCTTGTAGTGTTCTCTCAGTGAAGTTTTACTTGGAATGCTACCTAATATGTCTTGTTATCATTCCAGCAACTATAATACCTGCTGCTTCTGCTGCTTGCTGAAGTCATTACTAATGTTAACATCTTGATATACTGTATTTCCCCTCCTCTTCCTGTTGTATAAGTTCTAACCAGTCCTCACATTACATAAGCCTCCTTTGGCTTCCTTCTTGATAATGGGTATACTCAAGTATCTCTCGTTTTCAATGACAGCTGCTGCTGTTTCATTCACTTCCCTCTCATTGTCGATGGCCAGGGTGTCAGCATGCAGTTTTCAGTTCTACACCAACACCAATCTCTATTCCATGCAGTTAACAACTCTCTTGATCTCATGTGGCCCTCTCTACTGCAATGTCACCCTGTTTGCTTCTTATGGTGATAACACTAACAGTTTTTGTCCCACCTTGAACTGACGATCTCTGGCGTCCTTGTGCAGCTTCCAAACTCTCCCAATTAGTCAACACATCTCTTTCAGGCAATTTCTTCAGCTCCACATTTACAAGTAGGTCTTGCACTCACCATATCATAGTCTCTCTCAAGCCATAATTCTTTGAGAATCTGCACCTGTCCTTCCACACAGCAGCTTGAACAGTACAAATTTGGTGCTGGACTGAATTACTTTTCAATATGCAAAAAAGATAGATTTTACATGCCAGTTCCAATCCTTTGGTCACACAAAATCTGTTACATCTTGGGTTACATGGCATCATTCAAAGCTGCTTGATGTTCACAAGATGACTCCCCACCTTCATCCTTTCATAAGTAAACTGGATACCTTGGTCGCTAAGCATTTCTTTGGGAATTCTACCCTGCTACATACTCAGTTCCTATTTTTAAGGAGTGCTAATGCCTCTAGGTATCTCATAGTAAAATCCATCACTGACAAGATTTACCTGTTGCCCCTCAGAAAATGGCAATACCTATAGGTTCAATTACGTCCACTGCTCTCTTGAATGGCTTTTCCATGAATGGCATCCTCCAGTGTTAATGTGTTGTCTTCTGTCCAATGTCATAAGACCAGCAAAATCTGAGGACATTGGTAACCACTCCTGGCCCATGGGAACTGCTGATCAGTCGACAGTCTTCTTTGCTCCAAGATTATAATTGATTATGAATTCACGGGTCTACTTCATTACTTGGGTAAAATGCATTCCCAGGACTAGGATTTACTATAATTCTATATCCCTCATGCCCTAGAAAACACAATGCAACCATTCAGTTGAATGAGTTTCTTTACCCTATTCTGCATCAGTCTTGGCTGTTGCTCACTCCTTGGCAAGAATGGGATCCTTCTGCAGGGCTTCAATTAGTTACTGTGTTCCTACAAGCAAGATGCTAGAATTTACTGCCTTTGGCTAAATAACATCATTTTCCTCTGGCTTGTCCTTTTGGTTTTCTGCCACTATAGTTTTCATGACCATCTCAGGCTCAACTTTAGCCACTTTTTTGTGGTCCTTATGGTACCTAGAATGTTTCCAAGAATAAGATCATAAATGAGACGATCTAGGCACACAACATATAATTCCCATACATAGTAGGATATCTATGGAACTCTTTATCAGCAAGTGCATAAACCCATTTCTTATCGGTCATTTGGTCCTCAGTAACCAAACTTCTATACTATACAAAAAAACATTTGGTCAACCTGTATCTCACTGTAACTTACTTTCTCCTTGCCTACATAACCTTCATAACTGGTAAATTATAGTGTTCTCCTCTGCTCAGCTATGTATGCTCCTTGTAAAACACGTATTTCAGCTCCATCTGCCCATGCTGACATTGTAATAAATCATGATAGAGATCACCTCCATTGGTTCTGCCATAACTGTAGCAATGGCTACATTTTGCTTAAACTTCTGCTGGTCCTTATTCATGATAAGTACAATTTTTGGCTAAGTGTATTGGTTGTGACATGCAAAGCACTTGCCTTCACACTTGTTTGCCTGCTTCTGTTCAGCCATCTTTTAAAAGTCACTGGGTTTCTTGATGCTCCCCTGCTAGACTTCTTCATTAGCTTCTGGCATTCCACTAAGCTTATCATTTGAGTTTCTAAGCACCACTCAGCAATTTTTACTATCTCACCAATGTCCTCTAGTACTCTTCCCCTGCAGAATAGTGCCTTCTCAGTCAAACAGGTGCTGACAACTGTTCCATGGTGATTATGAAGAATAAGGGTATACAGGTATACTTTAAGAATACACTTAAAATCTTTAAGCTTTATGGGGAGTACCGTCTCATAGTCAGATGGAATGAAACTAAATAAAAATTTTTACTTGGGACAGATTATCTAAATCAGGTTCCTGCTTGATCTTCTAACCACTTGAGCAATGGTTCGCTGCATGTGTCACCCATCTGCTGCTCAATTGTGGGTGTTATTCTGGTTGTGCATGACAAAGGTCATCTATTTGGCAATCCAAAAGTTCATGGAATAAGCAAGGATTATTAACTTCCCCTATGAATTTGGAGAGAGTAGTTTCTCGATGAAAATGGCTGCCATTTATCTTCTGCTGTATGAGATTTTAAAAGATTTCTCTCTAGCAACAGTTGGTAATGAGTTAATTTAGACACCCTTCATAACCCTACATTGCTTTACTTTCTTGCTTATGCAGTGCAGAAATTTACCATCCTTAAAATTCACTCTGTGGTTAAAATCCAAAATGTAGCTAATGCATTGATTCTTTTATTAACAATAACACTGTAGCTCTTTAGTGCTCCCTGTTGTTTTTCAAGATTGCATCTGGTCTCCCCAGCATAAGCCAAAAGGCAATTGTCACAGCTGAAGATAGATATCCTGGCTTCGTTTTTCCCTTTATGGTTTTAAAATATATTGTAATACTAAAAAATAATTACTCATCTACTATCTTCATTGCAGTAAATGTTGCATTCACTTACCTTTCTTTTGAAGATCTCATTAAGTTCCCCTCTGACCTCTGCATCTAAAACTATTCCAAATAAAACTAAGCTGGCCCCCTGGAGAGAATTCATAACAGTGAAGACTAATGACAGATGGATGGCAGCTGAAAAGAAAGAGTGACTGACATTGTGAGGTACCTGGTATTGCAAAACTATAAGTATCTATGCACAGGAAGATGTAGCTCACTATAAATTAATGGAAATTGGAATATATATCAAAATGAATACTGCATAACTTATCTGAAGGACAAAATATATAAAGACTTACATGATATTCTTCAACACCAGATATATTTTCCGAGGTTTGTAACTACTATGGTTTAATGCAAACAACTTGAATGGCAAATGTACTATTGCAAAACATAGAGATCATCATTAACATCAGAATGTGCATAATACAGAGATTATCATGTCTCTGAAGACAGCAAGGGAAGCTTTATACTGAAATACTTTATGCATTTTTTCTTGCAAATGGGTACCCCCTCTAAACCTAAGTACCCTGTTAATTGTACATAAGGTCATAGGTATGGAGGAGGTTTTGGAAGTTGAAATTCACAAAAACTTGTACTATAAGTGAACAACAGTAAACATGTAGACAAGAAAACTCAAAAGAATCTTGTATAATTACAATGAATTACTTATACAAGAGAGCATACAAATTTTGTTCACCACTGGCTACCGACCATTTATCAATGTATTAATGCATGTGTTTAGAAAAATCAAACAGAAAAAAATTTACCTCCTGTTAAGTAGAAAAAGCCAAAAACCCATGTGAGTCCAAGAACAACAAATATGGTGAGAGATCCCACTAGTTTATGGCAGGCGGGTTTGGCCTTTTGCCTGTGTGTATCACCAACCGATCTGCTTTTCCAAACGATTCGCATCACCATGGCAAATGCTATCATATTAATCTGTGGATGATATGGTTTGTAAGTATTCTCCTTCGCTGCATAAGTATTATACATATAAAATACATATACTAAGTCAGATTTGATACATAAAAATTTGTTCACAAAATTAACTTTTCTTCCCTCTGGGAGAGCAGCATGAAAACAGAATGCCCTTTTAGATTTTCAACAATTATGCAGGGTTGGCATTGCTAGCCAAAACCCACTGTATCTTGAATATATCAGACACTGGTGCCCATTTACAGCTAGGAGGACTGGTGGTAGGCCTGGAGTGATCCATAGGTCTCCCCAACAAAAGTCACCTGCTGCAACATATGCCAAGGTAAACAATAAGCAAGGGATTGTTGCATAGGTTCTGAATAGGTATAATCTGACTAATAAAAAAAGGGCAGGAATTGTTACATCTATGAATATTAAAGTACTGAGTAGGAGGCTACCATCCTAGGAAAGTTTTAAAAATGTGGAGAAACAGGATTATTTTAGAAAAAATACCCAACAGAATCTAACTACAAAAGTGTAAAACAAGCATCAAGCACAAAAATGTGGAAGGTGGATTACTTATGTACCAATGAAGAAAGCCATATGATAAAGCCAAGTGTTGTTTACTGCACAAATACTCCTCACACTCTAACAAACAAAATCAAGAACTGTCTTCCCGTCTTAGGAAAACCATGGCTTGGGTCACAGTAGTGTTATTCACTGCAGGATTCCTCCTATATTTCATCCCCAAATTGAAAAAGTACTTTAAGAAGGAAGGGGTGTTGTGCAACATTTGTTAATAATAGACAACGTACCTGTTTGTCAGATGTTGATTAGCAATGACAATAAATATTCAGGTAGTATTTTTTATATTAAACAAGACCACATTGCAACAGCCACTAAACCAGTGTATCATTAAGCATGTCAGGTCCTGACACTCTCAACAGGCATTCTAGAGGATCTGAGCAGCAACTGATTCTGCATCTGTCTCTTCAATAGAAAATGAATACTGTGCCATTAATACATGCTACTTATTTTTATCCTTTTCATGTCACCCCTCATTCTTAAATATGCCACTTATTCATGTCTGAAAAATTTTTATGCGTTTAATAAATTATTTTTTATTCTGTTTAAACTGTGAGGCTATTTTTGGCCCACCCTGTATATATAAGAATTTTGTTTTGACGTAAGGAAAAATCTATTTCTGGGGGGCGATTGGCTCGTGTCGCCCAGCGAAATATCCTTTAATCTATTATTTCTAGGGTAAATGTACTAACACATACCAGAGAATAAATAAATAAAGAAAAAGGTCAGTACACTGACTCGCTCAACCCTCCAAGAGGTGTCGGTATGAACACTATGGCGAGTGAGACCACTACCACGAGCCGATTGCCAATATAAAATCTCCCACTACAAAATCCCCACAAGAGGAGAGCCGACCCACAGAGTGGGCAGCAACTACTACTACTCCATCCCATGCTGCCGACTGCTGCGCCTCTGGTGGCCATCCTGAAGTTAGCAGACAATCTTGAGCGATGGGATGGGCCTAGGCGGGCGATTTCGCCTGGCGACAGAGCCAAGCGCCCAGAAATAGATTTTTCCTTACGTCAAAATCCTTTTCTGGGCTCAGCTCGTGTCGCTGCGCGAAATCGTACCAGAGAAATAGCACAAGATTGTAAAGAAAATTCAACAAAACAGAAAGTAGGTTCTCAAATAAAGATAAAATAACAGAAAAGAATATAATTGCTAATAAAGATACATATACACAATGATACAAAATTAGAAATATTGCTTAAATTAAACTTAATGCTAATAATATTTCTTAAATTAAGGTAAATTATATATATACAGGGCTTACATGGAATATATATTTAAAAGTAGTATCTGTGTATCGATATGTACCAAGAACTCTAAAGCAATTATGACAATAACTTGAACAGAACAAACTTCAATAATAATAATATGAGAATGTATATGACTTAATATACAAAACCCGTAACCATAGTAAATAAGATGTATCCCCTAGCATAAAAATAAGGGGATCACATCAAAGAAGATCAATATATACAATCGATTGTGAGTGTCCCTAGCAAAAAAATAAGGGACACCCACCATATCATCATAAAAGCAGCTAAGACACAAGGTAACCGTAGATGAACAAGGCAGGCATAGACGAACTGTTTGGGTGAGACAGGTAGAAAGGAGGACTGGATCTTCTACTAAAGAATTAGGCAGAGTCGGGGAAACTATGTTACCCGCCGCAACTGCTGAGAATTTCAGAGCTTCCAAGGACTTTAAGTAATGACGTTTTAAATACTGTCGGCGATTTCCATCCAGTATATTTTTTCAACTCATCGAAGTTCATGTGTTGGAAATAGTTAATTGAGGTGGCTACTGCCCTGACATCATGTGCTTTTGGAAAAGAGTCAGGATTGGCTTGTTTAATAAAGTACAGGATCTTTTGCCTGATGCCTTTATAGATAAAGTACCACCTTTTTCTCTCTTAAAAGAGAGACCCGTAGGAGAGGAGGTCCTAGACAGAAAGGCTCGTAAGGTCGATACTGGGCAAAGAGATATATCTTGTGGAAGGGTACTACCTTCCATGGTTCCCACCTCATCAAAGGATCTTCATTCTTTGCTATAAAACTACGTTCCGGAGAAAGTAGTACTTCCTTCCCCTGTGGGAAGAACTGAATATGATCCGGATCTCTGGATAATGCCGACAGTTCTGAAATTCTAGCTCCTGAGGCCAAGCTTAATAAAAATAGAGTTTTTCTTAAGAGCATTATAATGAACATGTGTCATTATCAGTTTCTGAAGCCAGCTTTAGAACATCATTTAAGAACCAAGATACTGACGTAGGCCTTACAGAAGGTCTAAGTCTAGCACAAGCCTTGGGAATAGACGAGAAATAGGAGTCTGTCAAGTCTATGTTGAAACCAAATTGAAAAATCTTTTTCAAGGCTGACTTGTTTGTCGTAATGGTGCTAGCTGCTAAGCTTTTTCAAAAAAAAAAAGTAAACAGATCTGAAAAAGGATATAGCTGAATTGATTGTCAGATTCTATATCTGATTCTCTCAGGAAGGTTGCTAACTTTTTGACAGCAGCATCATACTGTCTCAAAGTTGAATCCCTTTTATCGGATTCCAAGAAGAGAATGTTTTGAGGGTCAATATTCGCATCCCTTTTCGCTGCAAACTTCATGAAATCCATAAAGTTAGGGTTTTTAAAGAATTCCTGAGGAAGCGAACACAGTCTTCGTTTGCACTGACTGGGAGAGCCTGGGACTGGGAATCCGAAGAGGGCGAAGACCCAGTTCCAGAATTAGAGGGTACCAATTGCTCTTCGGCCAGTCTGGGGCTACTAGAGCCACTTGACCCTTGAATGTCCTGAGTTGTTCAGTACCTTCATGAGAAGATTCACTGGAGGAAAGACATAAATCTTCTCCCAGTTGTTCCAGTCTAAGGCCAGGGCGTCCGTGGCATAGGCCCAGAGGGGTCCTAGGTTGGGGGCCACATAACATGGGAGTTTGTGGTTCGCTTGGGATGCGAAGAGATCCACTTGTAGGCCTGGAACTCTCTGAAGAATCCATTGGAACGAACTGTTGTCCAGTGACCATTCCGACTCTAGAGGTACTGATCGGGATAGAGCATCTGCTATGACGTTTCTCACTCCAGCTATATGGGTGGAGGAGAGGTGCCAACTGAACTTGTCCGCCAGGGAGAAGATGGCTACCATGACATGATTTAGATGACGTGATTTGGAGCCTCCCCTGTTTATACAATGTACTACCACTGCGCTGTCCAAGACTAGCTTTATGTGGGAGTACTTTGGCGGACGTAACCTTTTTAGAGTCAAGAACACTGCCATTGCTTCCAATACGTTTATATGGAACTAACGGAACTGAGTGACCAAGTTCCCTGAACTTTCTTGAACTGGGAATATCCTCCCCAAACGCTTATGAGCGTCCGTGATGGATGGTAATCCCCGAGGAGGAAACTGAAGGGGTGCACTGATATCGACAAGTTCTTGACTTTCGCCCATGGGCGAAGTCGATTCCGTAGAATCGGTGAGGGACTGAGGATAATTTGTCCCTGGACCTGACATTTGCTCGTGAGCGCCAGATTCTGGTTAGGTCTTTCAGTTTTGGCTTTCATCAAGATGTTTGTCACTGATGCAAACTGGAGTGAACCCAGGATCCTTTCCTGAGTTCTTCTTGACGCAAGTTTGTGACTCAGAAATTGCTTTACTGACTTCGCTATTTCTTTCCTCTTGGCTGATGGAATCGACAGAGTATGGGAGGATAGATTCCATTGGATGCCCAGCCACTGAAAGTTTGACTCTGGAGTGAGTCTTGACTTGGACCTGTTTTATCTTGAAGCCTAGATATTCCAGGAACTGAATCACTTTCAGTGTTGCTAAGTGGCATTCCTCGACTGGAGCCCAGATCAACCAATCGTCGAGATACGCTACTACCATAACCCCTTGCGATCTTAGTTGTTGAACTACTACTTCCGCCAACTTCGTGAACACCCTGGGTGCTACGTTGAGCCCCGAAAGGAACTACCTTGAAGGAGAATGTCTGGTCTCCTATCTTGAAGCCCAGATACGGACGGAAGTGTCTTGCAATAGGGATATGATAGTAGGCGTCTGTAAGATCGATAGAGGTGGTGACGGCCCCACGGGGAAGTAAGGTCCGTACCTGCGAGATCGTGAGCATCTTGAACTTGTCGCAGCGAATGGGCTAAGTTTTAAGCGGGACAAGTCTAAGATTACCCTTCTTTTTTGTGAGCCTTTCTTTGGAACGCTGAACAAGCGACCTTGAAATTTTAATCTGTTGACTCTCGCTATAGCTCCTTTCTGAAGGAGGTCCTCCGCATACTCCGTCAATTCTTTGGATGGAAGTTGGCGGAAAGGTCTGGGATGGGGGCGGGTCCGCTACCCAACGTCAACCCAGGCCTTTTGACACAATGCACTCTGCGCCCACTTGCTGAAATTCCACCGTGGCGGAGTGGAAACAGCCTCCCCTACCTACCTGAAAGTCCTCATTGATGTTGGTAGCCTCCTCGGCCTCCCCTGAAATGCTTTCCCTCTATAAAGGACCCTCCCGATCCTCTCCCACGAAAGGATCGCTTACCTCTGCCTCCCCTACCCGAGCGGTCATACTTCTGGGAAGCCTGACCCTCGAAGACTTGATTGAAGGCTGGAGAGAGAGCGTAAGAGGTGGAGGGTTGAGGCTGGGGGGAAATGACATAAATTGGCTGCGACTGAGCCTTGGAGGTAGAAGGTTGGGCTGCTTGCACCAACGGGACAGCTGGAACCTGCTGAGTAAAGCGTGGCTGTTTTCTTCTGGTAAGGCTGGAAACGTCTGGGTTTCCTTTGAGCCTTACCCCTGACCACTTGATCTTGGCGTCTCTTGGCCGTAAGACCCCAACGATCTTTAAGGCTTTGGTTTAGTCTCGTAGCCTCTGCCTGGACCTCCTTCACCATCGCCTCTGGGAAGAGGTCTGCTCCCCAGATGCTCGATGCAAGCAACTTATTCGGTTCATGCCGAATCGTTGCTTCTTGGAGACTGTTTTCTACAGTTCGTCCTAGCCGTGGCGAACTCAAACAATATCAGACTTGCACCGTTTGAGTCAGAGACTTGGTGAGAAGCTTAAAAAGTGGCTCAGAACCATAGGAAATGGTAGCCACCTCGGTCATGGCCATGGTATTGATAGACCTGGCTAGCCTAGATTTGGCATCAAATTCTGCCTGAATGAGGCTATCTGGAAGCCTAGGCAGCTTCTCACCAAACTGCTCCATAGCACAGTCTGGTTTGAGTTTGCCCGCCGAAAAAGTGTTGGGCAAATCTTCCCACAACTCACCGGCTGAGGGAAGTAAAGGAGACGTAGGGTCCGCTTCTTTCAGCTGAGGCATCGAATCCCCCTTCTGGGCTGCTGAATGGTGGTTGTAGCGATCTTTGTCAAGAAAGGGAGCGGGGTACTCTCTTCCATTGTAAAGATCGTAAAAGGACTCTTAAATGGTTGTATCTTTGTGTTGGAACAGTCCATGTCCTCTAGACACCTGAGCCATTCTCTCTGAGCCTGGTCTCGTGAATAGAGGACTGTCTCTTTCGGTACCTTATCGTCTCGAGTCATGGCCGAGGCGGTGAGCCTGGAGTAGCCGATGAACGGAGGCTGAAGGTCTTCCGGTAGAACTCGAAGTCTTCAATCCTCCGAGTTCCACATTCCGGGATAGAGATAAGCCCGTCTTGGAAGGGGCGTATGACGCTACTCTCCAAGGATTGTTCATCGAGAACGGAGGTAGAGAGTCATACGGAGGTAATTGCGCTCCCCCTGTGCTGAAAGGTGGGGGAGAGGCTAGTGGAGCTTGGCTCAGTCCGGCTATAATGTTGTCCTGAGAGTTGATCCTCTCAGACAACCGGGAGATCATCTGTTCCATACTGGTTTTCAGAGAACCAACCAGATCGCCCACTTGTTGCAATAGATAGCATTGGAATCCAAAGCCGGAGCTGCTGCGGAGGTGGAAGGGTGGCTCTGAACGGAACCAAGGTAGTGGAACTGTTGACTCCGCTGGAGTGTGTGATCTCTCCCTGGAGGATCTACTCCTAGAGGATTTAGAGCCGGTCCCAGAGCTTTAGACCTCTCTGCTCCGGATTTCTAGCCGGAGACTTACGAGATGAAGATGACGCCGACGCCGTCTTTTTAGACGACGACGACGTCTTAGTCAAGGTTTTTACTGCTTGACCTTTGACCTTGGGTCTAACGGAAGCATCAGGAGAAGTATACAATTCTGTACCTGTAAAGCCTTGGAAGGATGGAGAGGTTGCAGGGTAGAAGATCCAGTGGCACCACCCAAGGGCATACCTTGGCGTCCAACGTACCTACCTCGACCAACAGGTCGTCTACACCTACCATGGGTTCTATATTAAGGTCCAATGTCGCGACTTCCGAGGAGATGTCCTGGCCTGGATCCGTTCACGAGGCAGCGAGCTGTTGCTGAATGAACGCGATAGTCGGGGCCGCCTCTGCTGGGTCGACGTAAGCCCGTTGACTTGCCTCCGGGGAAGATCAGTACCGCCAACCTCTTCTCAAGAATGTAGGGCATACCCTTGCGGCGTTCTTCCCAAAACCGCCGACCCAGGCCCGCAGGGTTGCCAGTTGCGTATCCTTCACAGCCGGAGCCTGGAAGAGAGGGTATTTATTAGATTTTAAGATTAAACTTAAAACTAAAAACTAATTAAAAGCTTAAACTTAAAATTATAGGGGATGTAAAAAACCCTTGAATTTTTATCTTAAGTTTAAGAAAGATTGAATTTAGAAAACTTAAGAACTACAACAAATTGGGGACTGGCTAACGGAGTTGGTTAATACTTACCCCGTCTAAAAGCTGGCTCACCAGATCATAACAGATGGTGCACGTCTCGTGATACCAGACCTGGAGGTCCCCGTGCGGAGTCGCGCATGGAGCATGGGACCGGCAACTGAAACTTCATGTCCACAAGGGTCTTGAAGTGTGGTGGCGCATCCCGGCCCGGATGCTCACAGTTGGTGGTCTGTAAGTGAAAAGACACATGAGTATCTTAAAGGCTATCACTTACAGGCTAAAGGACAGAAGAACTCCGTTGCATGCCGGGAGCTCGGAAAAATTTTGGGCATAACCCCTCCCTTAACGCCTGAATAGGCTATAACCCCGGAGAGATCCGGTGAGGCAGATAAGGGAGGGGGGATGGTTTAAGGTAGCTTAGATAAACTTACTAGTTTAACATAACAGATTCTTAAACCTATAAATTCGAACGTACCGGACTAAGTCCAGTGCGTGGCGGAGGTGGTCCTCGCGACTCAGCGCGACGGAGGGGTTTAGTAAGAGCCAACTGTATGTCTCGGTCAACCTTACGGGTGGACTAGCACCTTTCCGCTGGATGCCGGGGCTCCGGTAGCAAAGGAGCCCCAGTAAGGTGGGAAAGGGCGAGAGGACACACAGACTCCCGCTAGCAACGGAGCGACGGAGTAGCGACGGAGGGGGGAAAAAGGATACCAGTCGCACCAACCCTTACCATCCGGCCGGACTGAGAAGCTGAGAGGTCGAGTCCAGTCTGGGTCTGTCCCGTCCCTCTACTCCCTCCGCCTGGGGGGAGAGGGAGGCAGCTCAGGTATGCGGAGCGAGCGTGGGTAGACCAACCCCACCCCCGACTCTATGGGAAGAGCGGGAGGGGGGAAGATGACTGGACAGGCGTCTGGCTGCTCCGTGATTCACGTAGTTGACCGGGGCGCCTGGGGCGGTAAACCACAAAACAATGAAACAATAATGGCCTAGAAAATACACGGCTGATCAGAGAGATGCTATTGGGAAGCAACCGAACTGAAGAGCGGAAGCATATTGGCCCTATGGGCCATAACCTAGGCTAAGTGAAGCCAGACGCCTACACTAACATAAACATAATATAATATAAAATAAATAAATAAATAAATCATGAAAGAAAGAAAACAAAACATAGGTAGGAAAAAAAGAAAAAATCCAGGAGTGTACGACTAACCCGAAGGAAGAAAGTCTACCACTCAAAGCTAGCCGGGGCCGATACTAAGAGCCGTGGCTAGGGTCTGGATAGAAGGAGCCTACATAAGGTAAAAGACATGCATGCATGACATAAACCGTGTAGACTGTACCCTAAAACAAATCGGATGATTAAAAATAGAGCGTACTAAAGTAAGGGAATGTTCTGGGTATGGGAGACCAAGAACGAACCCGCCACGAGGCAGAACCATGCTGCCATGCTTCCGACCTAGAGTTCGTATTTATACCTAAAAAAACGGCAAATACGGGCTCAGGGACGGAAAAAACCAAATAGCAATAAACACTGAGTACTTAACTT
>NC_087200.1:125408757-125436870 GCF_015104395.2 Macrobrachium nipponense
GGATGCCATTTTTTTTTCCCCCTCAGAGTAAAAGAAGTTTCATTTGGTCACTAGGTAAACTTCATAAGTGAGTTATAAACAAGGTAGGTACACAATTTAATGAAATAAAGAAAACATGTATGTACATATGTAATGTTTGCAGAAGGTGCAGGTAAAATTAAATCAATTTAAAATCATGTACTAGTGTGAGGGTTAACTATGAGAAAGAAAGAGAGAAATATGTATGTCATGTGAGTTAAAACTCTGAAGGGGTATCATCTTTAAGACAGTCATTTTTACAGAACGACAACTCTGTTATGTCTGATATGTTTTACTAGTTGATCATGAAGGTCTTATATAGTGACAAACACTTTGGATTATGTACTCCCATTGTATATATTTTCAAAAATATAAATATTATACACAGAATCTCCTCCTTACTTATTTTACACTTATATGCATGAAAACTTAAATTAGTATACTAGTATGTACTTCAGAAATTAAACAGTTTCTGAAGGGATATAATTTTTGAAAAGTGCAGTAACACTGTGAATGGGTATTGCATCTTGTAAAAGTATGTATATGCACAACTGTAGGTGCTGTAATTATTTTTATATCATATTTATGCATGTACAACATTAAAAATAATATATTTTTAACAATATGTACAACATTAAAAATAATACATTTTTAACAATATGTACAACATTAAAAATAATACATTTTTAACAAAGATTTTATACAGAAAGGCTTTAAAACTTAAATATTTACGTAATAAATTAAACACAAACACTTTTGCAGGGTTTTGCATGTTTCTAAAGGATTTGCAAATGTTCGCTCTATTGTAAAGAACTCGTGTATGATAATTAGTTAGGCTCCAATGAAAAATTCATGCTATTGTGAATTTGCACAAGTTGAATTACGTAAGTTCGGGGGATTACTGTATATTATTCAAGATTTAAGCCAGAATCAAGTAAAGCAACACCCTTCAGAAAAGGTATTTTAGATGGAATTTCATTCATTCTCAAGTTGCTACTCTCAACTGGAAGCCTCCATTCTCTCTAAACCATCTCCTCAAGTATTCTGCAAGAGGCGAAGCATTTCGAGGCCAGAGATTTTAAAAACAAGAAAGCAGCTGCAGCTCTCTCTCAGAGGCGCCCCAGAGCTCAAGATGCTCTCACCTGCAGCAGAAGCACTAACACCCCTTTCCCTTTTTCTCCCCAGCTCCTCTGGGGATCCCACACATGTTCCTTTATCGCCCATAGTGTGTGCCCTAATCAGTAAATCAGAAGACAACAAGACTAAAGATCTCCAGGTACTGTACAGAGTAATTTCAAGTGCACTAAGTGATCGTTTTTGTGATTTTGTCTGTATTTCTGCTTCATACTCTTTCCCAAGCGACTTCCCCCTTCTTGGTTCAGCTTCTCACTCCCGAATTTTGGTTCAATGCTGTAATTAAGTCCCCTTGTGCTGCTAGTAGTGATATTAAAACATTCTCTAGTTAATCAAGCAACAAAGTATTCCTTTCTGTATAAGCACCCAGGTATTCTATGCCCCTGTGAGTGAGCTTTGATGTGAAATACTATAATATAATGAGGTAATTATGACATTTAAGTGAGGGTTAGTAATACAAGTTCTAGGGGTTAGAGGGTTAGTCTACTGGCAGAGATCAGGCTGGCTACCTTCTCTGGGTAGGTGCCAGGATCACTGCAAATTAATGTGACACTGTACCTAGGGCACAGTGCCAAGGAGAGCATGTGGCTATTTGGTAAATTAGTGTGTTAACTTGTTACGTCCTTTCTTCTTCTTCTTCTTATTCATCCAGGGAATGGCTACAAAAGTCCTAGGAGGTGACGGAGGCACCGACTCTGGGGAAAGGCCAGAAATGCCGTCAGGAGCAGAGGCAGTGGTAACCCTAAAGACTACAGGCGAAAACCCTACTTCGACATCTGCAGCAACCGTCGTAGAGGTGGAACCTACTGTAGAGGAGGCCCTCACTCCGGCTGCTGCGACAGCCATTGTAAGGGTAAGACTCCAGGCTGACTCCTGGTCGGGCAGTTCCTGGTCATCCAGAGAAGGTGTAACGGTGAGGTCTGCTGGAGGTTCATCCTCGGCTGACAGAGGTGACAGTGAAGAAGAATCATGGATTGGAGCTGCGCAATGGGCTGCGTTAAGCTCCACGCCTGTTGGAGGATCTCCTGTAGGAGTATCCTTGATAAGGTTAGCTTTGGGCACCGGCACTTGCTCGGGGCCAGGTGCAGAGGTCAAGGTTTGTGGTGACTCTACGTCCAGGCTGGATGGAGCATGGCACTGCTCAGTGCTGCCAAGTGGCACTGGCAGAGAGTTGAGGTTAGATGGACCTGTGACGGGCACCGGAGGTGCCATACCTCTCAGTGTGCCCGGAGTGATGGGAGACAGATTTTCTTGTTTCCTGTGGAAGGCTGAGCCTTTTTGAGGATGGACAGTGTCTGCTACTGGTAGCTTGCTAGGGCACCCCCACCAATTAGTGGAGTGCCCTATTACATTGCAGGTTTTGCAACAGAACTGTAAGTGATCAATCTCCCTCCTTGGTGAAAGGGGAGACTGTTGGCGGCCGTACTTCCGGGAGGAAGTAGGTATTGGCTGGCTCTTTGCTTTGGAGTGGTTGGCTGTGGGGTTAGGACCCCTAGGTTCTTTGAAATGAGAGGGGGACTTCAAATCTTGCCCCAGGAGGAGGTCGTAACCTCCTGGAATGTAGCTTGCTACTGCAAGGGTACAAACCTTTGACAGGTGAGGTCTTGTGACCCTCAATTGGATGGTGGGAGGGATCAGCTTGATATGGTTGATACCTTTGATTGTAATAAGTTGACGTTTGTCAACGTCAGCCAAACGTCAGCCCCATGGGGAATTCTGTCTTCCCGTATCAGGGAGATTTGAGCGCCAGAGTCGTCAAAGGCTATGACGTGGCTTGCAGGATAATGGCTTTGGAGGGGTGCGACTGTTATAGGGCCCTTAGCCAGGGGTCGTAGTGAGGAAGAATTGGTGACGGCCATAGCAATGGCAGGAATATTATGATTGCCGCACCCTCCGTAATATGCAGACGTGACCTTTCCGGCCACAGTCGCAGCAGAACCTTCTCCAGAACTTCTTCCGTGGCACTGGATGATAAGGCCGAGATGGCACCACAGGTTGCGAATCTGTGGGGTCACTAAGGCTTGCAGTGTGCTCTGGCACAGGTGAAGAGTCCTCTCTGGAATTGGGTAGTGGGGAGGTTAATGAATCCTCCGTTGAATTACCCTTTGAAATAAGTCCGGGGTTAACTGGTGAGCTCACCTCTTCCAAAATGGAGGAGGCAGGCAGAGAAGCAGCAAAAGGCTGGCAGGAGATGGTGGGACTGTGAGGCACAGTGGGTGTAGGACTGGAAGCTTGCTGAGTGGCTTGAGCTAAGATGCTATTCTTACGTGCTTTCTCCCGCTTCATTTCTTCATCTTTGAGAGCTAGCTCATGCTTCCACCTTTCTTCTCTTGTCTTCTTCTCTTCTTTTGCTTTTCCCTCTTCTTCTTTTGCTTTTCTCTGCTTTTCTCTTTCTTCACTTTCTTGCTGGCGGGTGGCATCCTGCTGTGCCTTCAGCCACTGGCCGAGTGCTGTTCCAGTGTAACCAGCCTCCTTGCCTAGAGTCATGAGGGTTCAGAGCCTCTCTAGCTCTATGGCTACGATGTCGTGGGAAGCAGGGGAAGACATTTTCTTTAGGTTGTACAGTAGAGGATCAGTTAGATATGGAAATGATGGCCAGGAATAGTACTGGATGGGAGTGCCTATTGAGTAAGGTGGCACTCACTTAGAAAGGGGTTCTGCAGTTGAGGTAATGAAATGTTTGTGATGAACAATGCAATGTCTGAAAAGACTGGGTGCTCTGTGGCACTGGGGAAGTGTCCCATAAGTTGGTGGCACTTCGTGAATGGCACCTTCTAATGAGGTGATAAAATATAATGGAGTGTGCTGTGTAAGTCACACTTAAGGACGTTCCTAAATACAGGTGCACGGCACTTATGGAGGTGTTCCTTGGCAGCACTATTAAAGTGTTGATGTAGCAGCACTTATGGAGGTGTTCCTTGGCACTTACGGAGGCATTCCTTTGTTGAACATTCCAGAATGGCGGATATGCAGTTGAATGGCTACCTGTATGTCCTGCACAGGTGCACGGCACTTATGGAGGCCTTCCTTGGTTGAGTGTTCCAGAAGGATTACTGATCCTTACACACAGAAACACTTAGTGAGTTGGCGTTCCTGAATAATGGATACGCAGTTGAATAGCTACCTGTATGTCTGATACAGGTGCAGTGGCACTTATGAAGGTGTTCCTTGGACAGCACTAGTAGTACTGGTATTGCGGCACTTATGGAGGCATTCCTTGATTGCACTGGTAGCATGCTGGTGTATCCCGTCAGACAATACTAAATCCAGTATACTCAAGTATACTGAAGAGAAATGGCACTCTGTTTGTGGCAGAGTGTAACGGTGGAGGAGAGAAAGTAAAAAGGGGAGTACTTCAGCAGCCACTCAATGGACAGTCACGGATTATTGGCACTGTAAAATGGTAGGTCCTGACGTGCATTGGTGGTGGCCCGTCCTAGACTGGTAGCGGCTTCCTTGTATGGAAGAAATGAGGTTGCGTTGGCACTCTATGTGCAGTTTGTGCTTGCGGTATACGCAAGTCTTTTGTAATAAAATGACAAGGACCACTCGGGCAACGACAGGTAGCGGTATTTTGGAAAGTGCTCAGTCCTTGGCTGAAGTACTCGGTAAAAGGAATGAATGCTTGCAAGACTGCATAGACACGGGCGCGTACACATCACGCTCGGTGTAAATGAAAATCACAAGAGACTAAAATAGCATTAATGCTGCATGCGTAAGTAATAAATGTAGTACTCTTGGCTTTTGAATAATGAGTTCTCTCTCTCTCTCTCTCTCTCTCTCTCTCTCTCTCTCTCTCTCTCTCTCTCTCTCTCTCTCTCTCTCTCTCTCTCCGAGAGCGTAAAATATGATAAATGACGAACTCCTTTGTATTTATTTGAACTAATGATTTTAGTTTTAATATGACGCAATTTGCATTGAATGATTTCCTTACATTAAAGTTTAATGAAAGAATTACTTTGGAATAAGTTTTGGTATATAGAATGCACTAGCAAAGAACGATTTTTATGTTACTTGTAAATGGTTTGCGTTTGAACGCTTGGCAATTTACGACGCGTTTAGTTAACAATTCTTTTAATGTAAATTACTTTTAAGATTTGCGTTAACTTTACGTAAGTTACCTAGCTCCCTGTAACAAGTGAAATGGCGGTAAGGATTTTGAAGAAATGTTAGCAAACATTTGTAAATGGAAAAGGTTACGTTAAGTATGAAGTGAAATAAAAACTTTTACTCAGTGAGCAAGTGAGCGATGCTAAATGAAACGTGCGGGAGGTGAGCAGAGCTGGGCTGCTACATGCGATGGCGAAACAGCTGATCGCTGTGTAAAAGGAGTGTGTGATTTACAACAACAAAATTCTAATTTGTTATTAAAAGCAAAACAACATTAGATGCTCTGGCAGAATGATAGATGCTAGTAGTATGGAGATTGATATGAGTTACGTTAAAACATCAAGATTTACGTTATTTGGCTTAAATCGTTGAGATAAAGCTTTAGGTGGTGAATACTCTGCTTGCCTTGTGAACGAAGATGGCTGGCGCTGAGAGTCTGCGCACGTGCTGGATTAAAGCTCTTGGCGCTCTCGCCGTTATGCACTATCTTTAAACTGAAACACACTTATTTTAAACACTCCTAAAATAACTACTTAACGTACCTTAAAGCTAAGAATGGTGATAAGAATAATAATATCAAATGAATGATATACCTTACCATCTGCGAGTCGTGCTGTCTCCTGGCATTTATGAATGTTTCTTTATGATTCACAAGGGGATAACGTGATTTACAAGCTTTTAAACAGCCCCGGGTTCGATCCGTGGCAAGAGTCGACACTTTTACATTTGGATGGCCTTTGCCTAAAATGTAAGGGAAAAAAAAAGAGGAAATAATGGAGCGCTTATAAGTTACTTAGATAACTGTAAAAGGGATTGGTTTATTCTGGAAGGTCGCCACTGAAAACACAGCGGATTAATCTAATTTACATTTATTTACAAGCAACATTGAATGGCATGTACTAGGCCATGTGGGCGGAGAGCCATATATTGTCTGGATGACTCCTATCTTTCACAATATGAAAAAAATGGCCAAATTCAACATCTACTGCAGTGCTGGTTTCCAAATTTATGATTTCTAGCGGTAAGAAAGCTATTGCACGGAGACGTTGAGCACGGACTCAGCAGGCGCAATCTGCAAATGAATCCCCAAATTACACTCAGCATAAAATAAAGACTTCTTGCACAATATTTCAGCAAATCCACTAAGAAGGGGGTTTATCTTTAATCACACACAAGGGGAGGAACTCTAGTGCTTAAATGAAATGCTCAATGAAGACTTTGTTTATCTGGGACAATCACAAAAGGTAGTACGCGGCCACTAGGTAGGAAGGACAAAAGGGAGATTCGTTTGAGAAGTAGGACTTTGAATTGGAAAATGTGGGAGAGTTTATTTGACTTGGAGGAAAAGAACTGGCAATATGTCTGTAACTCAAGACATACCTTGGTGCCTTATGGAGAGTAATTTTGGCTGTACTATAAACTATATAAACTAAATTTTTATTTAATTTTTCATAAAAAAACCTTCAAACCATGTGTTGTAACCTGGAAATAATTTCTGAAGAATATAATTAAAAAGTGGCGTAACCGCGGAAAATCTTAAGCCGAACCCGTCGTAAGCCAGGGACTGCCTGTATATATATATATATATATATATATATATATATATATATATATATATATATATATATATATATATATATATATATATATATATGCGATATGAAAACACCGTATCATGCTTCTAAGAAATCAAAAGAAGGATCCACAGTAAAATTCTTGTTATCCAGATGAAATCTTTGTAAATATTTCCACAAATATATTTAATCTGCATAACACGAATATTACTGTGGATCCTTCTATTGATATATATATATATATATATATATATATGTATATATATATATATATATATATATATATATATATATATCGTATACACACACACACACACACACACACACACACACACATATATATATATATATATATATATATATATATATATATATATATATATATATATATATATATACAGTGTACCTCGAGATACGAAAGGCCTCACTTACGAAAAACTCGAGATACAAAGGCAGAATACGAAAAATTTAAGGCTCTACATACGAAAAGTTTTCAAGATACGAAAGGTTTCTGAAAGTCCGAGATTCGCCCCCATAACAATTTTGAAAACTGCGCCGCGCGCCGCCATCTTAGTACTAGTAGACTCGCTACCATCCTCCTGCTCTCCCATTGGTTCCTGATGCTAGTCGCGGCCATGAATCCTTCTCTCTTATTGGCCAGCGTCCCTCCCATCATGCATCTACTATGTACACATGGTGGCGTGGCTCGGCCACTCAGTACCAGCATTGTTATAGTACACACGCGGTATTCATTTTCGGGATCGTCAATGTGTACATATTTAAAAAAAAAAGTTACCAAGATCTCTCACATGGGATAAGTGATCAAGGTCTCTCTCATGGAATACTGGAAACTTTGCAAGGTTGGTAAAAGAAAAAATCTCCACTCCCTGCTGAACGGAGGGGTGTAGACCAATCATTTACAACATGCATACCAGTAGTACATATAATCAAGGCACTTCAGTTTATGTTGAAGGTCCAGCAGCCCCGAACATTCATTACCCAAATCATGAGTGCAGAGAGCATTTGGTTGAACAGGGTTTTGATGGACACCAGGCCAACAGAGTCATGAGGTGCAAAAAAAGACCGAGTGATAAAAAACCAAAGTAAAAAGTTCTAAAATTTGTAAAAAAAAAAAAAAAAAAAAAAAAAAAAAAAAAAAAAAAAAAAAAAAAATAAAAAAAAAAAAAAAAAAAAAGAAAAAAAATAATAAAAAAAAAAAAACGGCAGAAATTAAAGCCGCTTTTCATAAAGTGCAATCATTTGTAGAAGACACCCCCCGAAAATGCTCACACAGGAACATTGTGAAAAGTAGGCAGAAGCAATCTTCCTTGGATAGTTACGTATGTAGTACGTACATATATTTTTTAAAGTGTACGGACGTAAAAAAAACATAGTACAAAAGAAAAAAAAAACGGCAGAAATTAATGCCGCTTTTCATAAAGTGCATCATTTGTAGAAGACACCCCCCGAAAAGGCTCACACAGGAACATTGTGAAAGTAGGCAGAAGCAACAATCTTCCTTGGATAGTTACGTATGTACGTAGCCTCACTCGAAAGGTAAGCTTCCACATTTTACGTACGTACAGTATATTTCTTGTTACCATGTACAATAATATACACTTTATTTACAGGTTATATTTTGCATTTTTTTTTATTAATTTAGGTATTGAATGGTCCAAATTGTTGTAGTATTTCATTGTTTGTAGGTCAATTTAGCTTTATATGAAATTTACTGGGGTGTTTTTGGAGGCTTGGAACGGATTAGGCCATTTTACATGTAAAATGTGTCCAAGATACGAAAACCTCATGATACGAAGGGCGCCTCGGAACGGATTAATTTCGTATCTTGAGGTACTACTGTATATATATATATATATTATTATATATATTAATATGATATAGGTATATATTATATAATAATTAATAATATATATATACATATATTTATATATATATATATATATATATATATATATATACATATCTTATATATATATAGAATAGATTATATACACATATCTTATTATATATATATATATATTTATATTATATATACATATATATATATATATTATATTTTTCTATATATATATTAATATATAACTAAGTATTCTTTTATATATATACTATATATATATCCCAGTTATCTTAATGTATATTCTACATTTGTGAAGTTGAAAAATGTAATGTATATTCTACATTTGTGAACTTGAAAATGTATAATATACCTACAAAAGCACTTGTTCTAAGTCCCTGTTTCACTTACCTTTGTACTGTGGAATTAGAATACATACATACATACACACACACACACACACACACAGACACACACACACACACACACACACACATATATATAATATATATATATATATATATATATATATATAATATATATATATATAGAGTATATGTGTTTGTAGGTAGAAGACCCTCTTTCAAGCATTTTCTAATGGAGGAGATTGCTGCTTCAGCTGCATTAATTTTTCAGAAATTCTTTTCTACACTTCTTATCAGCTGACCACCCCAGCGCTGCTTGCTTTAATTATGAATGACAACTGATAAACTTGCTCTCTCTCTCTCTCTCTCTCTCTCTCTCTCTCTCTCTCTCTCTCTCTCTCTCTCTCTCTCTCTCTCTCTCTCTCTCCTACCTAATATCCGTTCTACTCTCTTCTCTCTTCCTCTCCCTTTCAATCCTTTCTCTTACTCTCTCCAACCATCACTGTCTTTCCCTTTCCCTCTTTCTTCTCACTAATACCAACTCTCTCTCTTCTCTCTCTCTCTCTCTCTCTCTCTCTCTCTCTCTCTCTCTCTCTCTCTCTCTCTCTCTCTATCTATATATATATATATATATATATATATATATATATATATATATATATATATATATATATATCCCTCTCTCTCTAACCCTCCCTGTCTTTTTTCCCTTTTCTTCTTCCTAACACCCAGTCTACTCTCTCACTTTCCTCTCCCAACCCCTTCTCAAACTCCACCCTCTTTGATGGCATTGATGTTTACCCTATAGTATTCTTTTCCAAATGATAAGTCATATGTACACAGAAATTATCTACGATACATTTGTAAAGTAATTAAGTCAACACGCATAACCAGCTCCGTTTCAGGGAATCCCTTCTCACCGCATCCACTTTGGAGGGGGGTGAGGTTGGATGAAACCCCATTATAAACCATCTTAGGGGTACCAACTATAACCCTGCCAAGTTTCATACCAATCATACCAGCCATTTGGCCGTGATTGAATGACGGATGGATGGAGGGACGGATTGATGGAAGGACAGACATAACACCCATTATAGTAATATTAAGGCTTTTTCAGTGTTACATAGATTGGCGAACGTGCCTATGGGAGGCATAGGCACGTCAAGACCAATTAATTTGTAAATATTATTGCAAAGTAAGTGAAATCTGGCGTATATTATCCGTAGATTAATATAAACCTAATTTAATAATATATATAGTTTGAAGGCCAAAATTTTTCCTGGTTTCGACCAGATATTTTCAAGGCTGTGGCTTTAAGTAGACTGACGATGAATTCAGGTTTATAGTCGGGGTCAGCAGGGGGTGTCCTGTATGCTGAATTTTCATTGGCCAGGGGCACAATGCTCGTCTCCTATTGGCAGATGGAAGAGATCTTCAAGCCACTTTCTAAAGTTGATGCTCTTGTTGCCTCAATCTTGCAGACCAATGGAGCTGGATTGCAAAACGTTGCGTGATGCCATGGCTGGGCGAATTTTCATTGGTTGTTACGAGCTGTGTGACGTCACAGCTGGTCGGATTCTCGTTGGCTGCTGGGCAGCTGGTATGATTGGGTATGTCTGGGTTGGTGTACTCTCTCGTTCTGGTATTGTCATAATTCGGTATGTTTCTTCTTAGGTTTGTGGGGAGGAAAAGCACTTCTTGGGTGGAATTTCTAGTGGGCTTTTCCTATTGAATGAGGAGGGCCTCTAGTAGCCAGAGACGCCTCTGATCCGGGGCTCTTCCTATTATCCTAGTGTTTTGGATAATTCCGTTGCAGGAGATGGTTTCATTATGCACTGCCGAACTATGTTCTTAATGGACTTTTCTTTATGGCAGGAGATAATTTTTGACAGGCGTGTTGTGGTCATGCCGATATAGGCGCCGGGACATCTGCAGACAGGGCATATGGACTGGTTTACCACATTAGTCTGCTTCAAAGGGTCTCGTAATGGCTGGGTGGGGTTATTCCTCATTATCAGTTCCCTTGTTCGGTGATTTTTTTAACAAATGATGAAATCGATGGTTTTGCCTTCCTCCGTGGGGAAATGTTTTCCATGATGATCTTCATGGCCTTTTCAGCCTCATGGTACTCCGAATGCATCGTAGAATTGTTAGAAGATCTTGATGCTGTCCTGGGGATGGGGCAGTGGGCTCTCACTTCCGTTGTACCAACTGTCCAGGGCAGCTCACACTTCTTTACTGACATGTTTCTTAGAGTACCCATTGTTGACGAGCATCTGTGAGACACGGTCGTGTTCTTGGTGGGTGAGGGCCCTCCTTACGAAAGCCCTGACAGTCGTACTCTTGAATCTGGTGGGACACTCACTGTCACTGTTGAGGCACATTCCTAAATTGGTTTTCATTTTGTAGACCGAAGTACGGAGGCCATCTTCAGTCTTACTCACAAAGACGTCTAGGAAGGGGAACTGGTCACTGGTACTGAACTCGATGGTTTAGTTCAGATTGCTGCACCTCTGGAACATGTGTCGGACTGCTTCTACCGCTTCCTCATCGTCGACTTGAACAAAGATGTCGTCTATGTATCTTGCATATTTGCTGGGATGTCATATTTGCATGTAGACTCTTTCCTTCACAGTTCCCATGTAAAACTCTGCGAATAGAACACCCAGTGGGGATCCCATTGTTACTCCATCCTTCTAGAGGAACGTCTGGTCTCTCTGGGTGGAGAATGGGGCTTTCTTCGTGCAAATCTCGAAGTGACCTGCTAGGGAGCTTCAGGGATGTTGAATGGAGCAGTAGATTGGTCCCTATAGATATGGTCTAAAATCATATTTATAGTTTCATCAACCGGGATGTTTGTAAACAAGGATTCCCCGTCCAGTGAGACGATGATACCTGTTCCTGGGGAGTCATGAATGTAGTTTAAAGCTGCTCAGGATGTAGGGAGTCAAAATATGGTTGAGATGTTTGGCTTGGGCGTAAGTAGGGTCTGGCTTTTGGCTTATAATAGGCCGGAGAGGGTTTCAATTTTTGTGAGTTTTGACTTTAACATACAGATATCCAAGACTGTAGTCCCGCATGATGGGTGGGAGATGTACGGTGTTTGTTGCGGCATTTATAGTGTGATGATACTGTTGGCTTCTAATGTCTTCTGCAGGGTACTTCGTCAAGCGCTTGAACTTAGTGCCATCGGACAGGATAGCATCCAGTTTTTTATGGTACTCTTCTGTGCTGATCAAAACGAAGGCCACTTGTCTGCCCGCTGAATTGTGATTTCTTCTTTTGCCTTCAGCTACTTTGCTGCTTCCATCTATTTGCAGGAGATGATACCACTATTGTAAGAACCCTGTTCTGCGAGAGCTTCGGCTAGGCGTAGGGGTTGAAGGGAGTCGGCCTTCATACTGCTATAGGGAGTCCAGAAGTAGCTCGATCTCTAGCCTCTTCTCATGGGGCTTGGGTTTGGAGATGAAATGGCGGTTTAGTCTGTCTTAATAAAGCATCTTGATCCAGGGATGGTTCATAGTTGGTGATGTTGATGTACCCCTGAGATCACTATGACATGCAAAATTTGCAATCATTGAAGGAAATCAGCTTATATGTGATGTCCTCCATTCGCTGTTTCATATCCTTATCTCGTAGGCAAGCAAGGCAGGTAGTGATGTTCTCAAGGTACCGTAGTTCTTCTTGGGGACTATCGTCATCTTCCTCGGGATTATTGTCACCTTATAGGTTGTTGTCATCTCTGGGGTTGTCAAAATTGTTGTAATAAGGACTGCCATCTTTGCGGCCTCCAGGATGGGCTGCCTCAGGGTCTCCTCTTACTCTGATGGTGCCAAGGTTGCTCGTCGAGTGCTGCTTGTTGCTTCGTTGTATGGTCACCCATTCATCTTGCAATTTCACCATTTCCTACTGCAGGGCACATAGTTCAGTAGTCTTCGCAATAAGTTGCTGCTGTAAGAGGGATTTCTTGAAGTCCCTGCTGCTGTCCTCATTGGCAGCAAACTGCATGCCACAGCGATCTCAGGGCTACGTCAACCTAACCAACTATGAACAAACCCTGGATCAAGATGCCTTATTACGACTCTGACTAAACTGCCATTTCATCTCCAAACCCAAGCCCCATGAGAAAAGGTTAGAGATTGAGCTACTACTGGACTCCATACAGCAGTACAAAGGCCGTATCATTGTTAGAACGATAGACTTCTTTGAACCCCTTCTTGCCGAAGCTCTCACCGAACAGGGTTCTTACAATAGTGGTATCTTCTCCTGAGAATTAAAGGAGGCAGCAAAGGAGCTGAAGGCAAAAGAAGAAATAACAATTCAGTGGGCGGAGAGGATGGTGGCCTTCGTTTCATTTTGGTCAGCATGGAAGAGTACCATAAAAAACTGGATACCATCCTGTTCGACAGCACCAAGTTCAAGCACTAGACAAAGAACCCCACAGAAGACATTAAGAGAGAAGTCAACAGTATCATCACTGCTATAAATTCCGCGACAAATGCCATACATCTCCCACCCATCATGCGGGATTACGGTCTTGGATATCTGTATAGCAATGTCAAAACTCACAAAAATGGAAACCCTCTCCGGCCTATCATAGCCAAATGCCAGATGCCACAGACAAACGTCTCAGTCATATTTTGACTCCCTACGTCCCGAGCAGCTTTAACCTACGTTCAGCGGCGGAGTTTCTTGAAGAAATTCGTGACTCCCCAGGAACAGGTATCATTGCCTTGCTGGACGTGGAATCCTTGTTTACAAACCTCCCAGTTGATGGAACTATAGATATTATTTTAGACCGTGTCTATAGGGACCAATCTACCACCCCATTCAACATCCCTGAAGTTTCCTTGCAAGCCCTCTTCAAGATATGCACAAAGAAAGCCCCATTTTCCACCTAGAGAGGTCTGATGTTTTGCCAGAAGGATGGTGTAGCAATGGGATTCCCACTTGATGTTCTATTTGCCAACTTTTACATGGGAACTGTGGAGGAAAGTCTTCGCCCAAATATGACGTCCCCGAAGTATGCAAGATACATAGATGAAATCTTTGCTCAAGCCGATGATGAGGAAGAGGTAGAAGCAGTCCGGCACATGTTCCAGAGGTATAACATGCTGAACTATACCATCAAGTTCATTATCAATGACCAGGGTCTACACAAAGAAAACCAATTTAGGAATGTGCCTCAACAGTGACAGTGAGTGTCCCGCCAGATTCAAGAGTATGACTGTCAGGGCTTTTGTAAGGAGGGCCCTCACCCACTGCTCTACCTGACAGGACACCCACCAAGAACATGACCGTGTCTCGCAGATGCTCATCAACAACCGGTACTCTAATAAACTCATCAATAAAGAAGTGCAAGCTGCCTTGGACAGTTGGTACAACGGAAGTGAGAGCCCACCGCCCCATCCCCAGGACAGCATTAAGATCTTCTACAAGGCTACAATGCATTCACAGTACCGTGAGGATGAAAAGGCCATGAAGAAGGTCATCATGGAAAACATTTCCCCCACTGAGTCGTCAATTATTACAAAAACCACCAAACGAGGGACTTGATAATGAGGAATAACCCCACCCAGCCATTGCGAGACACTTTCAAGCAGACTAATGTGGTATACCAGTTTATATGCCCTGTCCACGGATGTCTCGGCACCTATAATGGCATGACCACAACACTCCTATCAAAAAGGATCTCCTGCTATGCACAAGAAGGGGCCATTAGGAACCGTAGTTTGGTGGTGCATAATGAAGCCATCTCCTAAGAAGAAACATACCGAATTATGACAATACCAGAACGAGAGAGTACACCAACCCAGATATCCTAATCATACCAGCAACCCAGCAGCCAACAAGAATCCGACCCGCTGTGACGTCACGCAGCTCGTAACAACCAATGAAAATTTGCCCAGCCATGGCGTCACATAACATTGCATAGTCCAGCTCTGTCGATCTGTAAGACTGAGGCAATGAGAGCATCAACTTTAGAAAGTGGCTCGAAGATCTCTTCCAGCCGCCAATAGGAGACGAGCATCATGCCCCCGGCCAATGAAAATTCAGCTCACAGGACACCCCTTGCTGACCCCTAACTATAAATAGGGTAGAACCTGAATCCATCGTCAGTCTACTCAAAGCCACAGCCTTGAGAATATCTGGTCGAAACCAGAAGAAATGTTGGCCTTCAAACTATATTTACTATCAATTCAGAATTGTTTTACCCTACGGATAATGTACACCAGATATGACTTAATTTAAAATAATATTTACAAATTAATCAATCTTGACTTTTCTCTATGCCTCCCACAGGCACATTACTCGCCAATCTATGTAACATCAAAAAAGCCATAATAAGTAGAAAAAATTTCTATAAAATCAATGCAGCTGAAGCAGCAATCTCCTTTATAGAAATATAGATATATATATATATATATATATATATATATATTATTAGTATATATATTATATATATCATATGAGATGTATATATATATATATATATATATATCTATATATTATCTATATATATATATATATATATATATATATATATATATATAGAATATTACCCACACCCACACACACACATACACACACACACACACACACACACACACACACACATATATATATATATATATATATATATCAGGCCCCTTAATACACTGGTTTAAAGCTATAAACTATATTCTGGTGGACTGACTCCCACCCTTATCAAGTAGTGAATGACTAATGAAGTTACATTCGCAAAATTTATAGTGGGAGATATGCCCTTAGGTGATGCCTAGGGTCACCGCTAATCCGACATTGGTTCTTTCAATTGTCTTAACCCGCTTCATTGTTGCGTTAAGGAAGATATTTATGTATGGTCAGAGTCCAGGCTCCATTGGAAAGGTTGATCCTATTATCTTGTTGTTTTATTAGTGAATTCTACCATCTGACATTTGTATCAACAGCAGCTTAAAATTGCCGAACTATGTTGCCCATATCTAAGTGACATTTATGTTGAGTTAATCTTTCCAAGAAAGATTTTCCTGTGAATCCATAGTACAAGTTATCATTCCGTGCAGGGGATTTCATAGATTCCTACGTCTTTAGGAACAGGTTTCTTCTGAATGTTAAGGATATCCCAAGTATACTCGGATAAGTGGAGACGAAAAGGTTAGGGCAGCCTAAGCTTTGTGTGACCTCTCGTAAATTATCCATGTGAGGGCTTATGATTTTGTTTATGAATTTTTCCTTTTATTTGTTTTCTGTGGGTTTGTAAAAAATCCTCTTTGTTTTATGAATGGCTTTTTCTATTATGTGCTTGGGGTATTTTAACAAAATAAGCTGATTTCTGATTGTTTCAAGTTCTTTGTTAACAAAATCTGGGGAGCAATTTCTCAGGGCTCTAAGAAATAAGTTGCTTGCTTTGCAAGTTTACCTGAAATGTCATGATAGCTGTAAAAATGTATGTATGAAAGTGAGACTGTTGCTTTCCTGAAGACAGTGAATTTGTAGTTATTAGTTCTGATGATTAAGACATCTAAAAAGGGGATTTGGTTATTGTTTTCACATTCTACTCGAAATTTTATGCTCGGGAGCAAGGAATTTAATTTTTGTAGAAAGACATCAAAATCACCCCACTCGATTTTCCAGTATGTTAAGATGTCGTCTACATAATGAAGCCAGGTTTGATAAGGTTTAAAATTACTGCTTTGAAATACTCCATATATAAGTTTGCTAACACAGGACTAAGCGAACTCCCTGCAATCGAATGTTGGACAGAAAAAGTTATTACCAAAGGAAAAAACGTTATTAGTGACACAGAGATGTAGAAGTTGCATTATTTTATTGAATTCTATGGGGATGTGGAACATTAATGCATCTTTTATGGGTACTTTTGTGAAAAGGGAATCTATGTCTAGGCGGAGGAGTTTTATGTTATGTAAGTAACAAGTAATTATATACACACACGCACACACACAAAGGCAGACCTTGCTTACCAGCAGCATCAGTTAACTATGATTCGGTTTTACAGCGCTTGTCTAGCCCTGTTAACTGGATTTTCGATGCCGATCTCAGATGAGCAGCATCAAGTATGGGTTAACGGCATCATTAAGTGGGTTATTAGTGGCACTGATGCCTGGTTAACGGTTCTATTGAGTTAATAATGCTATTATTGCCCAATTCAGACCTAAGACCTTTATGAGTTGCTTGTTGTCTGGTACTAATCCCATATGCTCAAGCCATAGTTTGCAATGCGTCACTATTTCTCGTCCATTCCTTTAGGTATAGTATGGGCCTGCGCAAATATCTCATTTGTTTCCAAGAAAAAATTTACCAGTTCATCATCATCATTGCTGGTGAACTGCAAGTTATCTACATATATAGTCCTCTTTCCATCCTTTCTACATCACCTTCTACCATAAAGACAGGTGTTTCTTAATCGTTGCATTCAGCAGAAAGGGAGAACACATTATGGTCTCACCATTTGCAGAAGGGCCTTTGTCTTTAAGGCTTTAAGAAGTTGGTGGAACTGGAGAGTAATTTGTGAAGAAGAAAGGTATATTACGTATTAATGGGATTGTATGAAAAATATGTATTATTTAGAAATCATTTTTTAATTACCTGACATCACCATCAGACCAAAATATATTAAAAATAACTTTTTACGCCAAATATTGTCTTACCAGTATGATGGTACCAACAGTTCCAGCAAAGCTCCAAAGAATGCCTGAAGGCTCCAACCAGCAACTGAAATGGGAAAGAAAACGACAAGAAAAAATGCTAGGCAAGTACATGACTATGTATGTAAAAGTTGTAGCATGTACAAATACATATACAATGACTGCTTAGAAAACGAACTTATAATATCACTAACATACTTTTTAACCTTTTATAGCCTTAGCTGTATATTGTATTTGTTTTAAATTGAAATTTTTGGCCTTTTTTACACTGGAATAGAAACACCAGTTTTACCACTACACATATAGAATGATTAAGTAAAAATCATTGACTCACATATCCTTACCCTTCGGTTTCTAAGTATTAACCACACACCTAACCTATTTGATAAAAACTGTTCACTCTCCTTTGGAAGGTTTAAAAACCCAAATGGCTCTCATCAACTATCTTCTGTGTTTGTATTCTATTTTCAGTTAAACATCAACTTGTATATTCTGTAGATGTGTCCTTTTCAGCTACAGAAGTGGAGAAAGTTCATAGACTGTAAGAAGGCATACATCAAAGTTCTCCCTGGCTAGATCACTCCGTAAAACTTCTTTTATTCTTTTATTTAGTTACTGCCATCTCCCAGGATGATGGTTAAGTTGGAAAGAGAAAAAAGATCCCGAAGTCAAAAGACCACTCTCCTATATATATATATATATATATATATATATATATATATATATATATATATATATATATATATATATATATATATATATATATATATATATAGAACCTTTTCCCTTTTATATCTATCATCCAGTCTGAGAAGCTTCTTGCCCTAATTCATAAATTTGACTGCATGTTGAGAAAGCAGGCTATGAAAGTTTGTATGGCATTTTGTTCTTGACTGGACCAAAAAATTATAGTACTCAATAACATATCAAAATGAAATTTTGAATCTTTTGTAAATCAAGTATTGTAATTTTGTGGTAAATAAATATATCTAACTATCTCTAACCATGGTGACTAGTCTAATCTTCAAGATCCATAATGCTTAGGGGAGGAACAGACCCTGACAATAATATATAATAATAATAATAATAAATAATATATAATAATATAATAAATAATAATAATAACATACACAATCTAGATACATGAGACAACATGAAAAAAAATTAATAAACGGTACTACCCACACAATAGCTGAGGTAGTACAAAAGATAGTAATCATAATACTGGTAATAACAGTAATAATATTGGAGAGAGAAAAATAATGCATTGATAGTTATAATAGTGCACTATAACTTAAATTCCAGCTAGAGACCTTAGGTGGTTACAGTAGTCAGGTCCAGAGGGCTATTTACTAAAATTGAATGTCGAAAAACTTTAACTTGATAGTATACGCAGTAATAATGAAAAGTAACATATCAGCAATAAATATAATAATAATGACAGATTCTGCAGATTACACCTTGCCAATACAGAGATTAAGTCATTTAGGGAACAAAGGCCTCATATTCCTATCTTTCCCACAATTTTGATCTTCTTGCTTCACTCCTTAGGATGCTTTGTATGAGCAAATTGCTGCTGTTTCTCACGTTGGTTATCATACTGGACGATTTTTAAGGCGGTTTTCTATAAACATCTGTATGGCAGAGTGGTAGTGAGGAGTGTTTGTGAGGCGTCTCAAAATGCCATTGTGCACAACAGTGATATGTCTCATGGTCTCTCAGGTATAGTTCGACCAGAGGGAACACCCATAAATACTGTAGCAATACGAGCGGAAGAGCAGCAGTTTCATGTCTCGGTGACAGAAGGCAAACCTCGATTTTCCGAGGAAAATTTGTGGTTCTGCGATATGCTTAAGCGATCTCGGGAGCAGTGACATGCACTGGGTCTTGGTTTCGTTGTATAGGATATCAAATTCCTCTGCATACTGGCGGCACGTGTCGATGAGTCATTGGAGACCTTGCACTGATGGGGAAATCAGTACCATATCATTGGCGTAACAGAGGTTGTTTATAGTTGTTTTATTGACAGTGCATCCGATTGGGAGTGAGTTCAGTTTGACATTCAAGGCATCTGTGTACGTATTAAACAGGTATGGAGAGAGAAAGCCCCCCTTGCCGTAGCCCGTTTAGGGAACCAAAGGTGTACGATAATACGTTACCCCCTTTGACACAGAATTGCTGTGTGGAGAACAAGCAATATATAATGCCAATTAACTTTAGAGGTGTGCCTCTTTTATGCAGCTTCAGGAAGAGCTTCAGGTAGTTTACTCTGTCAAATGCTTTTTCTCACATCCACAAAACAAAGGAAAACAGTAGAGGCTGGTGATAGGTAATAGTTCAGCAATTCTTTCAGTATGTAGATGCAGATGTCGGTTGAGTGGTTTGCTTTAAATCCAAACTGGTTGTCAGTGGTGTGTAGAAAGGGGAGAAGTCTCACTAGAAGAATCAACTCAAATATCTTCGACGCGATCGTTGTCATTGCAAATGGCCAGTAATTACCAGGGTCAGCTGCATCCTTTAGCTTGTTTTTGACTAAGCACACGGTCAATTATTCAGCTTTCCCTTGACTACAGAGATTTTCAACTGGCTCACTGGAAAACATGATAACTCCTTTCGTGGATTTTTCAAAAATTATTTGGCAAACACAGAATCCAAGTCAATCAGAAGATATTATGCCACTTTTTTTCTCAACAGAGCTCTATGTAAGGATTAAGATTAAAACAGCAACAGCATGATTTATGTTCTTCCCCGTAGAGAATATACAATACCTTGGAAGTGGCTTACACCTTGATAAAAATAAAATAGTACTTTGTCAATGAGACCCTGGCAGACTGTTCTACAACACTACTGTTTCCCTTGAAAGCCAGTATTACAAGATCATCGCCATATGCACTCTGTTCATAAGCAATTTTCAGCATTCACTGAACCAATCCCTCTCTATGAGAAAAATTGGAAACATTACCTCAAAACAAATGCCAACTAGACATATTGCAGTAAGTGCAGGGCAAAATCCTTCTTAAAGGAGGCTCTCTTCAGCAATAAGCCCAAAAACTCACGTAATAAGGTGGAACTCAATCCACATATCTTTAGCACCTCAAGGCACTTGTACTTTTGGTACATGCCAAAGATAATTCTCTCTCTCTCTCTCTCTCTCTCAATCAAGGATTACACAACATACTGATGCACACTCAGCTAAGTCAGACCATTATTTGCAAAACAAGAAGACCTGTGAAACTCCAGCATGTGGCCGTTGTTAGAAACGCAGCACTTTGAATATCACGTAACATTTCTTCGAGAGCCTTCTGAAAGTTCTTTGGACGGAAACGCTCACTGGTTAGCTCCGCCCATTCAGCCCCACCCCGCGATCAACATATATATATATATTATATATATATATATATATATATATATATATATATATATATATATATATATATATATATATATATATATATGACTCTGAGAGAGAGGAGGAACAGAGATAAGAGAAGAAGGAAGAGACAAAGGATAAGAGAGGAAGAGGATGCACGAGAGTGGGAACGGAAACAAGAAAGTAAAGTCTGTAGTTCGTAGTTGGGAGGGAGAGAGAGAGAGAGAGAGAGAGAGAGAGAGAGAGAGAGAGAGAGAGAGAGAGAGAGAGAGAGAGAGAGAGAGAGAGAAGTCCTGCAAGTGGTTTTGAAAAGTAACCCACCATTCAAGTTTCAAGACTAGATCATTCCTTCCTGCAGTTCGAAGATAAGAAGCCCATCTGAAGTTTTTACTGTCCCCTTGTGAAGCCATCGCTTCGAGCACTGATCTCAACAGCTGTACAACTGGCCAGCAAGTACTTTATTACTGCACTATTCCCCCCTTTTCAAATATAGTCAGATTTAATTTTGTTATCTAAATAGAAGAAACCATTCTGAATTTATCTTTGTGAATAAGCTTGTGTTCTGTTTGAGTTTCTTTCTATATTCATATTCCGTTTTTCAACTGTTGGTGTTGAATCCTTTTTTTTTTTTTATTGTACTAAAGAACCTGATCGGATCACGATCCGTAACAAATTGGCGACCTTGGGCCAGGATTTTCGGCACTGTAACAGATTGAAACAGGGAGAATATAGAAAGATCCAGAATGAGTGAGATGACGAAAGAATTTATTGAGTCTGGTAAGCTTCTAGGTCTAGAAGGTAATGATATCCATGAGTATGTTGAGAAGAAAGAGAAAAGTATGAGAGAGAAGTAATGAAAATGCAGCAAGAGAGAGAAATGATGATAATGCAGCAAGAAGAAAGAGAGAAAGAATGTAAGCATGAGTTGGAAATTGCTCGTTTAAGGCAAAATGCTCTTAAAAGTCAGACAGGCAAGAATAGAAATGAAGCTGATGATTTAGGTATAAGTGCAGTGTTGCAATTAGTACCAAAGTTTGATGAGGAAGATGTAACGAAGTATTTCATGTGTTTTGAAAATTGATGGAAAGAGTAGGTTCTCCTTAAGAAAGTGGACTTTATATTTACAGTCAGTTTTATGTGGTAGGGCGCTTACTGTGTATAGATGCATGTATAAGGAGGAAAGGAGGAATGTGAAGATTATGATATTCTGAAAGAAACTGTTCATAGTGCATACAGGTTAGTACCAGAGGCGTACCATAAGAAATTTAGAAGTTTGAGAAGGGACAAGAATATTTTGTATGTAGAATACGGTAAGAAGTTAGAAAGCCTGTTTTGTGATTGGTTAACTTCCGCTAAAGTTGATGATTTTGATGGTCTGAAGAACTTCAAAGATAACATATCCCCTGAGATTAAGCTTTATATAGAAGATAGGAGAGAAGTATCTTTTGCAGGAGCAACTAGGTTAGCAGACGAATATAGTCTGACTCATAACTTAAGTGTCAGTAAGAAGCGAAATGATTTTTCGTCAAGTAAAGTACAAAGCAGTAAAGGTTTCAGTTATAGTAATAGCAATGCAAGTAAAAGTGACTATTACTGGTCACATGTCTAAGGTTTGTAAGAATAAAGGGGCTTTTACAAACTCAGAATTAGCAATTGTTTCTGATGTAATGAGAAAGGGCACTTAGCGAGATTGTGCAGTAGAAAGGAAGGACGTTAAGAAAACAGATTCTCTAGTTAACCTTTCGTCAAGTAAGAATGATGCGAAGAAAGGAAACTAGGAAATTTTATGGAGAATTTCTGTCAGAAGGTGTAGTTTCCTCTCTTGGACGATGGGATTTGAGAGAAATAGTCTTGCTTTGGGACACCAGAGCTGCTGTCTCCCTAATTAAGAGAGAGAGTGTGCCAAACAGGGCAGAAATCAACATGGAAGAAAAAGTCATGTTAGACGGGTTTCCGAACACTTATGTCCTTTGTTGAAGGTAAACTTGGAAAGTAAGGGAGTGTCGGGAGAAGTGAAACTAGCAGTCATAGACAGTTTGCCCGTTGATGGCATTGACATTATTGTCGGTAATGACTTAGCTTTATACAAGAATGTGGATCCTGTTGTGAGAGAGATTCCAGTGCCTGAAATGGTAGTAACTAGGTCAGGTTTAGATACAGACATAGACTACGGTCATAGTTTGTTCGTGGATTCGAACGAGCGCAAGTATGTGGATTCGAACGAGTGTGATGGAGGTGGTGAGGTTGATCTTGGCATGAGTGTGGCTGAGAGACGACTCTATCGGTGGTGACAGTGCTAGCCAAGCTGAAGGTGTAGCTGTCGAAAATAACGTAGTTGATGTAGTGGAATCAAGTAATAGTTACTGTGATGAATTAGGCACCAACATTTTGAATAAGGATGAGCTTGTCAAGTTTCAGAGAGAGGATGAGACACTAACCCGAATTTTTTAATGTGAACTAGATGATGATCTCGATGTGTGTAAGGAAACGTTTTGTTTAAAAGACAAAGTTTTGTGTCGTTATGTTTGTCCTAAGTCAGGTAGCAAAGAGGAGATTATCGAACATTAGTTTTGAAGTTAGTGCATGATGATCAAGGACATTTAGGAGTAAATAAAACTTTCAAGTGCATTAGTAAGGTGTACTTTTGGCCTAAAATGAGAAGTGACGTGAAGAGGTATGTTTTAAGTTGTCATGAATGCCAAATTGCTGGAAAACCGAATCAAGTAATTCCCAGAGCTCCGTTGTGTAATATTCCTTCAGTAGGCGAACCTTTTGAGAATGTAATTATCGATATGGTTGGACCATTGCCTAGAAGTATGGGAGGGAGTATATATCTGTTAACAATCATTGATAGACTAACCCGCTATCCAGAGGCAATTCCCATAAGAAGCTGTAAAGCAAAGACGGTAGTTAAACACTTGTTGGATTATTTCTCTAAGTTTGGTCTGCCTCGCATTATATAGTGATAATGGCAGTAATTTTGTGTCCAAATATTTCAGGGATAAAATGAAAGAGTTAGGTATTAAACTGCATTATATAGTGATAATGGCAGTAATTTTGTGTCCAAATATTTCAGGGATAAAATGAAAGAGTTAGGTATTAAACTGGTAACTTCCGCACCTTATCACCCCTAGCGGTTTCACCAAACGTTAAAGAGTTGTTTACGAAAATTGTTTAATAACTCTGAACATGACTGAGAAGAAAAGCTACCTTTTGTTTTGTTATCTATACGGCTGGCACCGAATGACACTACAGGATGTAGTCCTTTCGAGCTGGATTTCGATCACACAGCTAAAATTCCTTTGGAAATGTTAAAATGTAATTTAATGTTTAAGGAAGGTAGAGAGGACTGCATAACTAATCTAGAATATTACAAAAACAATTTAAGAGATGCTTGGCAACTAGCAAAGGTGAACGAGAGTGAAAGTCATGGGGAAACTAAAAGGAAACATGATCTTAGAGCGAAATAGAGAAGTTTCTGCGTGGGAGATAAGTTTTAGTATTAGTTCAGAAAGAAGGTCCCTCTTTATCATATAAGTTCGAAGGTTCTTTTCCAATTTTAGAAAAGAGGGGAAATTTAAATTATTTGATCGATATGGGTAAGCGTAAAGCAAAGTGGCTGCATATAAAGTTGCTCAAGAAATATACTGAATGGCCCGTGCCTGTAGTAACAGTGGCACAGAAAGAAATTAGTTATGAGAAAAACTCCGAGGTGCTTAAGAATTTCGAAGTTTTTAATCAGAGTTTAGAAAAGGAGAAAATAAGGGAAATACACAATGTTTTAGTGAATTATCCTGAAACTATCAGTGACAAACTAGGTCTAACCAATAATTTAGAACATGATACTGAGTTGCAGGAAACAAAACCCATTAGGGAAAGTCCATATCGTCTGAGTCCAGAAAAAGCAAAATCTGTAAGGAAGGAAATTAGTAACATGCTAGATAATGATTTGATAGTACCTAGTGAGAGTGAATGGAGTTCCCCGGTAGTTCTGGTGAAAAAGGAAGATGGATCAGATAGATTGTGCGTTGATTTCCGGAAGGTAAACAATGTAACTAAGCAAAGTAATTTTCCTTTACCCAGATTTGATGATTGCTTAGATAGAATCGGAAATTCTAAATTCATTTCAAAGCTTGATTTGGCTAAAGGTTATTGGCAAGTACCTTCTTGAAGAATACAGCCAGTACCTTCCAAAGGTTAATGAATAAATTTTTAAATGGCATGATCTTGTGATTTTCCAGAGACTTGGGAAGATCGTGTAAGGAATTTAGCAAAATTCTTGGAAGCCCTTACAAAAGTGAATTTCGTTCTTAATCTAAGGAAATGCGAATTTGGGAAAGCCTCTATTACTTATTTAGGTCATAAAGTAGGTCTTGGTAAAATCTGTCCAAAAGATCAGAACATAGAAGCTATCGTAAATTTTGCAATCTCAACAACTAAAAAAGAGGCCATGAGATTTCTTAGAATGGTTTCGTATTTCCGTAGATTTGTTCCAAATTTTTCCGAAATAAGCGCTTCCATAACTAAGCTATTTAGGAAAGGAGTAGGACGCAGTTCTGGATTTGATGACGCATATGTAGAAGCTTTCAACAAGTTAAAGGCTATAATGATTCACGAGCCAGTTCTATTGTTACTTGATTTTGATATGTGATTTAATTTGGCGATCGATGCCAGTGATAATGGCGTAGGAGGGGTTTTGTTACGAGAAGTGAAAGGAATGAAATATCCAGTTGCCTATTATTCAAAGAAACTGAATAATGCACAGGAGAATTATTCAACTATTGAAAAGGAATTGTTTAGTTTCGTTAAAGCCTTCCAACACTTTGAGATTTAGGTTATGTAGTACGTAGTTCCATTTTAACTGTGTATACTGATCGTAATCTGTTAGTTTATTTGGAGAGGTTTAAGAATAAGAATAAACTTCTTATGCGTTGGAGGTTAGAGTTACAAGACTATAACCTGAGGATAGTTCATATAAGGGGAAAGGATAATGTTATAGCTGATAGTCTCTCTAGAGATTTTTTTAAATGAGTACCCTGATGACCATTTTCTATTTTAGCATGGTTGGGTGAATGAATTGAGAAGTGAGCTTTCTAAACTAAACTTTCGAGATGAAAAATGAGATGAAAAATGCAAGATGGTATTCCCTCTTGATTTTTGACGGGCAGTTCAAACCTTCTTCCACTCATAACTAGATGTACAGCTATGACTTCAGATCTGAAGCAAAGGCTATCTAAGGGTATGGCTTGTATATAAAAAAGGTGATACTTCGAGTTTATACAACAGCCTGTATGCTGTAAAAGCCTCTGCAAGCAGGGCTTTTTTCTGTTGGCTATTCTTCATAGTATATTGAACTTTCCTTTTCAGCCTTTTTATGAATTAAAACTTTCTTTTATTACAGTGGAACCTCGGTTTTCTTACATGATCCGTTTCAGAAGGTCTCACGAAGTCCGATATGTACGAAATCCTTAACAATAATTCCCATAAAAAATAATATAAATCCAATTAAAGCGTTCCAGACAGAAAATATTTAAAAAATACCTTTTATACAAGATAAACAAAGTTTTACATACAGAAAAGTGAGAAGTAAATATAAATGACTAATGAAATGGATGAATAAACATTTAACACCTTAGCTCTATGGAAGACTCTTGTTAGCATAATAAGACAGAGAGGAGGGGAGAGGAGGGAGGAGAGGTTACTGTTTTGAAGGAGAATCCCTCCAGAAGGACTTCGGGTATCAAGGTCCTATCTAGGGTTAATTCTACTTTGTTTTTTACCGGCACTATCTAGGGGTTACACTCCTTTTTGTTTGTTACTGGCACTAGGACAAGCTTGAGTGTCACAGGACACCTGCAGCACAACAAAACTGTTCAGACATTTGTTTCTAGTGTCTTTAAAATTTGCCTAAAGGGGAACACGGCATTGTCATTAAAGATGTTGGAGACAGATTACAACATCTTTGTTGGGATGATAGTTCTCCACATAATCTTCTATACCACTTCACTTTGCAAACACATCCTTAATCAATAATGTAGGCACATTATGTATGACCATTCCCTTTCTGAATTTTTCAAACCAGCCTCTGATGACCTTAAATTCACTAACAGCAGCACTTGTAGGCATTTTCTTACTGAGATCGGCATGCAAAACCCTCCAACACTTTGCCACGAGTTTTTTCTTAAATTCTATAGTGTCTCTCACCATTTTTACAGAAGGGTTGGCACTTGGAACTTTCTTTGGCCCCATGATGGCTTAGTATTTAGCAGTGTCACTCGAATATAGAAGCACAAAAAGCAACTAACACAAAAGCAGAATGGGTCACAAGGGAACACATAATGATTTGTTTGGGTGCTCAGTACAAGGTCTAGTTACGAGTTTGCCCCTGAAAGGAGCATTTCTGGGTGTACGAAATCCGAAAATATGTATAACACCTGAGTCAAAATTTCCCCAGAAAAACTCCAAAAAATCAAATCGTATGAAAACCAAGGCGTGCAAAATCAGAAGTTTGGCCGTATTCATCTTTTAAAATGATATATATGGATTAGAAAAAACAATCTCAGTTCCTGGTTACATAAAAGCCTATAGTAAATTTTTTTTATATTAGATTTCTTTTTTATATTCGATAATATGCACTCTACTATAACAAATTCATTGGATGCACGGTGAAACTGGTTGAATCAACATCAACTTACGCTTTACTGGTCCCATAACCATTAGCTCTGTTGAGAGCTAAAGTACCTCCAACAGCATAACTGGGAATGCTGTAACCAGCGAAAAGGTACCACTTGGGAGCTATGTTGACATCAAAGACCTAGAAGGTGTAAAATACTTGACTGAAACATCGGATCTTCATTAACAAGACAGAACTGAATGCAAGCTACCTCAATATAATATACAAATAATTTTTGTATGATGCATGAACAAAGTCTAAAATACTAGAAGAATTTTTAAACACTGCTACTGTTTAGCTCAATAATGGAAAGGAAAGTAAATAAATGAATATTCTTAAATATTGCAA
>NC_087200.1:125437370-125473968 GCF_015104395.2 Macrobrachium nipponense
TTCTTAAATATTGCAATTTGTAGTCTTGTGGAATACTACATATATAGTGAATGGCATGACCAAGTTAATTTTAGTTTCCTGCTTTCTTTTTTCAAAAAACAGAAACCCAAAACGTGTAAATGAAACAGATTTGTTTAATTCTTACCTTCCATACTGCCAAGTACAGATTGAAAGCTTCAATGGCACTCCATGTAAAAGTGGCCAGGAAAAAGTAATGAAGAGTTACAGCTACAGCAGTACAAATTTTCCCATTATCAGTCTGGTCTAAACCAAGAAGTAGAACTGTCTGAGCCAACATAAGGCAAATGCAAAAGTGAAGTCTGATCAGGTACTTCCTTGATCCAACAGCACTCCTTTTTTTATTCCGAGCTACCTTAAGAAGCCAGAAACAGACAACACCTATGGCCAAGCACACTACTGATGATGTGCATCCAATCTTTGTTGTTAGCTCAAGTGCCTTCCATATTGTCTGAAAAAAAAAACTATTTATCCAATTGTTTAATCACGAGTAGGTGGAACAGTACCATAAACTGTAATAATTTCTAATCATAAATTGGCGAACTTGATGCACAAAAATTTGATTAACTGAACATAAATGATTAACTTTTCAATAAATGCTATGTACAGTGTATTTGGATAATTCCTACTGAACTTCCAGCCTTCTCAGTGATCATACTAAATATCAAAGTATAAAACCAAATTTACCACAATATTTAAGTGTTAAACCTAAGGGGAAGACATAAAAATTTGTTACCTAATAATAACTTTTATCCAGAAATGCCTCGTTCAGTGTGAAATTTAAAATTCCATTCTTTTTATAACTTATTAAAAAAAGTTACAAAGTAATATATGCATAACTACTTCACGAAAATATAAACTCCACAAAGTTATATTTACAGGAACAACTGGAGTAATGTGAGAGACCTGATCTTGAGCTTTCAGACATTTGAGGTCATATCATTCAGAAAAATCTCTACCTTGATAACTGAATGTTATTTCTGTTATGAAAAAGCATTACATATGAGTTTTTTTCAATATGTATACCGTATGGTGTCAAACAAAAAGTGTGACAATCATGGTTATGAATTATATAAAATATGCACAGAAATCGTCTTGCAACCTCACTAAGGCTTTTGATCCTAGGCATATAATATTCATTCTATGGACACAAATCATATTGAAAACTTCTAATAACCACCTGGAAAAATATCTAGAATAAACCATACTTCATGACAGTTGTTGGGAAAATGTCAAAACTAGACCTTTGTTTATTGCACATGCACATTACTGACTAAAAACGTTCACATTTCTTACCGTATTTCTTTCCAGAAGCCCATTAATATCCATGATAACGGCTAAATTGGTAAGATGTTTACAGTGACAGATGGTGTAATAAGCACTGTGTTCATGGACAGAACATCCTTCCGATGACCAAATATTTGCCTCAGTATCCCACCATCTGCATTCAGGATTTTCCAAGTTGAAAACTGATCCATTATATATATGGGTAAAATTCAGCACCACACTTTCATTTCCTCCTGAAAATTTTAAAAACCAAAGAAATATCAAGTTATTATGAACACAATAATAATTTAAAATAAATTATACAAGATGGGTATTGAATGTTTTAAAAGTTTTGTTGTTTTAAGTTTTGCCACAAGCATCAAAGTGAGTGACAGGCCTGGCAACGCAGACAAGTGACATGGACAAAATTCAGTACTAGCATGAGACTGGAGTCGAGGCCTTCCGTCTGATTCTGCTCACTTAGGTGAAAGAAGTGGGATTTTTTTTCCAGAGAGGATGGATTATATGTATTCATGCCATTTCCACTATCTTGGTGTAATTTTATCAGGTCCCTGCAATTTCTGTTCTTGCATTTTGCACTACGTGCTTTTTGTTTGTTGATTTAAAGTTGCAACCTACGCCACATGACAGATGACTATTTTAGCATACAAAATATATTCCCCAGGCAAAGACTGAACTGTGTATTAAAATGTTAGCAAAGATTTGACTACGTATTAAAGGTAAGGGAAGAGGTGGAGCTCAATAGGAATTACATGGTCAGGGTACTTTTCTACAGCATCACATGTAGTGGAAGTCCTCCCCTTGGGGACAGTATCATTTTCAATGGGCTAGAGTAGAGATCACCTCACCCTGCCCCTCCTCTAAAGGAATTTTTTCCAAAAACCAGACCCCTCTAAGAGGGGGCCACAGTGAAAGGGGTTTATTTGCAACCACTCTTTAGTGTCCCTAAGAAGGATTCCTCTAAACAAAGGGTAATCCTTGACAACAACTGGAATGAAGTCTGGGCCCGCAGTAGATTTAATCCTGAGATTGCGACTGAAGGATGTAAACAGAATCTGGCTCTCACATGTCAGGGAAAAGGTTTTAAGATCACCTTATCGAAGATAGGGAAGATGCTCCATCTCTGGATCTGGGAGTGATCTCTGACAAACATGTCGACCTGACTCCACCAACCATATGAGTGATATTAGTACATATGGATGCCTGCTTGACAGGTTAAGGAGTCCATTGGAAGGATCTTCAAGTAACTTGGAAGATGGTCATGTTCTGAGGGAGTATTATATCAGCTTCCTGGAGCTGTTGGATGTATTTCTGCTTCAGAAAACTGAAACCTCCAAAAGGGACCCACATTTGCTGGTAATAGACAATATGACTGCAATGTTTTATATCAAAAGTCTGGGTTCACGCTCTGCCCCTTAAAGTCAGTACATAATTGCCAGCATGCTTCTAAAATGGTACAAAACATTGTCATTAAACTTGTTAGAGACACGGATTGCGATGTCTTTGTTAGGATGATGTGTCTCAACAAAATTTTTTATATCACTCCACTTGGCAAACATTTCTTTAATCACTGAGGTAGGCACAGTATCCCCACTCTCTTCCTCCTCCTTTTCAGATTCCTCATCTGCCACCTGTTGCTGTTCCTGCTGAAGGTCTTGCAGCTCCTCAGTGGTTAGCTCTTTCCTGTGGGCATCCACTAACTCTTCCACATCCTTGCCACTCATGTCCAAGCCCATGGACTTCCCCAGACACAATAGATTCCACAACAAGTGTAGGGTTGTCGGCGTAAGCCTCAAACCCTTCAAAATTTAGAATCTGGTGATTATCCTTGTCTTTGGAAAGATAACCAGTCCCTAAATCCCAAAACTAAAAAGCTATCACTGAGAGTAAGAGAAGCAGTCGGTGGCAAGACTATCAGAAGTATGTGGGGCGATCACTTCAGCAATATCCTGAATTGCATAAATGATCAAGACTCCCGGAGGGATGTAGATAACCTCCTTACTGGTAACATTCAATTTCATTTCGCAGGTTGTATTACGCCAGGTATCATCAGCAATGCCATAAACAGCCTACCTAATAAAAAATTGCCAGGCTGCCATGGTCTTCCCGCAGAAGCTTTCAAATTCTGCCATCCAATAATTTACATTCAATGCATGCATAATTCACCAGTTTCATCCAGACTCCCTACTCTTAGTTCACTTGATACCATTAATCAAAAACAAGCTAAAGGTGTCTGCTAACCCTGGCAATTCCCGGCCGATTGCTGACAACGATCTCGTTGAAGATACTTGAGTCGGTTCTTCTAGTGAGACTTCTCCTCTTTCTACACACCAATGACAACTAGTTCGGATTTAAAGCAAACCACTCAGCCGACACTTTCATCTACATACTGAAAGAACTGCTGAACTATTGCCTATCATCAGCCTCTCATGTTTTCCTGTTTTGTAAATGTGAAAATAGCATTTGACAAGAATAAATTACCTGAAGCTGCTTTCCTATGTTTTGTAGATGTGAGAAAAGCATTTGACAAGAGTGAATTACTTGAAGCTATTTTCCTATGTTTTATAGATGTGAGAAAAGCATTTGACAAGAGTAAATTACTTGAAGCTGTTTTCCTATGTTTTGTAGATGTGAGAAAAGCATTTGACAAAGTAAATTACCTAAAACTCTTCTTGAAGCTGCATAAAAGAGGCACACCTCTATATCCAGTTGGCATTTTATATTGCTGGTTCTCCACACAGCAATTCTGTGCCAAATGGAGTAACGTATTGTACACCTTTGGCTCCCTAAAAGAGCTTCAGCAAGGGGGCATTCTCTCACCATACCTGTTTAATACATACACAAGTGCCCTGAATGTCAAACTGAACTCACTCACCATCAGATGCACTTTCAATGAAACAACTATAAACAACCTCTGTTACGTCGATGATGTGGTTCTGATTTACCCATCAGTGCAAGGTCTCCAACGACTTATCAACATGCTGTCAATATGCAGAGGAATTTGATATCCTATATAACGAAACTAAGACCCAGTGCATGTCACTGCTCCTGAGATCACTCCTCAAGCATATTGCAGAACCACAAATTTTCCTCAGAAATCATTGGCTGGAATTTGTGCACAAATTTCCGTACTTGGGTAACAATATCATGGATGACCTAAAAGATATGGCAGACATAGAACAGAGGCATAGTAAACTATGTGCAACTGGTAACATGATTGCAAGGAGGTTTGCCTTCTGTCACCGAGATGTGAAATTGCTGCTCTTCCACTCGTACAGTCAACCACCCGTATTCGCATTCTCAAGATTTGTGGACTCAATCATTCACGGATTTTTTTTTTTTGACCACATCTACCCATTATTCGTGGGAAATTCCCTATTCGTGGGTTTTTCCGAAAATAAATATTCACTAATTAGTGTATTTTGTTGTTATTTTCATGACTAAATACATTTTTGTGATACAAAAATGACTTACTAATATTGATTAATACTCTATTGCTAAGTTTAATAAGATTAAATTATATATAACAAAAATAATAACACACACTCTCTCTCTCTTACAGAGATGTATGTTTTTTGTATGATAAATAAATGACTTACTAATTTTCAAATATTAGCATTAATGTAAACAGCAATCAATTTGTAATGAAAATACTGAATTAGTAAGACTTTAGTTTATAAATTAAAAAAATCATGTAAGAATGAAGGAATTCCCAGTCTTCCCGTATCTTTCTCACGAAATCCAGGTACCCAGCCGAGGTCCCACAGTTGTCACATATATCAAGTAGCAATGTGACAGGAGGGGGAGTGATTGCCACTAAGGTTGTGTTGCATTGCCAATTAAGTTCATGTGATTTCTCTCTCTCTCTCTCTCCCACTCTCTCTCTCTCTCTCTCTCTCTCTCTCTCTCTCTCTCTCTCTCTCTCTCTTTTACCGAGATGAGAGAATTTTTATGGTACATGTGTATTTATTATTTTCAAATAATAATAATAATAATATCTTGGGAGTAGACCCTCTTTTAAACAAGTCTTGTTGATTGCTGCATCAGCTCCATTAATTTTGAATAGTCTTCTCTATTTTCCTTATCAAGGATTTCTCAATGTTGCTGAAACTGGCAAGCAACGTGCCAAAGGGAATCGTCAAATCTGGTGTAGTCATATTGAATTATTTTTATTACTACTACATGTTTCTCTCTCTCTCTCTCTCTCTCTCTCTCTCTCTCTCTCTCTCTCTCTCTCTCTCTCTCTCTCTCTCACACACACACACACAATTACGAAATCTATGGTAAATGTGCATACCTAGACAGCTATGAGGATGAATGCAGAGATCTACATCTAAAAATATGCAAAAACCTAAAAGAAGGAAAAGGATGTAAGTTCAAAAAAAAATGTAAATATATGCACCCTGTAGCCATGAATCAAAATCAATTAAATTATCAATTAAATAATAAAATCCAAAATAGAAAAGAAACAAATAAAGAAGAACAAAGAACATGAGGTGAAGGAAAAAAACAAGCCGTCACCGCGCTACGGAGTGTCAGAAAATAATTTGCAAGCATCAGCTTCAAGATACAGCTCAAGAGACAAATACTGTATTTACGATGCTAGAGGATGGCAGATATGGACAAAATTGCAGATTCACACACAAAATGAATAATTATGATGAAGGAAGATCAAACATATTGGAAAAGTTGGATTTTTTAATGTCAGAATTTTTCTTGGAAATGAAGAAAAGGAAACAAACATACCAGAACAGGGAAAGAGGGGAACATTGGGAAGAAAAAAATACCTTTATTATTTTACCCATACTAAATGAAGGAGATAACACACAAACCATCATAGTGATGAATGCGCAGGGTTTAGTTACGAGTAACTCAAAAAGAAAAATAGAGTTTTTAGAAGAACTAACCCAAATTGAAAAGAAAATAGATATAATTAATATAAGTGAAACCTGGTATTCCCAAGAGACTGGTAATGATGATCAAATAAAAGGGTTCCAAACTTATAGATCAGACAGAAAAAAATAGGAATCAAGGGGGAACCGCAATATATGGGAAAGACATAAAACAAGGAAAAATATATGAGAAATATAGTAACTCAGAATGTGAACTAATAGCGGAAAAATTAATGAACATAGTAATATATAGACCCCCTAATACCAAAGAGTTTGACACAATAATAGCAAAATTGGATGATATATGTAGAAATCACAAGGACTGGACTATTCTCCTATCCAGAGACTTTAACTTTCCTTTCGTACATTGGAAAGAACGAATAGGAGTTTGTGGTTGTATTTATACATATAAAAAAGAGAGTAATAGTAGTGCAGAAGATAAGAGGCAATTCGAAAAGCTATTAGATATGCTACTAGAATACAATATTTAACAAATAAATCACCTGCCAACAAGAAAGGAAAATGCTATAGACCTAGTATTTGTGAACAAGGTGAATAATGTTAAAGAAATAATAGTTTATGATGCGAGTATTTCAGACCATAATGTCACAGAATTAACAGTTCATTCCAAAGCAAGTGAAAACAGAGATAAGCAAGAGGTGAAAAAATGGGAAGGATGTGGAAAATACAATTTCTACAGTAAAAATATAAAATGGTCAGAAATAAATGAAGAATTAAACAAAGATTGGGATAACATTTTCGTAAGTGATGATATACAGGTAAATACAGAGATATTATATAAAATATTAGAGAAAATAGTGGATAAATATATACCAAAGAAGAAAAGTAAACATCAGTCATGCATACCAAGAGACAGAAGGATCTTGTTCCAGAAAATCAGAGTGGAAAAAAAGTCTTGCAAAAGAAAAAAATGCTTGGAAGGTGTTGGAATTAAAAAGTAAGAGAGAAAATGCAGAACAAAAGATTATACAATCAAAAGAAAATGAAAAATGGGACTTGGAAGAAAAAACCTTAGTAAATATCAAGCAAAACCCCAAACTATTGTACTCGTATGCAAAAAAGATGAATAAAAGAAGAATAGACATAAACCCTCTAAGAATTGAAGGGAGATTAACGAACAAAAAAAAGGAAATATGCAACATATTGGCAGAAAGATATAAGAGAGAATTTACCCCTAGAATTGATGATGAAGATAATGATACAGAAATAAATGATGAAAAAAGAGAATATTTATCAGACAGATATTAATGAAGCCGATATAGTGCAGGCTATTAATGAAATTAAAAATGGAGCAGCAGCAGGGCCTGATAGTGTCCCTGCTATTTTGCTAAAGAAAGTAGTTCGTTCTATTGCAAAGCCCCTTGCAATATTATTACGGCAAAGTGTAGATACAGACAAGATTTATGATGAGCACAAATTAGCATATATTACCCCTACTTTTAAAAGTGGATCAAGACTAGAGGCAAGTAATTACAGGCCTGTGAGTCTAACATCACATATTATGAAAGTGTATGAAAGGGTAATGAAGAAAAATATTATGAAACATTTAATAAGAAATAATTTGATTAATATAGGACAACATGGTTTTGTACCCGGAAAAAGTACACAAACCCAACTGTTAGTCCACCGTGAGAACATATACAAAAATATGAAAAACTGAAAAGAAACAGAAGTGGTTTATCTAAACTTTGCAAAAGCTTTTGACAAGGTAGATCATAATATATTTGCGAAGAAAATTATAAAACATAATATAGGGGACAAAGTAGGAAGATGGTTAAAAGAATTTTTACACAACAGAAAACAGATAGTTATTGCAAACGATGAGAAATCGGATGAAGCTAAGGTAATATCCGGTGTGCCACAAGGTACGGTGCTAGCTGCATTGCTGTTTTATTTTATGATTGCAGACATAGACAGTAAGTTAAGGACTTGTAGTGAGTAGTTTCGCTGATGACACAAGAATAAGTAGAGAAATTACTTGTGATGAAGATAGGAACGCGCTACAAAGAGACCTTAACAAAGTATATGAATGGGCAGAGGTAAATAGGATGGTATTTAACTCTGATAAATTTGAATAAATAAATTTTGGAGATAGAGAAGGAAAGCTTCATGCAAATAGGGGACCTAATAATGAGACAATCACAAATAAGGAAGCAGTTAAAGACCTTGGTGTGATGTTGAATAGGAACATGTTAAGCAATGATCAAATAGCAATTCTATTGGCAAAATGTAAAGCAAAAATGGGAATGTTGTTATGGCACTTCAAAACAAGAAAAGCTGAACACATGATTATGCTTTATAAAACGTATGTTCGTAGTCCACTTGAATATTGCAATATGATATGGTACCCACACTATCAAAAGGATATTGCACAAATAGAGATTGTACAAAGGTCCTTTATAGCTAGAATAGAAGAAGTTAGGGATCTTGACTACTGGGAAAGACTACAATTTTTAAAATTATATAGTCTAGAAAGGAGAAGAGAATGCTACATGATAATTCAGGCATGGAAACAGATAGAAGGAATTGCCGAAAACATTACGGAGCTAAAAATATCAGAAAGAGCAAGCAGAGGTAGACTAATAGTGCCCAAAACTATACCAGGAAAAATAAGGAAAGCACACAGGACATTAATCCACTAAGCACCAGCATCGACAATGCAGCATCTATTCAATGCGTTGCCAGCTCATCTGAGGAATATATCAGGAGTGAGCATAGATGTGTTTAAGAATAAGCTCAACAAATATCTAAGCTAGATCCCAGACCATCCAAGATTGGAAGATGTAAAATATACCAGAAGAGGCACTAGCAACTCTCTGGTAGACATTAGAGGTGCCTCACACTGAGGGACCTGGGGCAACCCAAACAAGATGTAAGGTCTGTAAGGTAAGGTCTCTCTCCCTCTCTCTCTTGCTGTGACGTTTCGCCCAGATCTGCCAGGGCATGATCACAGCGATGGTTGCTGGAGGACTGAATCTTCTCTGCTGGGGAAGGGTCGCCATTGGCTCTTGGGGCAGTGCGGAGGCTGAGGAGGACCCAGGGAAGCTGTGCCTTCCAATCGGGGCCCTGACAGCGAGCCATTAAGGAAGCCTTGAGGGAGCGGTGGACCCTTTCCACCACGCCGTTGGCTGCGGGATTGTAGGATGTCGTGGTGGGGTGCTTGGTCCCCATCAGGCATGCCAAGGAAGCCAGAGCTCTGACGTGAAGGAGGCTCCTTGGTCCGTCGTGATGTCGTCGAGGACGAAGGGCCACGTGTAGGTCTGGCCCAGGAATATGATGGTCTGGGCCCTTGTGCCGTAGGCGCGGATAGCCGTCCCATTTGCAGCTATGAGGGCAGTTGGGTCATCAGGGGGTGCAGCTGTGATCCTCTGCAGACAAAGGGAACACCGACTGCATGACACCAGTGTCAACCATCATCCTGAGGCCAGAGATGCTGTCCTGGACGTAGAAGCCCCTGGGTTGGGACTTCGTTACTACTGCTGCCATGGGGGCTTGTTTTGGGCGCTGCCTCCATGCTTTGCTGCTGAACTGCCCATGGAAGGAGCACCACCCAACATATGGGAGGGGCTTTGGCTATCTCTGGTATGCTGCACCAACAGTGTCCTCCTGCTATAGGCTGTTGGCTGACGGAGGAGAGGAGAGTTTTCATTTTCGCTTGGGTGGTGATGGTAAATAGCGCAAAATCCCACTGCACCAGACTTTTCAAAGGTTTTACAGCTTGGGTGGTGATGGTAAACAGCATGAAAGCCTGCTGCACCAGATTTTCCAAGAGTTTTACAGCTTGGGTGGTGATAGTAAACAGCACGAAAGCCCACTGCACCAGACTTTCCAAGAGTTTTACAGCTTGGGTGGTGATGGTAAACAGCATGAAAGCCTGCTGCACCAGACTTTCCAAGAGTTTTACAGCTTTGGGTGGTGATAGTAAACAGCACGAAAAGCCCACTGCACCAGACTTTCCAAGAGTTTTACAGCTTGGGTGGTGATGGTAAACAGCACGAAAGCCCGCTTGCACCAGACTTTCCACCAAGAGTTTTACAGCTTGGGTGGTGATGGTAAACAGCACGAAAGCCCCACTGCACCAGACTTTCCAAGAGTTTTACAGCTTGGGTGGTGATGGTAAACAGCACGAAAGCCCGCTGCACCAGACTTTCCAAGAGTTTTACAGCTTGGGTGGTGATGGTAAACAGCGTGAAAGCCCGCTGCACCAGACTTTTGAGGAATTTTACAGCTTGGGTGGTGATGGTATACAGCGTGAAAGCCCGCTGCACCAGACTTTCCAAGAGTTTTACAGCTTGGGTGGTGATGGTAAACAGCGCGAAAGCCTGCTGCACCAGACTTTCCATCTGCATGGTCTTGGCATTAGGGATCTGGCTTTGGACTTCGGGCACGAGCTGGTGAAGGAAGAGTTGACGGAAGAACAAACAAAAACAAAATGGTCAGGGCCCCCACTGTGAATGTTTCTTCATAAACGAAAATACATGAATAATATTACATAAAGGGAACGGATTCCCAACGTATATACATCAAAAGAAAGGGCGTAAAATGCTCTACATTTTACTTCCTGCAAGAAAAGAGAGGACATACGGATATATAGATTTTTACAATGAAAGGGCGAACATTCGCCCAAATGTCGTCCTTACAATAGTAATTACTATACCTGAGAGACCATGAGACGAATCACTTGTGCAAAATGACATTTTGAGATACCTCACAATACTCCTTGTTACCACTTCACCACACAGATGTTCATAGAAAACTGCCTGGACAACTTAAAAATCATGGTAAGACGAACAATGTCCAGTCTGATAACCCATGTGAGAAACAGCAGCAATTTGCTCATACAAAGCATCCTAAGGAATGAAGCAAGAAGATCTAAATTGTGGGAAAGATGGGAAAATGAGGCGTTTGTTCCCTATATGTCTTAATCTTCTTAATCTCTGTCTTGGCTAAGTGTCATCTGCAGAATCTGTCATTATTATTATATTTCTACGGTTACTGTTATTATGTACTGGTATTTTACTTTTGCATTATTACTGTGAATATTATTAAGTTAGAGTTTTTTTACATTCAATTTTCGTATTTAGCCCTCTGGACCTGACTACTGTAACCACCTAAGGTTTTTAGCTGGTATTTAATTCATACAATCTGTGCACTAACGATTATAACTCTCAATGCTTTATTTTATTATTATTATTTCTATTATCATTATAATAATTATTTTTCTCTCAATATTATTACTGTTATTACAAGTATTATGACTACTATCTTTTTTACTGCTTTCAGCTACTGTGTGGATATTGCAGCTTATTCATTTTTATCATGTATCTCTTGCATTTAGATTGTGTATGTTACTGGCTGTACTTTGTATATTCCATAAATATGGCCTTGAGCTGACAATAAAATGTATTATTATAACTGCTAATTTTAGGAAACAGAAACCTGCACCATGAACCACTCTACCTATAAGAAGCAGAATCCACACAGGGGAGCAGTATTCTAGTAAAGGAAAGACAACTGACCTAACACAGGTTGCACTGAGATTATCACTTTTATAAATATAAGAGGCCTTGCGTACAGTACCTAACTTTTGGGTGGCATTTGCTTACATTTTCATTAGATGTTTCTCAAAAGTAAGATTTGAGTAAAAAGTTACATAGTATAGTTAAAGCTTCAGACTTATTCATTAGAGTCCCATCCACCTGCAGGGGAGGATGGAGTGGAAGATCTGTACGAGATCTGCTGATCAAGAGTTTTGCTTTACAATGGACCCCCAAACATTCGCGGTTTAGCAACAGCGGATTCACTTACAGTAATACCCTGAACTTACACGAGGTTAGGTTCCAGACCTCCTCGTGCAAGAGGAAGTTTCGCGTAAGTTTGGCACTGTCTCTAAAAATGCTAATAAATGCTTACTTCTAGAGTTTGAACACTAAATATGACCCTAATCATGCTCCCTAAATATCAATCTAACTTTTAAATTAAATTAAAGTTACTGTAATTTCATTTAAATGTTAGCTTAATATATTGCCCATTAAAAAAGAAATAAATGGATGGTAAAAATATAATTGTGTGTGTGAAGATTACCTTGGGAGTAGACCCTCTTTTAAACAAGTCTTATTAAAAAAGATTGCTGCATCAGCGCCATTAATTTTGTATAGAGTCTCTCTATTTTCCTTATCAAAGTTTTCTCAGTGTTGCTAAAACTGGCCAGCAACGTGCCAAAGGGAATTGTTAAATCCGGTGGAGTCATTTTGAATTATATTTATTACTGGTACTATTACAAGTTGTTTTCTCTCTCTCTCTCTCTCTCTCTCTCTCTCTCTCTCTCTCTCTCTCTCTCTCTCTCTCTCTCTCGATGCAACATTTTGCCCAGATCTGCCAGGGCATTATCACAGCGATGGTTGCTGGAGGACTGAATCCCGGTGGTGAGTCCTTCTCTTTATATCATGGTCATGAGGGCGCTCACAGATGCACATGCAGGACCTTGGGGATATTCGACTTTTCATTGGCTGGCGGCCAGGTGTCGAAAACGTTTGAGACACGTTGACCTTCTCAGGTTTGTTGCATCACCGGGAGCAGGGTTTTCATTGGCTACAACTGTGGTGACATCACTCCTGGTATTACTACCATCCTCTTCAGTGTTAGTCCCGTCCTGGGCGCTGGTGTTATCCTCTGGAAACGTGAAGACACACAAGACTGGTAACACCTTACGCCCCATCATCAGCTAGACGCCCACCCCGACCTACGCTTTGGCAAAACGCCTGAACAAAATCCTTTCATCGTATACCCCCTCCAAATTTTGCCTTACTTCTTCGACGGAGTTCCTGGAGAAAATCCGGGATTCCCCTGGTGACAGTACGATGGCGTCCCTCGATGTGGAGTCCCTGTTCACCAACATCCCTGTTGATGAAACCATAGACATCATTTTGGAAAAGGTCTACAGGAACCCCAACATACAACCTCTGAACATCCCGGAAGAATCCCTCGAGACACTCCTAGACATCTGCACAGAGAGAGCCCCCTTCACCAACCACAGAGGACCGATGTTCCACCAAAAGATGGCGTGGCAATGGGGTCCCCCTTGGGCGTCCTCTTCGCCAACTTTTACATGGGTAACGTTGAAGAGTGGGTCTTTTTGCAGCCCCGACGTCCCCAGACGTATGTTAGATATATTGATGAAGAGGTTGAAGTCCTTCGCCAGCAGTTCCTAAGCAACAGTGCCCTTAACTTTACAATTGATATATTGATGAAGATATATTGATGAAGAGGTTGAAGTCCTTCGCCAGCAGTTCCTAAGCAACAGTGCCCTTAACTTTACAACTGAGTTCAGTAGCGAAGATCGGCTCCCCTTCCTTGACATCCTAATTACAAAGACTACCCCGAAGATGACCACTACCATCTACATCAAATCTACCAACTTGGGACTTTGCCTAAATGGATAGAGTGAGTGTCTTGCGAGGTTCAAGACCACCACCATCAGGGCCTTCGTGAGGATGGCCTTAACACACTGTTCAGCGTGGCAGGACACCCACGCAAAACTGGATTGAGCTTAACAAATGATGGTCAACAATGGTTACTCCAACACGCTGATTAACAGAGAGATAAGAACAGCTTTGAACAAATGGTACATGGAGGACGAAGAGAATGCAGAGAATCCCCCCTCCGAGGATGTACGCCTTTTCTACAGGTACTTTATGCACCCCAGATACAAAGAAGAAGAGAGATGTATTAAGAAGATTGTGGAAGAGAACGTCACCCCCGCAGAGGAAGGGAAAAGGTTCTCTCTTGTAATTTATTACAAGAACTGAAGGACAAGAGACCTGTTTATGAGAAATAACCATGCCCCGCCTGCAGGAGACTCCCTGAAGCAGAATAACGTCCTCTACCAGTACAAATGCCCTATCCAAGGATGTCCCGGTGTCTACGTCGGTATGACGACGTTGGAACTGTTCAAGAGGATATCCTGTCACGCCCAGAATGGTGCCATCAAACACCACGCCCTCACCACCACCAACACCATGTTGCGCTAGAGGATATCATAAAAAACACCGAGATAATCAGAAGAGCCCCTGATCAGCGACGCCTACACCTCCTTGAAGCGTTATTAATTCTAAAACAAAAACACCTCCTAAATACGACACAGGAACCCTTCCTGCTGCCCACCTGTGTAAGGAAGGCCCAGCCTCCCCCTCCATAAGATAACACCAGCGTCCAGGATGGGACCAACACTGAAGAGGATGGCACTAATACCAGGAGTGAGGTCACCAGGGTTATAGCCAATGAAAACCCGGCTCCCGGTGACACAACATACCTATGAAGGTCAACGCACCTCGAGCGTTTCCGATGCCTGGCCACCAGCCAATGAAAAGTCGAATATCCCCAGGGTCCTGCAGGAGCATCTGTGAGCATCCTCATGACCATGATATAAAGAGAAGGACTCGCCACCAACAACCATAGCTGTGATAATGCCCTGGCAGATCTGGGCGAAACGTTGCATAAAGAGAGAGAGAAGAGAAGAGGAGGAGAGAGAGAGGAAGCGAGAGAGAGAGAGAGATAGAGAGAGGAGAGAGAGAGAAGAAGAGAGAGAGAGAGAGCAACTTGTAATAGTAGCAATAATAAATATAATTCAAAAAGACTCCACCGGATTCGACGATCCCCTTTGGCACGTTGCTGGCCAGTTTTAGCAACACTAATTTTGTATAGTCTTCTTGACTATACAAAATTAATGGACCTGATGCCACAATCCTTGTGTGAAGATTACATACGTACAACATAGTTCTCTCTTCTTTCCCCTTTCCGACCAACCAATCTATTTTTAGAGGTCTTCTCAACAAATTTGCTACCCTGACTACAAAAGAGAGAGAGAGAGAGAGAGAGAGAGAGAGAGAGAGAGAGAGAGAGAGAGAGAGAGAGAGAGAGAGAAGAGTAGTCTTTATGTGAGTATTAAGCTAACTTTTAAATTAATTTAAAGTTACTGCAATTCCCTTTAAAAGTCAGCTTAATACATTATCCTTAAAAAAGAAATAAATGGTTGGTAAAAATAGAGAAATGTGTAAAGATTACATACAGATAGACAGACAGAGAGAGGGAGAGAGAGGTTGAAAACTTATAAATTACATTAAAAAATGAACAAACATTGCAGGGTTTCTCCAGGATTAAAAAATGTTGTGTTTGCGTTCGTATGTCTGTGAAATACTCGTGTATGATAGGTTCCAATGAAAAGTTTGCGCTATTGTGAATTCGCAGATTTTTCGGTGACACATTTTTTCAATAAATCGGAGAAAATTCAGTAATTCGCTGACTTTTTTGTCAACAAAAAAATTACTGATTACTGTATTTTCATGTTCGTTTTGTGACTACATACAATTTTTATCATAAAAAATGTACTTAGTCAAAAAAATAACATAAAAGGGTCCATGTCATGATTGAGAGTAGGGCCACCATTTCTCATAAGAGGAGACTTTACAACGCCCGCAAGTGTTGCATCATTGGCATACTGAACAACCTTCTTTTCCAGGCTAACAACCACATCACTTGCATACACTAAAAATAATATTGGCCCAAGAACAGTAACCTGTGGAACACTTCAGATATAATACATCTTGGTTTGCTGAAGATACCATCAACAGCAACTCGCTGGTCTACTTGTTAGGCAATCTTGAAGTAAACCTAAAACATATTCAATGAATCCAAGATTCTGAAGTTTATAATAAGTGTCTTTTGATTTAATAAATTAAAAGCAGTATTAAAATCTATTTGCAAATGGCGTGTCAAATCTAAAAGAGCATTGGAGGTATCTAATTGCTTCCTATATGCATATTGCCTATCAGCTAACAATCCTTTAGATTCCACATAGTACCTATATGCTGGCTTAAAAATAAATTTTCATGTGACTTTAGAGAGCACAAGGAGAATAAAAATTACTGCAATCTGTAGCTATCCCACTCTTCGGAAGAGCCACTTTATAAGTAAGCTTGCACTCAGCTGCAAAAATATTCAGGTATAAGCATTAAAATATTCAGGTATAAGCATTTTTAATCTGTTTTTCTTATGTTTGATCTATAAATAAGCATTTCTAAGTGTTTTCAGAGGGGTTTCAAGTATTCACAGATTTTAGCTATTTGCAGGGGGTCTAGAAAGAATCCCCCATGAATACGGGGATTCACTGTATCATCCCATCATGGCTTGTCATTTGTCCTGAATTTGATGACCTTCCGTGGGAAATAACCATCAGCATTTCATTTAACTTCTTGGGATCTGTATGTAATTTGCATTTAAAATACCTGTTAAGATTCAATATGTAATGCAATCCAAATGGCTCTGGATTTTAGCCAGACCATTTTTCCAATGGTAAAACAACAGGTGAGAGAGCAGATTCCATTACTGTCTGCTGTTCTAACCCAGATAGAAGGGGGAGAAGTCGTCTATGCATCCTCCTTTTTCTGAGCCAGTGATCTTCACATGTGGATTTTAAAAATCTAGTTTACCCATGAAAATTATTTACCTAATATTGCTAGGCAATATTAGACATGCCAATCTGTTATGGAATCAGATTACCTTAACAATGTGAGCCTGGTTGAGATCTGTTGAAAGAGTTTTACATATATAATATATATATATATATATATATATATATCATTCGAGCTATAAATGTCCTTTATATCTAATTTGCTCCACCTCGAATTGATATATTTTCATATATGTACCGAAGGGGAATTTTTTTAGTTGATAATTGTTTCGTCTCCCATGGGATCAAACAAACCACCGTCCAAGTGTACGGGAACGAAATTAGGACAGGACAGTGACGCTATCCAATCAGCCAACAGATAGCGTCACTGTCTGTCCTGATTTCGTCCCCGTCCACTTGGCATGGTGGTTCGATCCCATGGGGGGACGAAAAATTATTATCAACTAAAAATTCCCCTTTGGTACATATATGAAAATATATCAATTCTGAGGTAGAGCGAATTTAGATATTAAAGGACATTTGTAGCTCGAATGATATATAAATGAATCACGGTTCAATGTGAAATTATTTTCTATATCTATTATAATATTATATATAATTTATATATATATATATATATATTATATATATATATATACATATATGTTCAAGATATTAGCTAGAAACAAGGAAAGGAATAATCTTTAACCCAAGTTTAAGGTATTTACACGAGGTTTGCCCCTTCGACTTTGGAGGAATCCATTTCTCCTTTTTCTTTTGAAAAGCTATCCTCTCCTCCCATTGGTTGTTGGAATATCCCCTGCAGGCATATGGGCAGACCTATCCAGGAGAAAGCTTTAAAAGGCCTTGGATCCAGGAGAGAGAAATGTCGTCAAAAGAACACTAGACCTCAGAGAGGCAAGATCCCTTGCCCTGACCAGAACGCCACCCCCCCCCCCCCCCCCCCTCTCTTCCTGGGCCTGCTTTCCATGCTTTGGAAGCCCAAGTATCTTTTTAAAGTCCATAGTGTCCCGACTTGGAGAAGACATCCTGCATCCTCATTAAAGGTAGTGTACGGGAAATTCCATTTCAACCAAGGAATTGTTTTATCTTTGTCTGTATTTCATTTAATTTTCCAAGGCAACTTGTGCAGTGTTCACGCCGCCCCCGACCCCCCCCCCCCCCCTTCGCCATCTGGGCTCAATTCTGTAATTACTCCCCGTGATACCAGTAACATTCCCCTAGTGAATTAAAGCCACAAAAAAGTTTCTGCTGTGTAAATTTCCCAGTCATTTCATTTCCCCCTGAGTGGCCTTTTTGATTGAGAGAAACAGTGAGTATGTTCAGCCCCACGTATGCCCTGCCTCATATCTATGCACCTCTAATTGCAGACAAACGTTGTGCCTGGCTGTGGTAGAACTTTGAAGTCCTTCAAGCTTGCAATTTTGCTCTGTTGTGCAATTTTCCTAAACACGTGGCCGGCTGCTTCCCCCCCCCCACGTGTCCTGGTAGACTGAGAGAAGTTCTTCCTACCCTTGTGTTTTCCTGGACTTCTTGTAAATTTATGTTAAATACAGTAGTGCTTTAAAACTAGAGTCCAGCTTTTTATGTAAAAATTCCTCCCTCTTTCAATCTTTTTTTTTTTCTTGTTCAAACCCCTCGTCCTCTAGTCAAGGCATAAATCTTTCAAGTAAGTGTATTTTTCTGGGAGGAGACGAGGTGGAAATTTTGAATATGGCGACCCTAAAACCAGGATTTTCGTGTAGCGATTGTTAAGTGAAAATCACGAAAGAAACGAATCTGAATTCCTTAATATTTTATGAGCAAGCGAAGGCAAAGTTTCAAATTCTCCACAACAGGAATAAAGTAAATTTTATTATATTTTCTAGTATTTGTGTAGAACTAGTTATTCTAGTTAGGGATATAAAATCTGACTGCCTTTGTAGCGATATAAAAGAGACCACGTGTAGGCTGATAAACCCTAGATCGAGAGAGAAATTAATGTTATGTGCCATTGCATGAAGGACAGAGGTTAGGGAGTAAGTTTCAAAACCAAAATATCTGCTAGTTAATCGCAAATCCCACGTTGTAAAGGTATTTCCATGTGTTATTTTTTATGTGAAACAACGCGCGCTAGCTAGCTCTTTCTCTCTTTCTCTTTCTCTCGCTGGCGAAGGTCGCAGGTTTAAACAGGAATTTTAAATTCCCCGCCCATGTGGCTAAAACCTATCCCCGCTACATCTAAACGGGATCTATTTTACCCTTAAACGGGTGCGGACTGACGTATTTTACGTCGACTTTTTGTCTCTCGGTGCCGACTGTACGTATTTTTTACGTCGACATACAAAAGTTTTTTTAAAAATTCGCGGAAAAATACTTTTAGGCCTACCAGCTGAAAACTCTTGAATCACGCGCCTTGGGGGAGGCTGGGAGTTCACGGATCAAGGTGTTATTTGTTTACAATCGTTACGCAAGCGCGCAAGCGCAAATTTCTTTCTTGCCGCCACTAAAAAAGTATCTGTGACACATCTCGGAAATTATTTCGTCACTTTGACATAATTTTTGTACCATTTTAAATTAGCCGTTACATGAAGTATTATATATTAAAATGTGCGCATTTTATATGTAAAATACAACAAAAAATACTCATGATTGTAGCTTTTATCAGTTTTGAGATATTTCCATATAAATAACGATAAGTGCCAAAATTTCAACCTTTGGTCAACTTTGACTCTACCGAAATGGTCGAAAAACGCAACTGTAAGCTAAAACTCTTATATTTTAGTAATATTCAATCATTTACCTTAATTTTGCAACTAATTGGAAGTCCTCTAGCACAATATTTCGATTTATGGTGAATTTATGAAAAAAACTTTTTCCTTACGTCCGCGCAGTAACTCTTCCGAAAAAAAACAAAAAAATCAACATGCGATTGTGGTAATGTTTGCACCATTTTAAATTAGCCGTTACATAAAGTTTTATATGAAAATGTGCGCAATTTCATGCACAATACAACTAAAAACAACCCATGGTTGTAGCTTTTATCAATTTTGAAATATTTTCATATAAAAAATGATAAGTGACAAATTTTCAACCTTTGGTCAACTTTGACTCTACCGAAATGGTCGAAAAACGCAATTGTAAGCTAAAACACTTATATTCTAGTAATATTCAAGCATTTACCTTAATTTTGCAATAAATTGGAAGTCTCTAGCACAATATTTCGATTTATGGTGAATTTATGGAAAAAATAACATTTTCTTTACGTCCGCGCGGTAACTCTTCCAAAAAAATCATACGTGCGATTGTGGTAATATTTGCACCATTTTAAATTAGCCGTTACATAAAGTTTTATATATGAAAATGTGCGCAATTTCATGTATAACACAACAAAAAAATAGTTGAAGGTTTGTAACTTTTCTCATTTTTGATATTTGCCTATAAATCACGATAAATAGAAAAAAACCATGTTCGGTCAAATTTGACTACCGAAATGGTCGAAAAAACGCAATTTTAAGATAAAAATCTCTTACAGTCTAGTAATATTCAGTCATTTATCTTCATCGTGGGAAACAAATTCGAAGTCTCTAGCAAAATATTTAAATTTATGGTGAATTTTTAAAAAAAACTTTCCTTCCCTCCGCACGCGGATTCTCCGCCACAAATCTCCGAAATGCATAAGTCCCATTCTCGGAATATTTGCTCCGTTTCATATTAGGCATTTCATAGAGTTTTATATATGAAAATGTGCGCATTTCATGTAGAATAAACTAAAAATATTTGAAAGTTGTAGCTTTTCTTATTTCTGAAATAATTGCATATAAAAAAATATATATAAAAAAAATTCGACATTCGGTCAACTTTAACTCGTCAGATATGGTCGAAAAATGCATTTGTAAGCTAATATTCTTACAGTATAGTAATATTCAATCAATCATTTGTCTTCATTTTGAAAGAAAATTGGAAGTCTCTAGACAATTTATTTAGATTTATGGTGAATTTTTGAAAAAATATTTGTTTACGTCCGCGCGTTACGAATTCATGTATTTATTCTGTGATAATATTTTTCTCTGTGTTGCTTTTATTGTTTTAAAATGTGTTATATACCAAAATGATCGCAATTTAGTGTACATTACAACAACAAAAAAAAAGTAACTTGTTACCTTTACCGTTTTGCGCACAGAGCGATTTAAATACAATTATATATGAAATTTCGTTTTTTTTTTTTTTTTGCGCTATCCATATATCGCATATTATTTATATATGATAATGATAATTTTTTCCATTTTTGAAGGTTGCATACTAAACTTCAGGCAATGACAAAAAAGGAGCCAAAAATGAACTCTTAATCTTGAAAACTAAGCGCGCTGTGATTTTTTGAAAAAAATATTTTTTCCGCTTCCGCGCTCACTCTGAAACGTCTCCGGCACACGGGAGAAATTTTTTTTTTTACCGCTTCGGCGTTTAAGGGTTAACAAAAGATAGACGAGTCAATCAGTCAGAAAAGCAAAACCATTGTGTTAGCGTAAAACATTCTTAACGTTAGGATAAGTAAAATTAAAGGTGAACGTTTTCTTTCCGTTATTGTCTGTGCAGAAAGTAACCAAATAAGGGCAATACTTTTGCATCTCGAACAAAGGCGCGTGATTCATTCTTCCTTATCTTGTCTAGACAGGCCGCATGCGGCCAAATTCTCCGGGCTTTAAGTTCGCAGACAGGAGGGTTTTAAGTTCGCGGACCTGAGGGATTTAAGTTCGCAGGAGAGAGGAAAAAAGAATTGGTTTGGAAAAAAGGGCAGTGTATTTTATAGCGTTGGAGAGGTTATTCTGGGTGTTCTGAGCAAAAAACTAGGTTCAAGGGATTTGCATTGGTAGCAAAGAAAAGAATATATTTTATTAATTCCCATCTCCATCCTAGAGATGATATCTATTCAAAATCAAACAAAAGGGAGATCCCATATCCATTTTTTTATCAACTGTATTTGCCACGTTTTCACGTGAGGATTCCGTGAATTCAGTGACCAGGTTTTTTTTTATTTTACAACCCCGTAATTGCATTGAGTTTCCGCATTTACGTTCTTTATTTGCCACGTTTTCACGTGAGGATTCCGTGAATTCCGTGACCAGCCTCTTTTTCAAACCCGTAATTGCATTGAGTTTCCGCATTTATGTTCTTTATTTCCCACGCTTTCATGTGAGGATTCCATGAATTTGTGACCAGATTTTTTCCATTTATTTACAAACTCGTGATTGCGTGAGATTCCGCATTTACGTTAATTTTGTCACGTTTCACGTTGAATTTCCGTGAATTTTGTGACTAGATTTTTATTTTATTTTTATTTTTTTACCTTTTACCTTACAAATCCGTACGAGCGTTGAGTTTCTGCCTCTACAAAATCCCTTTGCACCTTTTCACGTGAGGATTCCGTGAATTTCGTGACTATTTTATTTTCCATTTTACCATAAAAATCCGTGATTGGAGTCGAGTTTTCCCGCCTCTACGAAATCCTTTTGCTACCTTTTCATGTGAGGATTCCGTGAATTTCCAGGGTCTTTCGTCTATTTTACGAAATTTATTACCAAATCCATTACGGTGGTCGAGGTTCTCCGCCGAACTGTAAATTTACCGGGAGTTTCTACGGCGTGAGTTTTCTGCCGTGCTACGCACCAATAGAAACTGTGTTTGCAGGGATTTATAGTCATCTTGCCAAGTCTGCGTCGAGCATTTCCGCATACCTCTAGCGACGTTTGCTGATTTTGCATCTACCTTCCACCCTATTTCCATTTGCTACCTTTTCACATGAGGATTCCGTGAATTGCGTGACCACATTCTTTCGTTTATTTTAAGAAATTTATTACTAAATCCGTTACCGGCGTCGAGTTCTCCGCCGAACTGTAAATTACAGAGATTCTACGGTGTGAGTTTTCCGCCGTGCTACGCACCAGTAGTAACTGTGTTTGCAGGTATTTACAATCATCTTGCCAGGTCTGCGTCGAGAATTTCCGCATACCTCTGGCGACATTTGCTGATTTTGCAACCACTTTCCACCCTATTTTTCTCAGGCTAGTCTACTAGCGTTTTATGGCTAAGGAGATGGCCAGTAACGCAGCACTGGAGGAGGCTAAGGCCTTCACAGAAGCCGGAAGAGCCCTGGGGCTGGAGGGCGCAAAGCTGATCAATTGGGTGAATGATAAGCTGAAGGAAGCAGCCCAAGAGAGAGCAACCGAACGGGAGAAGGAGAGGGAAGCCACAAGAAGAAGAGAAGTGGCTGAAAGAGAATTTCAAGCTGCTGAAAAGGGAGAAAGAAAGGGCACATGAACTGGCTATGGCAGTCCAGAATGCCACCCTGGCAACCCCGAGTCCCACGCCTCCTGCGCCCTCTCACCTCCACAGCATGGACGGCCTCATTTGGGACGATAACGAACCCGACACCTGGCTCGATCATGTCGAATCATGTCGAGCAGGTGTTCAGGAACTTCAATCCAACCCTTCAGGAAGTGGCCCTCCTCCTTGGCAAGCATCTCGCTGGCAAAGGGCGGACTTCATTCGAGGCCCTTCCCTTGAATGAGTGGCACGATCTCGCCTGCGTCCGAGAGGCAATCCTTGGGGCTTACGAATTGACCCCAGACCGGTGGAGGCAAAAATGGAGGACCATGCCCAAGGAGGCTAGCCAGACGTGGACAGAGTGGGCAGCCAAGAAGGCACCGGCACTCCGTAGGTGGACAAAAGACTCCAACGCAACATCTGTTAAGGAGGTCTTAGAACTCTTCCAGCTGGAGGACTTTCTTGCCCCCCCTGATCTTGCCACCCACTTGGTAGACAAGGCTCCTAAGACTCTTTTGGAATGCTGTAAATGGGCAGATGCCTATGATACCCACCATCTATTGCAGAGTTCTTTAAAGAAGAAAATATGTCCTGCTCTCCCCCTCACTCCTGCTGCCACCTCTCAGCCTACCCAGCGCCCCAATAACCTTCCTCGGAAACCTGTGTGTGGGCATTGCAACAAACTAGGTCACACCACCGAGCAGTGCCTCTCAAAGGTAGATCCTGCTTAGCAAGCTGCTGCCACTCCTCCAAATGGACTACCCAACCATAATAACAAAAACAACAGCCATTGGAACAGAAACAACAGGTCCAGGCCTGATTTTAGCAAAAGTTTCTGTGAAACATGCAGAGTGCATGGGCACACTGCTGCCTGGGCGGGATGCCCCAAAAAAGCTCTTGTTTCTGCCATTGCTATGGCCATAACAAATCCATCCACCCTAGGCCCCCCTGCTCAGGGCCCCATATTTGTCGCACCTCCAAGAGGTCGCTATCCTGCCCGCCAGGTCCGAGCTTTCGACGACACTGGTGTGCAAGTCTTCATCATCCGAGAGGATAAAATTGCTTACGGAGGTAAGGTTGATAGGCATCAGTTCGTGACGATAGAGAGCCTCAACCATGTCAAAATGTTCCTACCTACTGTCCGGTTGAGAGTCACACGACCTCACCATTCGAAGATATGTACCATGGCAGTGCCAAACTATATACCAGGAGGTTATGATGTCCTGCTAGGACAAGACTTTAGGTCTCCTCCTAACTTTGTACCGTATCAGGGCCACAGCCCTCACATAGCTCCAGACCCGTTCCATGGGCCTCCCAGGACTACCTCTGCACAGCCAGTGCCACTTGAAGGTGCCAGGCAGTGCCAGGCTCCATCTCTAATGAATGTTGAGCCAAGTTCGAGTCCTTCCACTGAGTCAGGAATGGCCTTAGTGCCAGTGCCAAGGCCAGACTCAAGTCTTCCTCCGGAGCTCTAAGTCCCGGTCGCTCTCCCTCCGCTGCCTTGGCCCAACTACCCATTCCAGCAGCCAGCAGTCAAGGAAGAGCCAATTCCAATAGGAATCCTCCAGGACACCCATGAACACAGTGGACACTCCACCAATGGTGCGGCCTTGCAGCCCGCCCCAGAGTTGGTCCTCCCCACGGGTAAGCCCATCCCGAATACCATTACCTCATCCAATCCCCCTCCGTCAGCAGCGAACCGGTCCCGGAGTAATGACTCTGCCGAATCCTATTTGGCCGAAGAACTCGGGGAACCGAGCCATGCAGCATTAGGCACGGGGACGAGTGCCAAGGCTCCAGTTGTCACAGCAGCTGGAGCAGATGCCCCTTCGGAATCTTCAAAGGGCTTGGATCCTCCAAGGCCCCCCATGGTATCGTCAAACTGACCTCGGAGAGGTCGAAGGAAGAAGGGAAAAGGGCATCGAGGTTTTCCAAAACCTTACGAAAGCCAATAGCCTCTCTGCACTAGTGCTTGGTACAGTGCCACCCTCTTATAGAGAATTCTGACCCTCTCCATCCAGAAGAGAGTGCCAGACTCTGCTACTTCTACTTCTTTCTGACCCTTTCGTAACTTTCTTTTCCTTTTGTATTGTTTGCATCCTATCTTCCTTGGTTTCCTTTCTTCATATTTACTGCCTTGTGGCATTTGTTGTATATTGTATGCCCTGCTTAGGCAGAGCCAAACTGCCAGCTACCCTGGCCTTGTATAATTTAGTACTTCTTTACGAACTACTGTTGTAAGAGTGCCACAATTGGCACCATGCCCTATTCTAGGCACTTAGAATTCCATTTAACTTGGGAAAATTTTAGCCAGCAAAAATTGCTATAGCTTAGAGATAATTTTGAAGCCTGGCTCATTTAAATATTAGTTGGTTAGCTGTTCTGATTTAGTGTTACTCCCTAGTCTTTACATTTTGTGAGATTGACGTTGTTTTGATCAAATTTACATTTCATTTTCTTGTCTGTGTGTGTTATCTTATTTAATCCCTACGAAGAATTACTTCATTAATTTTCCCCTTGTTAGTGCACTAATGTTAGTGCTGATATAATTAATAAGGTTAGATGTCGTCTTGTTACGAGACAAGGTAACTTCACGAAACTGTAGGGCCATTAATACAACTGAACGGGTCATATCAATCCATCAGGGTAGTCAGATAAGATGTGTTACCCTGAACAACTGTGTTAGTAGTATTATGTAGGATATGATTTACTGTAGGTCTAATTAAAACATAACCAATTATTGTTATTGTTTATTCTCAGTGTGGCGTTATTTTTAAGTATATGCTTACTTGAATATAGAAAGTTAATCTTTTACTTTACTTAATTCTCTGCCTGTCGAGTAAGACTTCATGAATATTATAATTGGCAGATTTTGAATATTGCTTGTAAGTCCACTCAAGGGAGAATGGAAGGCTCAGTAATCTATATTGCAACTGGTTCTTGTTTCTAGCTTGTCTTGTCCATTCCAACCCGTCCAGGGTTGAAATGTCCTCTAGATGGGGAGGTGCTCAAGATATTAGCTAGAAACAAGGAAAGGAATAATCTTTAACCCAAGTTTAAGGTATTTACACGAGTTGCCCCTTCGACTTTGGAGGAATCCCATTCTCCTTTTTCTTTGAAAAGCTATCCTCTTCTCCCATTGTTGTTGGAAATATCTCCTGCAGGTATATGGGGCAGACCTATCAGGAGAAAGCTTTAAAAGGCCTTGGATCCAGGAGAAGAGTGTCAGAAGAACACTAGACCTCAGAGAGGCAAGATCCCTTGCCTTGACCAGACGCCGCCCACCCAACCCCCCTTCCTGGGCCTGCTTTCCATGCTTTGGGAAGCCCAAGTATCTTTTAAAGTCCATAGTGTCCCGACTTGGAGAAGAAGACATCCTGCATCCTCATTAAAGGTATGTATGGGAAATTCCATTTCAACCAGGAATTGTTTTATCTTTGTCTGTATTTCATTTCATTTTCCAAGGCAATTTGTGCAGTGTTCAACCCCCCCCTCCTTCGCCATCTGGGCTCAATTCTGTATTACTCCCCTGTGATACCAGTAACATTCCCCTAGTGAATTAAAGCCTCGAAATAGTTTCTGCTGTGTAAATTTCCCAGTCATTTCATTTCCCCCTGAGTGGCCTTTGATTGAGAGAAACAGTGAGTATAGTTTGCCCCACGTGTGCCCTGCCTCATACCTATGTACCTCTAATTGCAGACAAACGTTGTGCCTGGCTGCGGTAGAACTAGGAAGTCCTTCAAGCTTGCAATTTTTATTTTGCTCCGTTGCACAATTTTCCTAAACACGTGGCCGGCTGCTTCCCCCCACGTTGTCCTGTTAGACTGCGAGAAGTTCTCCTACCCTTGTGTTTCCTGGACCTCTGTAAATTTATGTAAATACAGTTGCTTTTAAAACTAGAGTCCAGCTTTTATGTAAAAATTCTTAAAAATTTTCCCTCTTTCAACCTTTTTTTTTCTTGTTCAAAACCCCTCGTCCTCTAGTTCAACGGCCTAAATCTTCGAATGTACGGTGGTATTTTCAGGGAGGAGACGAGGTGGAATTTTCAAAATATATATATATAATATATATATTTTCAATAATATATATATATATATATATATATATATATATATATATATATATATATATTATATAATATATATATAAAAGGGATTTTGACGAAGAAAAATCTATTTCTGGGTGATTGGCTCGTGTCGCCCTATGAAAGGATCCTTAATATCATTCTTTCTAAGTAAAATTAATCTAAAATTACCAGAGAAAACAAAATTAAGAAAATGTCAGTAAAACTGACTCGCTCACTCTTAAAAAGAAGTGTCGGTATGGCCATATGGGGCGAGTGGGAACACTACCACGAGGACATTCACCAATTAGAACTTCCAATCAGAATCCCCACAAGAGAGAGCTGATACCAACGGCGATGCGGCCGCTACTACTACTACTAGAGGACGCCACGGACAGCAGCGCCCCTAGCGGACATCCTTAATCTAAAAACATCTTGTCCTGCAGGGGGGGGCAAAGAATACAGGGTGGGTTTGCATAGGGCGACACGAGCCAATCACCCAGAAATAGATTTTTCCTTCGTCAAAATCCCTTTTCTGGGCTCAGCTCGTGTCGGCCTATGAAAGAGTACCAGAGAAACAGACAAGATGGGAAAAAAGGACAAATGAAAAGCAGTTGTAAAATGAGGGATATAATATAAGTAAATCAATTTACAGTATATAAACTAAGTACTTAAGTCTAACTTATTCTAAACAGTAACATAAAAGAAAGTTAGTAATGTAAAGTGCTTAAAATTACAGTAAAAACACAGTAAATTATAATAATGCAGTGTAATTTTAACAAAATAGATTTACTTAGATAACTTATTTACAAAATATACAAACACATTGTGTCCTACCCTAGCATAAAAATAAGGGTAGGTACACTGAAGTACATTATCAGTACAAAGTGTGGATGTCCCTAGCAAAAAAAAATAAGGGACAATCCACTAATATGATTTCAGCGGCTAAGGCTAGGATATCCGAGTAGCATGGCGATAGGGTGAGGCATGTTGGATGAGGTAGGTAGAAAGGAGACCTGGATCTGTACTACAACTACTATACAGTATCAGGAGAAACAATGTTTCCCGCTGCTACTGCTGAAAATTTTAAAGATTCCAAGGACTTTTAGATAATGACGTTTAAAGACTGTCGGAGATTTCCATCCAGTATACTGTTTTAAGATCCTCAAAGTTCATATGTTGAAAGTAATTAATTGAGGTGGCTACTCCCCTGATGTCATGTGCTTTTGGGAATGAATCAGGATTTGGCTTGTTTAATGAAGTAAAGGATTTGTTGTCTAATACCTTTTACTGACAAAGTACCACCTTTTTCTCTCATGAAGAGAGAACCTGAGGATCTTGAGGATGTACGAGATAGAAATGGCTCTTAAAGTTGATACTGGGCAAAGAGAAGGGTCTTGCTGGAAGTGGGATGATCTTTCCAAGGGGCCCACCTTGCAAGAGGATCCTCATTTTTAGCCAAAAAAACTACGATCCGGAGCAAGCAGAACTTCTCCTGAGGGGGAGGAATTCCACATGACCCGCATCTCTGGATAGAGCCGACAGTTCTGAAATTCTAGCTCCTGAAGTTAGGCTTAATAAGAATAATGTCTTTTCTAAGAAGCATTATGAATGTACAAGACGAGTTGTCAGTATCTGAAGCTAGTTTGAGGGACATCATTTAAGAACCATGAAACTGCAGTAGGCCTTTGAGAAGGTCTAAGTCTAGCACAGGCTTTAGGAATAGACGTGAAATAAGATCAGTCAGATCTATCTGAAAACCTAACTGAAAGATCTTCTTCAAAGCCGATTTATGAGTAGTAATAGTGCTAGCTGCTAAACCTTTTTCAAACAAGGATCTGAAAAAGGATATAGCTAGATTAACTGTCATGGTTGTAGTGTTTGATTCTTTCAGGAAGGATGCTAATTTTTTAACAGCCGAGTCATATTGTCTAATAGTTGACTCTCTCTTATCTGATTCTAGGAAGAGAATATTTTGTGGATCAATATTAGCATCTTTATTAGCCGCAAACTTCATGAAGTCCATAAAGTTAGGGTCTGAAGAATTCTGAGGAAGCGAACACAGTCCTCATTTGTACTGATTGTGACAGCTTGGGATGGGAATCCGATGAGGGTCGGAGACCCAATTCCAGAAGAAGAGGATACCAGTTGCTCTTGGGCCAGTCCGGTGTCAATCAGAGCTACTATTCCCTTGAAAGTCCTCAGCTTGCTTAAGACTTTCAAGAGGAGATTCACTGGAGGAAAAACATAAATTTTTCTCCACTGATCCCAATCTAACGACAGGGCGTCCGTGGCATAAGCCAGAGGGTCCAGGTTGGGGGCCACATAGCAAGGGAGCTTGTGGTTTCGCTTGTGAGGCGAAGAGATCTACTTGGAGACCTGGGACTCTCCGGCATATCCACTGGAATGACCCGTCGTCTAGGGACCATTCTGATTCCAGAGGGACTGACCGGGACAAAGCGTCTGCTATCACATTTCTTACCCCCGCCAGGTGAGTGGCGGACAGATGCCATTTGTGTTTGTTTGCTAGGGCAAAGATGGCTATCATGACATGGTTTCACATGCTTGGATTTGGACCCTCCCTGTTGATGCAATGAACTACCACTGCACTGTCCAAAACTAGCCTTAGATGAGACTTTTTCGGGGGAAGCAGTCTCTTCAAGGTAAGAAATACTGCCATTGCTTCCAGAACGTTTATGTGGAGCTGGCGAAATTGAACTGACCAAGTCCCTGAACCTGTTTGAACTGAGAATATCCCCCCCACCCGGACAGGGAGGCATCCGTGTGAATGGTTAACACTGGAAGGGGATATTGAAGGGGTACCCGCTTGGCTAAGTTCTTTACTTTTGACCATGGACGGAGTTGATTGCGAAGGATCTGTGGAATTACTGACAACTTGTCTCGAGATTTGGCGTTTGCTCTCGATCGCCAAACTCGATTTATATCTTTTAGCCTTGCTTTCAGGAGGATATCTGTCACCGAAGCAAACTGAAGGGACCCTAGGATTCTTTCCTGGCTTCTCCTTGATGTTTGTTTGCATTTGAGAAATTGTCTGACAGATTTTGCTATTCCTTCCGTTTGGCCACTGGAATTGACAGATTGTGGGAAGGGAAGACAAATCCCATTGGATTCCCAGCCACTGAAAATGAGACTCCGGGTAAGTCTGGATTTCGTTTTGTTTATCTGGAACCCCAGATGTTCCAGAAAGTGAACTACCTTTTTGGTGGCTTTGAGACATTCCTCGACTGTTGGTGCCAGATCAACCAATCGTCGAGGTATGCTGCTACCATGATTCCCTGAGTTCCAATTGCTGCACAACCACTTCTGCTATTTTCGTGAATACCCTGGGGGCTACATTCAGACCGAAGGGCATCACTTTGAATGAGAATGTCTGATTTCCTAGCCTGAATCCTAGGAATGGGCGGAAGTGTCTGGCTATAGGGATATGATAGTATGCGTCTGTAAGATCGATGGAGCATGTGACGGCTCCACGCGGAAGTAAGGTCCTTACTTGCGAGAGGGTAAGCATCTTGAACTTGTCGCAACGAATGAAAGAGTTTAGCTTTGACAAGTCTAAGATTACCCTTCTTTTTGTTGAGCTTTCTTTGGCACGCTGAATAAGCGACCTTGAAATTTTAGATGCGACTCTCGCAATAGCTCCTTTCTGAAGGAGTTCCTCCGCATAATCTGTCAATTCCTTTGATGGTATTTGGCGGAATGATTTGATTGGAGGAGGATCTTTGATCCAACTCCAACCCAATCCTTTGGACACTATGCTCTGTGCCCAATTGCTGAACCCCCCACCTGTGACGGAAAGAGGAACAGCCTCCCTCCTACCTGGGGAGCCTCATTGTTGATGGGCGGGTTGACCACCACCACGCCCTCCTCTGAACTGCTTACTCCTTGTCGCCCTCCCTGCGCCACGCTGGCGAAAGTAGCCTCTCGCCCTACCTCTCGATTGTCTGTTAAAGGGAGGGTAGCCCTGACCTTCATACGTAGGGTTGAAGGCCGGCGAGAGTGCGTAGAGGTCGAGGTTGTGACTGAGGAGACAGCAGGAGGATGGGCTGGTTCTGCTTAGAAGTAGCAGGTTGTCCCTGTTGGGTAACCGGGACGGCCTGAACAAATTGCTGCTGTTGCTGTGTTTCTGGTAAGGCTGGAACCTTTTACCAGACTTCTTTGGTTTTCTTACCAGCAGTGGGGACGGATTCTTGCTTCCTCTTAGATGAAATACCCCACCTAGCTCTAAGGCTCTGGTTGAGCCTAGCCGCCTCGTGGTGTACTTCATTTACAGCGGACTCTGGGAAGAGATCCGCTCCCCACATGCTAGAAGCCAGGAGTCTATTAGGCTCGTGCCTAATAGTGCACTCCTGCAGAACGTGCTTTCGGCAATTCCTCCTAGCTTGGAAGAAGTCGAAAGCATCCGTCTGAACCGTCTGAAGCTGGGATTTGGCCAAGATCTTAAACAAAGGTTCGTGCCATACGAGAGAGCAGCCATCTCTGTTATGATCAGCGAATTGAGGGACCTGCCAAACCTAGTTCGCGCGTCGAACTCCGCCTGAATCAAGGAATCAGGCAGCCTTGGGAGCTTTTCGCCGAACTGGTCCATGGCGCAGTCCGGTTTGAGCTTACCAAGCGTGAACGTGGCTGGCAAGTTCTCCCACAATTCTCCAAAAGCTGGGAAGAGCGGAGAAGTAGACTCCGCCTCCCTTAGCTGTGGCATGGGCTCATCCTTGAGGACTGCCTGAAGAGTCGTCTCTACTATTTTTGTAGCGAACGGAAGAGAAGCCTCCTCTTCCGTCGCAAAAATAGTGAAAGGACTCTTATAGGCCTGGAGCTTGGTGTTTGTACACTCCCAGTCCTCAAGGCAGTGAACCCATTCACGTTGAGCATGATCCCTACTGTAGAGAACATTCTCCCTAGAGATCTTGTCTTCCCTAGCTAAGCGCCGCCGCTACGGTCAGCCTAGCATAGCCAATGAAAGGCTGCGTCAAACCCGGAGGATAAAACTCGAAGTCCTCAATCCTTCGAGTTCCCACACTCCGGGATAGAGATCATACCATCCTTAAAACGGAGCGTAAGCGGCTACTCTCCATGGGTTCTCCATAGAGAAAGCTGGTAGTGAATCATATGGTGGAAGCTGGAAAATACCAGCACTTGTTACTGGGGAGACTGGAAGGGGGACCTGAGAGAGCCCAGCTACTCGGTCCTCATTCTCTCTAACTCTGTAGAGAGATCTTGGATGGACTGGCCCGATTGAGACAGATGTGCTCGACAGTTGTGCGAACATCTGCTCAAACTTTGTCCCCAGGGCGGAGACTTGAGAGCCGACCATCTCACCCACCTGTTGCATCACCACTGCTGAGAAAGCAGTGGGATCAAAGGTGCTGGGTCCCGCTCCTCCGACCGGCGTTACCGGAGTGGATGCGGTGGAGGCCGGAGAAGGCATTGGCTCGGTGGGAGCGCGAGCCTTCTCCTTAGAAGACTTGCTTCTAGAGCTCTTCGAGTAAGAAGAGCTCGGCTTGGCCTTCACCGCGTCAGCGTAAGAAGTCGAAGACTTCTTAGCTGAAGAAGACGAAGACGACTTCTTAGAAGTCGTCTTAACTAGGGTCTTCGGTTCTCTCTGTCCCTTCACCTTTGGGGGTACAGAGAGAGCGGGAGAGCGGTAGGGATCTCAGATCCCACAAAGCCTTGGAAAGAAGCACTTGAAAAAGGGACAGGAGAAGATCCAGGAGCGCCCAAGGAAAGACCTTGGGCGCCCGACACACCTACCTCAACCAACAAATCCTCCGCACCTACCGCCATAGGCTCAATGTTGAGGTCCAGGGTAGCGACGTCCGGGACCGACTCCTGTGTGGCTACGACCCGAAAGATGGCTGCATCTCTTGCTGGATGGAGGCTATCAGAGGGCTGCGGTATAAGGGGTCAACATACCCTGTTGACTTGCCCCCGGGGAAGATCTGGACGGCCAGCTTCTTGTCTAAAATATAAGGCTGGCCTTTGGCGGCGTTCTTTCCGAAGCCGCCTACCCACGCTTTCAGGGTTGCAAGGGCGACCTCCCTCACACCAGCAGCCTGAAAGAAAAGGCGAAATGAGCTTCCAATGGCGGGACGGGGTTAACAAACTTATGTCTAAGAGTTGTTAGTAAAATGATACAAAAAAAGTCTATAATCGACTTACCCCCCTCCCCCTCCACCAGCTGACTGACTAGGTCGTAGCAGATGGCGCAGGCTTCCGGGTGCCAGACGATCATATCGTTGTACGGCGTGGCACATGGAGCGTGAGACCTGCACTCATCGTGGCCCGCAGGGGTCGTACAACGTCGCGTTGCATCCCAGGACCTGACAGTTGGTAGCCTGTAAGTGGAAAGATACATAAGTATCAGGAGAACACTTACAGCCTAACAGTTTTGCTCCGCTGGTGCCGGAGCGAGAAAGTTAGATTAAACCAGAGCCCCGCCATAATACGTGTGGTAGTAAAATGGTTGGTTTGTCCTAGGCTACGGCGGAGACAAGAGATAGAATCCAACCAGGTGGTGGTGGTAAAATGAAACCACGACGGATAATGGCGGGGATGGTAGACGTATGAATAATAAAATTAAACAAATCATCGTAAAATTAGGGTATATCCTTAAAAATAACAATAATTATCAAACACCTTTCCCCACCCGTCTACTAGAAGAGTGCCCGGGTAAGAAGCAAGCTCTCTTCCGGTAGCGGGGAGAGATGTAAGGATATAGTAGGCAAGCAACCGACCACTAGTAGTGACCACCCCGCCCGCTGGCGGAGCCAGTAATCTATAACCAAAGGTGCCCCGCTGCGGCGGAAGGCTCCGTTCGTTATAGAAAGGGAAGGTGCTGAGCAACTGGGGAAGGGGGTGGGGGGGGAGGGTCTCGGCGTAACACGGCGGGAGAGAGAGAGGGGGGGTGGCCTACTCCTCCCCGTCCCAACAACTAACCCGATCGGAGACCCGGTACCCTATGAGTGGTCGCCCTATACCCCCCGCTGGGAGGAATCCCCTGGCCTCCTCAGAGAGAAGAGGGAGGAAGGCAACTGAGGTTGTCATGGCAACCAAGGGGTCCCCCAGCGCCTCCCTATACCTGATAGGAGGGAAGGGGAAGGGGAAGGTGCGATGGAACACGTGACCGCAAGTGGCCTAAGCCGCGAAGCAACACAACCGTGGAGGGGCCACGTGAACCAGGCTGTACCAATACATGGACATGCACCTAGCTAGGCTAGCCTAACACCCTAAAATAGAACTAAATTTACATCGTAAAGATGGAAAAGACACTTTTAGTAGAAGAAAAAGAAGCCCAGGAGGAGGCAAACTGTTCCGAGGAACAGAAGCCTACTCGGAGCCAGCGATAGCCGATGAAGAGCAAGAGCCGGGATGCTGGGCTGGAACATAGAATAGCCCTAAATACCAAACTAAGAGAAATGGTAAAAGGGCTAACCTAGCTAAAACTCGATGTAAAAAAACGATGAACGTGATATAGTAAGCCCATAAGTATAAGAAGTCCCAGTATGGAGGACCGGGAATTCTTAACGAGGCAGCATGGCGCCGCCACGAGACAACCGGGAAACCGTATATGACCTAATAGAAGGAAAATACTGGTTCCCGGAAGACTAAAATACAGTAAAACATTACTTATGAGGCACTTAACTTAGCCGTTGCGATGGCAGAACGTTTCCATGATGGATGGTGATATAAATCCTCGTGAAATAGCACAAGCACAAGAAAATGCGTCTGAACGCTGGCGCTAATAATTAAGGATGACCGCTAGGGGCGCTGCTGTCCGTGGCGTCCTCTAGTAGTAGTAGTAGCGGCCGCATCGCCCGTTGGTATCAGCTCTCTCTTGTGGGGATTTTGATTGGAAGTTCTAATTGGTGAATGTCTCGTGGTAGTGTTCCACTCGCCCCTATGGCCATACCGACACTTCTTTTTAAGAGTGAGCGAGTCAGTTTTACTGACATTTCTTAATTTTGTTTTTCTCTGGTAATTTTAGATTAATTTTACCTAGAAAGAATGATATTAAGGATCCTTTCATAGGCCGACACGAGCTGAGCCCAGAAATATATCTTTTGAGGTCAAATGCCTTGCTATCACAACAGTCATGGCATACAAGACAGCATTTCTGGAACCCTTGCTTTATGGTTTTGGAACTGATTCTGACATAAAAATTTTTAATTCTCTTCTCCAGTCTTTTGCACTGCAAAGGCCAGCTCCTGCAACTCCTGTCATCCCTTCAGTTCAGGGGGCTCAATACGTACAACTACAACTCATATGCTCTAAAAAGCAGTCTTCTTGACTTCTTTGGTATCAGAAGCTAAAAATGATCATACTGGCTCTCTCAGACAGGGACATCGTTTCATCACTCACAGACCTAGTTGTCATTTACCGTTGTCTCTTGGTCCACATTTCTGGCCAAGAGAGAGAACCTTACAAAGGGAAAAATCCCCTTTTCTGATAAGGGGACTCAGTATTTTGGATAAAATACTATGCTTGATTAAAGCATTCAAGGTTTACCTGGATATTATGGCAAACATACCAGATAGTCCTATTTTTCCTACACACTAGCACAACCAAAATGACAAATTTCTAAGACAATTTGTATTTTTCATAGCTACAAACCTGAGGTCTTAACAATAGGATCATTTCTAGTGCCTAGCTGGATCCGGTTAAAACCAGGTGAAGCAAGGAGTCTGTGATATCTGGCAACGCATGCATAGCTCGGGTGAGGAGTGGTCAAAGACCACGCACCTACGCCACCGTGTCAGTCTTTCCCAACTCAGGATGTCTTAACAAACAGAGGGGCGGCTAGAGGTGGGCAGTATAATGTTAAGACCTCAGGTTTGTAGCTATGAAAAAATACAAATTGTCTTAAAAAATATGTCACTAATTCATATGCGAACAACCTTCGGTCTTAACAATAGGATAGACTCATACTTGGAGGGAGGTACAAGACATCCTAAACCGGCTGGGGCCTACCCACCAGTCCAGCTCCAGAAGAAATGACTTCTGGAGAGGGACTGAAGCCTCATGAGAAGCTAGATAAATTGATATCTAACCACTCAGACCCTGAGTGAGAGGTACAATGATATATGGGAGAATCATTGTATAGAGAACCAATGAGAAACTTTGACTGTCCAATAGCAAAACCAATACACCAGGGTTTGTTACTACTTCCACTCCTCCATGCCAAGGAGTGGAACATATGCTACCAACTCACTCATTCTCTCATCCAAACGGAGTGGGAACATATGCTTACCAACATCAACTTCATTCTCTTCCTCCAAACAATCAGCTTAGGTAGATCCCAAAAGGTTTGCCAAGGGTCAAGGGCAAAATGAGTCACAACAACCTGTTGGGCAGCCACCACCCAGGACCCCAGGGAACAAACGTGTCCGTAAGAAACGGAAGAGGTGAACGTGGACTGGCGTAACCAAGTACCAGCGCCTCACGCACCTCTAACAAACTGTACAGCCGAGGTTCTCTTCTCTTTGAAGCCAGAAGAGGGGACCAATACCCCTAACGTCATGTGCTCTAGCC
>NC_087200.1:125474468-125531410 GCF_015104395.2 Macrobrachium nipponense
GGCTAGAGCACATGACGTTAGGGGTATTGGTCCCTCTCTGGCAATCAAAGAGAACTTGGCTGTACATAGAGTGCTGAGCGCTGGTACTTGGTTACGCCAGTCCACGTTCACCTCTTCCTTTCTTACGGACACGTTTTCCCTGGGTCCTGTGGTGGCTGCCCAACAGGTTGTGTGACTCATTGTTGCCCTTGACAGGGCACCTTTGTATCTTACCTAAGATGATTGTTTGGATGAGAGAATGAGTGAGTTGGTAGCATATGTTCCACTCCTTGGCATGGAGGAGTTGGAAGTAGTAACAAACCCTGGTGTATTGGTTTGCTATTGGACAGTCAAAGTTTCTCATTGGTTCTCTATACAATGATTCTCCCATATATCATTGTACCTCACTCAGGGTCTGAGTGGTTAGATATCAATTTATCTAGCTTCTCATCAGGCTTCAGTCCCTCTCCAGAAGTCATTTCTTCTGGAGCTGGACTGGTGGGTAGGCCCCAGCCGGTTTAGGATGTCTTGTACCTCCCTCCAAGTATGAGTCTATCCTATTGTTAAGACCGAAGGTTTGTTCGCATATGAATAAGTGACATATTTTTTAAGACAATTTGTATTTTTCATAGCTACAAACCTGAGGTCTTAACATTATACTGCCCACCTCTAGCCGCCCCTCTGTTTGTTAAGACATCCTGAGTTGGGAAAGACTGACGCGGTGGCGTAGGTGCGTGGTCTTTGACCACTCCTCACCCGAGCTATGCATGCGTTGCCAGATATCACAAGATTCCTTGCTTTCACCTGGTTTTAACCGGATCCAGCTAGGCACTAGAAATGATCCTATTGTTAAGACCTCAGGTTTGTAGCTATGAAAAATACAAATTGTCTTAGAAATTTGTCATTTTGGTTGTGCTAGTGTGTAGGAAAAATAGGACTATCTGGTATGTTTGCCATAATATCCAGGTAAACCTTGAATGCTTTAATCAAGCATAGTATTTTATCCAAAATACTGAGTCCCCTTATCAGAAAAGGGGATTTTTCCCTTTGTAAGGTTCTCTCTCTTGGCCAGAAATGGTGGACCAAGAGACAACGGTAAATGACAACTAGGTCTGTGAGTGATGAAATGATGTCCCTGTCTGAGAGAGCCCAGTATGATCATTTTTAGCTTCTGATACCAAAGAAGTCAAGAAGACTGCTTTTTAGAGCATATGAGTTGTAGTTGTACGTATTGTGCCCCCTGAACTGAAGGGATGACAGGAGTTGCAGGAGCTGGCCTTTGCAGTGCAAAAGACTGGAGAAGAGAATTAAAAATTTTTATGTCAGAATCAGTTCCAAAACCATAAAGCAAGGGTTCCAGAAATGCTGTCTTGTATGCCATGACTGTTGTGATAGCAAGCATTTGACCTCAAAAGATATATATATATATATATATATATATATATATATATATATATATATATATATATATATATATATATATTATTCAAAATTCCACCTCGTCTCCTCTCTGAAAATACACGTATATTGAAGATTTAGGCCTTGACTAGAGGACGAGGGGTTTGAACAAGAAAAAAAAAGGTTGAAGAGGGAAGAATTTTTACATAAAAGCTGGACTCTAGTTTTAAAAGCACTGTATTTACATAAATTTACAGAGGTCCAGGAAAACACAAGGGTAGGAGAACTTCTCGCAGTCTAACAGGACACGTGGGGGGAAGCAGCCGGCCACGTGTTTAGGAAAATTGTGCAACGGAGCAAAATTGCAAGCTTGAAGGACTTCCTAGTTCTACCGCAGCCAGGCACAATGTTTGTCTGCAATTAGAGGTACATAGGTATGAGGCAGGGCACACGTGGGGCAAACTATACTCACTGTTTCTCTCAATCAAAAGGCCACTCAGGGGGAAATGAAATGACTGGGAAATTTACACTGCAGAAACTATTTCGAGGCTTTAATTCACTAGGGGAATGTTACTGGTATCACAGGGGAGTAATTACAGAATTGAGCCCAGATGGCGAAGGAGGGGGGGGGTTGAACACTGCACAAATTGCCTTGGAAAATGAAATGAAATACAGACAAAGATAAAATAATTCCCTGGTTGAAATGGAATTTCCCATACAGTACCTTTAATGAGGATGCAGGATGTCTTCTTCTCCAAGTCGGGACACTATGGACTTTAAAAAGATACTTGGGCTTCCCAAAGCATGGAAAGCAGGCCCAGGAGGGGGGGTTGGGTGAGCGGCGTCTGGTCAGGGCAAGGGATCTTGCCTCTCTGAGGTCTAGTGTTCTTCTGACACTCTTCTCCTGGATCCAAGGCCTTTTAAAGCTTTCTCCTGGATAGGTCTGCCCCATATACCTGCAGGAGATATTCCAACAACCAATGTGAGAAGAGGATAGCTTTTCAAAAGAAAAAGGAGAATGTATTCCTCCAAAGTCGAAGGGGCAACTCGTGTAAATACCTTAAACTTGGGTTAAAGATTATTCCTTTCCTTGTTTCTAGCTAATATCTTGAACACCTCCCCATTCTAGAGGACATTTCAACCCTGGACGGGTTGGAATGGACAAGACAAGCTAGAAACAAGGACCAGTTGCAATATAGATTACTGAGCCTTCCATTCTCCCTTGAGTGGACTTATAAGCAATATTCAAAATCTGCCAATTATAATATTCATGAAGTCTTACTCGACAGGCAGAGAATTAAGTAAAAATTTAACTTTCTATATTCAAGTAAGCATATACTTAAAATATAACGCCACACTGAGAATAACAATAACAATAATTGGTTATGTTTTAATTAGACCTACAGGTAAATCATATCCTACATAATACTACTAACACAGTTGTTCAGGGTAACACATCTTATCTGACTACCCTGATGGATTGATATGACCTGTTCAGTTTCGTGAAGTTACCTTGTCTCGTAACAAGACGATCTAACCTTATTAATTATATCAGCACTAACATTAGTGCACTAACAAGGGGAAAATTAATGAAGTAATTCTTTGTAGGGATTAAATAAGATAACACACACAGACAAGAAAATGAAATGTAAATTTGATCAAAACAACGTCAATCTCACAAAATGTAAAGACTAGGGAGTAACACTAAATCAGAACAGCTAACCAACTAATATTTAAATGAGCCAGGCTTCAAAATTATCTCTAAGCTATAGCAATTTTTGCTGGCTAAAATTTTCCCAAGTTAAATGGAATTCTAAGTGCCTAGAATAGGGCATGGTATCAATTGTGGCACTCTTACGACAGTAGTTCGTAAAGAAGTACTAAATTATACAAGGCCAGGGTAGCTGGCAGTTTGGCTCTGCCTAAGCAGGGCATACAATATACAACAAATGCCACAAGGCAGTAAATATGAAGAAAGGAAACCAAGGAAGATAGGATGCAAACAATACAAAAGGAAAAGAAAGTTACGAAAGGGTCAGAAAGAAGTAGAAGTAGCAGAGTCTGGCACTCTCTTCTGGATGGAGAGGGTCAGAATTCTCTATAAGAGGGTGGCACTGTACCAAGCACTAGTGCAGAGAGGCTATTGGCTTTCGTAAGGTTTTGGAAAACCTCGACGCCCTTTTCCCTTCTTCCTTCGACCTCTCCGAGGTCAGTTTGACGATACCATGGGGGGCCTTGGAGGATCCAAGCCCTTTGAAGATTCCGAAGGGGCATCTGCTCCAGCTGCTGTGACAACTGGAGCCTTGGCACTCGTCCCCGTGCTAATGCCGCATGGCTCGGTTCCCCGAGGTTCTTCGGCCAAATAGGATTCGGCAGAGTCATTACTCCGGGACCGGTTCGCTGCTGACGGAGGGGGATTGGATGAGGTAATGGTATTCGGGATGGGCTTACCCATGGGGAGGACCAACTCTGGGGCGGGCTGCAAGGCCGCACCATTGGTGGAGTGTCCACTGTGTTCATGGGTGTCCTGGAGGATTCCTATTGGAATTGGCTCTTCCTGACTGCTGGCTGCTGGAATGGGTAGTTGGGTTTGGGCCAAGGCAGCGGAGGTGGAGAGCGACGGGACTGTAGAAGCTCCGGAGGAAGACCTCGAGTCTGGCCTTGCACTGGCACTAAGGCCATTCCTGACTCAGTGGAAGGACTCGAACGTGGCTCAACATTCATTAGAGATGGAGCCTGGCACTGCCTGGCACCTTCAGTGGCACTGGCTGTGCAGAGGTTAGTCCCTGGGAGGCCCATGGAACGGGTCTGGAGCTATGTGAGGGCGGTGGCCTTGATACGGTACAAAGTTAGGAGGAGACCTAAAGTCTTGTCCTAGCAGGACATCATAACCTCCTGGTATATAGTTTGCTACTGCCATGGTACATATCTTCGAATGGTGAGGTCGTGTGACTCTCAACCGGACAGTAGGTAGGAACATTTTGACATGGTTGAGGCTCTCTATCGTCACGAACTGATGCCTATCAACCTTACCTCCGTAAGCAATTTTATCCTCTCGGATGATGGAGACTTGCGCACCAGTGTCGTCGAAAGCTCGGACCTGGCGGGCAGGATAGCGACCTCTTGGAGGTGCGACAAATATGGGGCCCTGAGCAGGGGGGCCTAGGGTGGATGGATTTGTCACGGCCATAGCAATGGCAGAAACAGGAGCTTTTTTGGGGCATCCCGCCCAGGCAGCAGTGTGCCCATGCACTCTGCATGTTTCACAGAAACTTTTGCTAAAATCAGGCCTGGGCCTGTTGTTTCTGTTCCAATGGCCGTTGTTTTTGTTACTATGGTTGGGTAGTCCATTTGGAGGAGTGGCAGCAGCTTGCTGAGGAGGATCTACCTTTGAGAGGCACTGCTCGGTGGTGTGACCTGGTTTGTTGCAATGCCCACACACAGGTTTCTGAGGAAGGTTATTGGGGCGCTGGGTAGGCTGAGAGGTGGCAGCAGGAGTGAGGGGGAGAGCAGGACATATTTTCTTCTTTAAAGAACTCTGCAATAGATGGTGGGTATCATAGGCATCTGCCCATTTACAGCATTCCAAAAGAGTCTTAGGAGCCTTGTCTTCCAAGTGGGTGGCAAGATCAGGGGGGCAAAGAAAGTCCTCCAGATGGGGGGCAAGAAAGTCCTCCAGCTGGAAGAGTTCTAAGACCTCCTTAACAGATGTTGCGTTGGAGTCTTTTGTCCACCTACGGAGTGCCGGTGCCTTCTTGGCTGCCCACTCTGTCCACGTCTGGCTAGCCTCCTTGGGCATGGTCCTCCATTTTTGCCTCCACCGGTTCTGGGGTCAATTCGTAAGCCCCAAGGATTGCCTCTCGGACGCAGGCGAGATCGTGCCACTCATTCAAGGGAAGGGCCTCGAATGAAGTCCGCCCTTTGCCAGCGAGATGCTTGCCAAGGAGGAGGGCCACTTCCTGAAGGGTTGGATTGAAGTTCCTGAACACCTGCTCGACATGATTCGACATGATCGAGCCAGGTGTCGGGTTCGTTATCGTCCCCAAATGCTGGCCGGTCCCATGCTGTGGAGGTGAGAGGGCGCAGGAGGCGTGGGACTCGGGGTTGCCAGGGTGGCATTCTGGACTGCCATAGCCAGTTCATGTGCCCTTTCTTTCTCCCTTTCAGCAGCTTGAAATTCTCTTTCAGCCGCTTCTCTTCTTTCTTGTGCTTCCCTCTCCTTCTCCCGTTCGGTTGCTCTCTCTTGGGCTGCTTCCTTCAGCTTATCATTCACCCAATTGATCAGCTTTGCGCCCTCCAGCCCCAGGGCTCTTCTGGCTTCTGTGAAGGCCTTAGCCTCCTCCAGTGCTGCGTTACTGGCCATCTCCTTAGCCATAAAACGCTAGTAGACTAGCCTGAGAAAAATAGGTGGAAAGTGGTTGCAAAATCAGCAAATGTCACCAGAGGTATGCGGAAATTCTTGACGCAGACCTGGCAAGATGATTGTAAATACCTGCAAACACAGTTACTACTGGTGCGTAGCACGGCGGAAAACTCACACCGTAGAATCTCTGTAATTTACAGTTCGGCGGAGAACTCGACGCCAGTAACGGATTTAGTAATAAATTTCTTAAAATAAACGAAAGAATGTGGTCACGCAATTCACGGAATCCTCATGTGAAAAGGTAGCAAATGGAAATAGGGTGGAAGGTAGATGCAAAATCAGCAAACGTCGCTAGAGGTATGCGGAAATGCTCGACGCAGACTTGGCAAGATGACTATAAATCCCTGCAAACACAGTTTCTATTGGTGCGTAGCACGGCAGAAAACTCACGCCGTAGAAACTCGGTAATTTACAGTTCGGCGGAGAACTCGACACCGGTAATGGATTTGGTAATAAATTTCGTAAAATAGACGAAAGACCCTGGAAATTCACGGAATCCTCACATGAAAAGGTAGCAAAAGGATTTCGTAGAGGCGGAAACTCGACTCCAATACGGATTTTTATGGTAAAATGGAAAATAAAATAGTCACGAAATTCACGGAATCCTCACGTGAAAAGGTGCAAAGGGATTTCGTAGAGGCAGAAACTCAACGCTCGTACGGATTTGTAAGGTAAAAGGTAAAAAAATAAAAATAAAATAAAAATCTAGTCACAAAATTCACGGAAATTCAACGTGAAACGTGACAAAATTAACGTAAATGCGGAATCTCACGCAATCACGAGTTTGTAAATAAATGGAAAAAATCTGGTCACAAATTCATGGAATCCTCACATGAAAGCGTGGGAAATAAAGAACATAAATGCGGAAACTCAATGCAATTACGGGTTTGAAAAAGAGGCTGGTCACGGAATTCACGGAATCCTCACGTGAAAACGTGGCAAATAAAGAACGTAAATGCGGAAACTCAATGCAATTACGGGGTTGTAAAATAAAAAAAAACTGGTCACTGAATTCACGGAATCCTCACGTGAAAACGTGGCAAATACAGTTGATAAAAAATGGATATGGGATCTCCCTTTTGTTTGATTTTGAATAAATATCATCTCTAAGATGGAGACGGGAATTAATAAAATATATTCTTTTCTTTGCTACCAACGCAAATCCCTTGAACCTAGTTTTTTGCTCAGAACACCCAGAATAACCTCTCCAACGCTATAAAATACACTGCCCTTTTTTCCAAACCAATTCTTTTTCCCTCGCTCTCGCGAACTTAAACCCTCATGTCAGCGAACTTAAAACCCTCCTGTCTGCGAACTTAAAGCCCCGGAGAATTTGGCCGCATGCGGCCTGTCTAGACAAGATAAGGAAGAATGAATCACGCGCCTTTGTTCGAGATGCAAAAGTATTGCCCTTATTTGGTTACTTTCTGCACAGACAATAATGGAAAGAAAACGTTTACCTTTAATTTTACTTATCCTAACGTTAAGAATGTTTTACGCTAACACAATGGTTTTGCTTTTCTGACTGATTGACTCGTCTATCTTTTGTTAATAGATGGAGCGGGGATAGGTTTAGCCACATGGGCGGGGAATTTAAAAATTCCTGTTTAAACCTGCGACCTTCGCCAGCGAGAGAGAGAGAAAGAGAGAGAGCTAGCTAGCGCTTGTTGTTTCACATAAAAAATAACACACGGAAATACCTTTACAACACGGGATTTGCGATTAACTAGCAGATATTTTGGTTTTGAAACTTACTTCCTAACCTCTGTCCTTCATGCAATGGCACATAACATTAATTTCTCTCTCGATCTAGGGATTATCAGCCTACATGTGGTCTCTTTTCTATCGCTACAAAGGCAGTCAGATTTTATATCCCTAACTAGAATAACTAGTTCTACACAAATACTAGAAAATAAAATAAAATTTACTTTATTCCTGTTGTGGAGAATTTGGAAACTTTGCCTTCGCTTGCTCATAAAAATATTAAGGAATTCAGATTCGTTTCTTTCGTGATTTTCGCTTAACAATCGCTACAACGAAATCCTGGTTTTAGGGTCGCCATTATTCAAAATTCCACCTCGTCTCCTCCCAGAAAATACACTTACATTGAAGATTTAGGCCTTGACTAGAGGACGAGGGGTTTGAACAAGAAAAAAAAAGATTGAAGAGGGAGGAATTTTTACATAAAAGCTGGACTCTAGTTTTAAAAGCACTGTATTTACATAAATTTACAGAGGTCCAGGAAAACACAGGGGTAGGAGAACTTCTCTCAGTCTACCAGGACACGTGGGGGGAAGCAGCCGGCCACGTGTTTAGGAAAATTGCGCAACGGAGCAAAATTGCAAGCTTGAAGGACTTCAAAGTTCTACCACAGCCAGGCACAACGTTTGTCTGCAATTAGAGGTGCATAGGTATGAGGCAGGGCACACGTGGGGCGAACTATACTCACTGTTTCTCTCAATCAAAAAGGCCACTCAGGGGGAAATGAAATGACTGGGAAATTTACACAGCAGAAACTATTTTGTGGCTTTAATTCACTAGGGGAATGTTACTGGTATCACAGGGGAGTAATTACAGAATTGAGCCCAGATGGCGAAAGGGGGGGGGGGGGGGGGCGGGGGGGGGGGGGGGCGGCTGTGAACACTGCACAAGTTGCCTTGGAAAATTAAATGAAATACAGACAAAGATAAAACAATTCCTTGGTTGAAATGGAATTTCCCGTACACTACCTTTAATGAGGATGCAGGATGTCTTCTTCTCCAAGTCGGGACACTATGGACTTTAAAAGGATACTTGGGCTTCCCAAAGCATGGAAAGCAGGCCCAGGAGGAGGGGGGGGGGCCGGCATTTGAGGTCTAGTGTTCTTCTGACACTCTTCTCCTGGATCCAAGGCCTTTTAAAGCTTTCTCCTGGATAGGTCTGCCCCATATGCCTGCAGGGGATATTCCAACAACCAATGGGAGAAGAGGATAGCTTTTCAAAAGAAAAAGGAGAATGGATTCCTCCAAAGTCGAAGGGGCAACTCGTGTAAATACCTTAAACTTGGGTTAAAGATTATTCCTTTCCTTGTTTGGTTTCTAGCTAATATCTTGAACAATATATGTATATATATATATATATATATATATATATATATATGAATAATTATCACATTGAACCGTGATTCATTTATATATCATTCGAGCTACAAATGTCCTTTAATATCTAAATTCGCTCTACCTCAGAATTGATATATTTTCATATATGTACTAAAGGGGAATTTTTTAGTTGATAATAATTTCGTCCCCCCATGGGATCGAACCACCATCCAAGTGGACGGGAACGAAATCAGGACAGACAGTGACGCTATCTGTTGGCTGATTGGATAGCGTCACTGTCTGTCCTGATTTCGTTCCCGTCCACTTGGACGGTGGTTTGATCCCATGGGGAGACGAAATCATTATCAACTAAAAAATTCCCCTTCGGTACATATATGAAAATATATCAATTCCGAGGTGGAGCAAATTTAGATATTAAAGGACATTTATAGCTCGAATGATATATATATATATATATATATATATATATATATATATATATATATATATATATATATATGTAAAACTCTTTCAACAGATCTCAACCAGGCTCACATTGTTAAGGTAATCTGATTCCATAACAGATTGGCATGTCTAAATATTGCCTAGCAATATTAGGTAAATAATTTTCATGGTAAACTAGATTTTTAAAATCCACATGTGAAGATCACTGGCTCAGAAAGGAGGATGCATAGACGACTTCTCCCCCTTCTATCTGGGTTAGAACAGCAAACAGTAATGGAATCTGCTCTCTCACCTGTTGTTTTACCATTGGAAAAATGGTCTGGCTAAAATCCAGAGCCATTTGGATTGCATTACATATTGAATCTTAACAGGTATTTTAAATGCAAATTACATACAGATCCCAAGAAGTTAAATGAAATGCTGATGGTTATTTCCCATGAAAGGTCATCAAATTCAGGACAAACGACAAGCCATGATGGGATGATACAGTGAATCCCCGTATTCATGGGGGATTCTTTCCAGACCCCGTGCAAATAGCTAAAATCTGTGAATACTTGAAACCCCTCTGAAAACACTTAGAAATGCTTATTTATAGATCAAACATAAGAAAAACCGATTAAAAATGCTTATACCTGAATATTTTAATGCTTATACCTGAATATTTTTGCAGCTGAGTGCAAGCTTACTTATAAAGTGGCTCTTCCGAAGAGTGGGATAGCTACAGATTGCAGTAATTTTTATTCTCCTTGTGCTCTCTAAAGTCACATGAAAAAGGGATTTTGACGTAGGAAAAATCTATTTCTGGGTGATTGGCTCGTGTCGCCCTATGAAATATCCTTAAGTTCATTATTTCTAGGTAAAATTAATCTAAAATTACCAGAGAAAAAATAAAATCAAGAAAATGTCAGTAAAACTGACTCGCTCACTCTATAAAAGAAGTGTCGGTATGGAAATAGGGGCGAGTGGGATCACTACCACGAGTCATTTACCATTTAGACCTTCCAACATAAAATCCCCACCTGAGAGAGCTGATACTAAAGGGTGATGCGGCTGCTACTACTACTACTACTACTGACGCCACGCGGACAGCAGCGCCCCTAGCGGTCATCCTTAATCTATGAACATCTTGTCCCGAAGGGTGGGTAAAAGGAAACAGGGTGGGTTTCATAGGGCGACACGAGCCAATCACCCAGAAATAGATTTTTCCTACGTCAAAATCCCTTTTCTGGGCTCAGCTCGTGTCGGCCTATGAAATAGTACCAGAGAAACAGACAAGATGGGAAAAATAAAAAGGACAAATGAAACCCAATAGTAAAAAAGTAATATAATATAAGTGAATCAAGAAACATTACAGTATACAAACAAAAGTACTTAAAGCTAGCTTATACTAAACAATGGCAGGATAAAGATAGCAATCAATATAAAGTACTTAAAATTAGCTTATACTAGACATGGTGATACATAATAGTGTAATGGCAAGAACAATATAGAATGATTCACTTAATTGAATATTTACAAAATATACAAACTCATTGTGTTCTACCCTAGCATAAAAATAAGGGTAGAAACACTGAAGTACATTATATGTACACAACGTGGATGTCCCTAGCAAAAAAATAAGGGACATTCCACCAAAATGATTCTAGCGGCTAAGGCTAGAGTATCCCGAGTAGCATGGCAATAGGGTGAGGCATGTTGGACGAGGTAGGTAGAAAGGAGACCTGGATCTATACTACAACTACTGTGCAGTATCAGGAGAAACAATGTTTCCCGCTGCTACTGCTGAAAATTTTAAAGATTCCAAGGATTTCAGGTAATGACGTTTAAAGACTGTCGGTGATTTCCCTCCAGTATACTTCTTAAGATCCTCAAAATTCATATGTTGGAAATAATTAATTGAGGTGGCTACTCCTCTGATATCATGTGCTTTTGGAAATGATTCAGGGTTGGCTTGTTTAATGAAGTAAAGGATCTGTTGTCTGATTCCTTTCACTGATAAAGTGCCACCTTTTTCTCTCATAAAGAGAGAACCTGAGGATCTAGAGGATGTACGAGATAGAAAGGCTCTTAAAGTTGATACTGGGCAAAGAGAAGGATCTTGCGGAAGTGGGATGACTTTCCAAGGAGCCCACCTTGCAAGGGGATCCTCATTTTTAGCTAAAAAGCTACGATCCGGAGAAAGTAGAACTTCTCCTGAGGGGAGAAATTCTACATGACCCGCATCTCTGGATAGAGCCGACAGTTCTGAAATTCTGGCTCCTGAAGCCAGGCTTAATAAAAATAACGTCTTCCTAAGTAGCATTATGAATGTACAAGACGAGTTGTCAGTATCTGAGGCTAGTTTGAGGACATCATTTAAGAACCATGAAACTGAAGTAGGCCTTTGAGAAGGTCTAAGTCTAGCACAGGCTTTGGGAATAGACGTAAAGTAAGATTCTGTTAAGTCTATTTGGAAACCCAACTGAAAGATTTTCTTCAAAGCCGATTTATTAGTAGTAATAGTGCTAGCTGCTAAGCCTTTTTCTAAGGACCTGAAAAGGATACAGCTAAGTTAACTGTCATGGTTTGTAGTGTTTGATTCTTTTAGGAAGGATGCTAATTTTTAACAGCTGAGTCATATTGTCTAATAGTTGACTCTCTTTTATCTGATTCTAGAAAGAGGATGTTTTGTGGATCAATGTTAGCATCTTTTTTAGCCGCAAACTTCATGAAGTCCATAAAGTTAGGGTCTGAAGAATTCCTGAGGAAGCGAACACAGTCCTCATTTGTACTGATTGCGACAGCTTGGGATTGGGAATCCGTTGAGGTCGGAGACCCAATTCCAGAAGCAGAGGATACCAGTTGCTTTTTGGCCAGTCTGGAGCAATCAGAGCTACTAGTCCCTTGAAAGTCCTCAGCTTGCTCAAGACTTTCAGAAGAAGATTCACTGGAGGAAATACGTAGATTTTCTTCCATTGATTCCAGTCTAACGACAGGGCGTCCGTGGCATAAGCCAGAGGGTCCAGGTTGGGGGCCACATAGCAAGGGAGCTTGTGGTTCGCTTGTGAGGCGAAGAGATCTACTTGGAGACCTGGGACTCTCTGGCATATCCACTGGAATGACCTGTCGTCTAGGGACCATTCTGACTCCAGAGGGACTGACCGGGACAGAGCGTCCGCTATCACATTTCTTACCCCTGCCAAGTGGGTGGCAGACAGATGCCATCTGTGCTTGTCTGCTAGAGCAAAGATAGCTATCATGACATGATTCACGTGTTTGGATTTGGACCCTCCTCTGTTGATGCAATGTACTACCACTGCACTGTCCAAAACTAGTCTTAGATGAGACTTCTTCGGGGGAAGGAGTCTCTTCAGGGTAAGAAATACTGCCATTGCTTCCAGAACGTTTATGTGGAGCTGGCGGAACTGAACGGACCAAGTCCCCTGAACTTGCTTGAATTGAGAATATCCCCCCAACCGGACAGGGAGGCATCCGTGTGAATGGTTAACACTGGAAGGGGATATTGAAGGGGTACCAATTTGGTAAGATTCTTCACTTTTGTCCATGGACGGAGCTGATTGCGAAGGATCTGTGGGATTACTGACAACTTGTCCCGAGATTTGACGTTTGCTCTCGATCGCCAAACTCGATGTATATCTTTCAGCCTTGCTTTCAGGAGGATTTCTGTCACTGAGGCAAACTGAAGAGAACCTAGGATTCTTTCCTGGTTTCTCCTTGATGTTTGTTTGCATTTGAGAAATTGTCTCACAGACTTGGCTATTTCTTTTATTGACAGATTGTGGGAGGACAAATCCCATTGGATTCCTAGCCACTGAAAACGAGACTCCGGAGTGAGTCTGGATTTCGTTTTGTTTATCTGGAACCCCAGATGTTCCAGAAATTGTACTACCTTCTCCGTGGCTTTGAGGCATTCCTCGACCGTTGGTGCCCAGATCAACCAATCGTCGAGGTACGCTGCTACCATTATCCCTTGAGTTCTCAACTGTTGAACTACCACTTCTGCTATTTTTGTGAATACCCTGGGGGCTACATTCAGACCGAAGGGCATCACTTTGAATGAGAACTTCTGATTTCCTAGTTTGAAGCCTAGGAATGGACGGAAGTGTCTGGCTATAGGGATATGATAGTATGCGTCTGTAAGATCGATAGAGGTTGTGACAGCCCCACGGGGAAGTAAGGTCCGTACCTGCGAGATGGTGAGCATTTTGAACTTGTCGCAACGAATGAAAGAGTTTAGCTTTGACAAGTCTAAGATTACCCTTCTTTTTGTTGAGCCTTTTTTTGGCACGCTGAACAAGCGACCTTGAAATTTTAGATGCTTGACTCTCGCAATAGCTCCTTTCTGAAGGAGTTCCTCCGCATAATCTGTCAACTCCTTTGATGGTACTTGATAGAATGATTTGATTGGAGGAGGATCTTTGATCCAACTCCAACCCAATCCTTTGGACACGATGCTCTGTGCCCATTTGCTGAACCCCCACCTGTGACAGAAGAGGAACAGCCTCCTCCTACCTGGGGAGCCTCACTGTTGTTGAGCGGGTTGACCTCCGCGCCCTCCTCTGAAGTGCTTGCCTCTTGCAGCTCTTCCTGTGCCACGCTGGCGAAAGTGACCTCTCGCTCTGCTCCCCCTAGAAAACCTGTTGAAGGTTGGGTAGGCCTGGCTTTCATACATCGAATTGAAGGCCGGTGAGACTGCGTATGAGGTCGAAGGTTGGCTTTGAGGAGACAACAGGAGAATGGGCTGTGTCTGCTTTGAGGTTGACAGCTGTCCCTGTTGTGTAACTGGGACGGCCTGAACGAAATGTTGTTGCTGCTGCTGTTTTTGGTAGGGTTGGAATCTCCTACCCGTTTTCTGTAACTTCTTACCAGCAGCAGGGGCGGTCTCTTGTTTTCCTCTTGGAAGAGATGCCCCATCTGGCTCTAAGGCTCTGGTTAAGCCTAGCAGCCTTGTGGTGCACCTCATTCACAGAGGCCTCTGGGAAGAGGTCCGCACCCCACATGCTGGAAGCTAGGAGTCTATTAGGCTCATGCCTAATAGTTGCCTCCTGCAAGACATGCTTTCGGCAGTTCCTTCTGGCTAAGAAGAAGTCAAAAGCATCGGCTTGAACCATCTGGAGCTGGGATTTAGCCAGTATTTTGAACAGCGGTTCTGTAGCATAGGATAGGGCAGCCATCTCCGTAATGATAAGGGAGTAGAGACCTCTCCCAAATCTTGTACGGGCATCGAATTCTGCCTGAATAAGGTTATCAGGCAGTCTCGGGAGCTTCTCGCCAAACTGATCCATCGCGCAGTCTGGCTTCAGCTTACCTACTGAGAAAGTGGCAGTAGGTTCTCCCACAATTCTCCGAAGGATGGGAAGAGCGGAGATGTAGATTCCGCCTCCCTCAACTGTGGCATGGGCTCGTCTTTGAGGACTGCCTGTAGAGTCGCTTCTACTACCTTAGTAGCGAACGGAAGAGAACCTCCTCCTCCGTGGCGAAGATAGTAAGGGGCTCTTGAATGCCTGGAGTTTGGTATTAGTACAGTCCCAATCCTCCAGGCAGTGAACCCATTCCCTCTGTGCATGATCCCTACTATATAGCACAGTCTCTCGGGGAGATCTTATCCTCTCTATTGAGAGCAGTTACGGTCAGCCTAGCATACCCTATGAAAGGCTGAGTCAGTCCGGGAGGGTAGAACTCGAAGTCCTCAATCCTTCTAGTTCCACTCCGGGATCGAAATCATGCCATCCTTGAAGGGGGCATAAGCGGCCACTCTCCAGAGAAGGTGGCGGGTAGGGATTCATAAGGAGTAGCTGTAAGAGACCAGTACCTGCTACAGGGAGCTTGCCTGAGGGGCCGATTGAGGCCAGCAAAGCGGTCGTCATGCTCTCTAACTCGGTTAGAGAGGTCTTGGATGGACTGACCAGATTGGTTGATTGTCCTGGACAGCTGGGCAAACATTTGCTCAAACTTGGAACCAAGAGAACCAAACCATCTCTCCCACTTGTTGCATCACTACCGCTGAGAAAGTGGTGGGATCAAAAGAGCTAGGTCCTGTCACCCCAACAGGAGTTACCGGAGTAGATCCGGTAGATGCCGGAGAAGGCGTTGGCTCGGCCGGAGCGCGAGCCTTCTCCTTAGAAGCCTTGCTTCTTGAGCTCTTTGAATAGGAAGAGCTAGGCTTCGTTTTCACCGCGTCTGCGTAGGAAGTCGTAGACTTCCTAGCTGAAGAAGACGACGACGACTTAGAAGTCGTCTTATGTAGGGTCTTCTGTTCTCTCTGTCCCTTCACCTTCGGGGGTACAGAGAGAGCGGGAGAACGAGCAGGGATCTCAGATCCCGTGAAGCCTTGGAAGGAAGAAGAAGAAGGAACAGGGGAAGAAGATCCAGGAGCGCCCAAGGGTAGACCTTGAGCGCCCGACACACCTACCTCAACCAACAAATCCTCTGCACCTACCGCCATAGGCTCGAGATTCAAGGGCCAGGTTGGCCACATACTGGGACCGGCTCCTGCGTCGAGACGGACCCAAACGCCTGCTGCACCTCCTGCTGAATAGAAGCTATGAGTGGGGCTGCTGAGATGGGGTCCACATACCCCGTCGCCTTGCCACCGGGGAAGATCTGGACGGCCAGCTTCTTGTCTAGCATATAAGGCTGGCCCTTGGCGGCGTTCTTCCCGAAGCCGCCCACCCAAGCTTTCAGGGTTTGCCAAGAGCGCTTCCTTCACGGCGGCAGCCTGTAAGAGAAGGCGATATGAAGCTTCTAGAGGCGGAGATACGGTTTAAAGAAGCTTAAAACTAAGGGTTAGTGAATGATAAGACGAAGAAATGTCCAGGAGTTAACTTACCCCACCCAAAAGCTGACTCACGAGGTCATAGCAGATGGTGCATGCCTCCGGGTGACCAAACGAGCAGCCCGTTGGTGGTTAGTGGCACACGGGGCGTGGGCAGTCCTATACTTTCCTTCATGGGCGCATTTTTTGGGGTGGGCGTACAACGTAGCGTTGCAACCTGGGACCTGGCAGTTGGTAGCCTGTAAGTGGAGAGATACATGAGTATCAGAGTGCACACTTACAGCCCAACATAGACTCCGCTGCATGCCGGAGCATGTAAGTTAGATTAAACTAGAGCCCCGCCGTAATACGTGTGGTTAGCTAGGCGGTTGGTGGGGGTCTGAGGCTTACGCCGGAGACAGGAAAAAGGTTCCAACCAGGTGTGATGAGTAGCCATGAAACCACGACGGAGAACGACGGAGATAGTACATAAAATTAAATTAAAAACTAAAAGTCATCGTATCAGTAAGGGTATATCCGTATAAAATGAGGTATAATACTTTCCGTCTACTAGAGGAGTGCCCGGGTAAGGAGCGAGCTCTCCTCCGGTAGCAAAAAAACAGGATATAGTAGGCAAGCAAACAGACCACTAGTAATTTCCCACCCCGCCCACTGGCGGAGGCAGGTGGACCTATAACCGAAGGGCTCCCGGTCTTCGGCGGGGGTCTCCGTCCGTTAATGGTGGGGTAAGGATGGGACTGGGGAAAAGATTGGGGGGGGGGATCCCGGCGTGAACACGGCGGACGAGAGAGATGGGGGGGGGGGTTGGCCTACCCCCCCCCCCCCCCCAACCTACCCCCCCCCCCCCCCCCCCCCCCCCCCCGTCCCTACTACTACCCGCTCGGTAACCCGGTACCCGAGGACAAGTGGTCGCCCTAGACCCCAGCTGGTACGGAACTCCTGGCCTACTCGGAGGGAGAGGGAGGTAGGCTACGGTGGTTGTCGTGACAACCGAGGAGATCCACCAGACCCCTCCCTATCACATGGTAGGGAGGGAAGGGGAAGGGTAAGGTGCTAAAGGGACACGTGATCGTAGGTGGCCTAAGCCGCGATAGCAACACAACCACAGAGGGGCCACGTGAACCAGCCTGTACCAACACATGGCACAAAGCACCTAGGTTTGAGCCTAAACACCTAGATAACCACTGATAAAATAATACATCGTAAAAGAAAGAAGAGACACTTTTAGTAAAGAAAAAGAAGCCCAGGAGGAGGCGAACTGATCCGAAGAACAGTCGACTACTCGGAGCCAGCAGTAGCCGATGAAGAGCAAGAGCTGGGATGCTGGGCTAGAAAAACACAGTATAGCCCTAAATACCAAACTAAGAGAAAATGGTAAAAGGGCTGTGTCCTAACTATAAAATCGATGTAATAAAACGATGAACGTAAATATAAAAAGCCCATAAGCATAAGATGTCCCAGTATGGGAGACCGGGAAATCTTAATTACACAAGGCGGCACACGGCCGCCACGAGTCAACCGGGAAACCGTTTTATGACCTATAAAAAAGGAAAATACTGGTCCCTGGAAGACTGGAATAACAAAAATTACTACTTATGAGGCACTTAACTTAGCCGAAGCAATTGCAGCACGTTCCATCGTAATTAGGGATAAAATCCAGCGAAAAACGACACAAGGGAAAAAGAGCACCTAGCGTCGTAGAGCTAAAGATTAAGGATGACCGCTAGGGGCGCTGCTGTCCGCGTGGCGTCGGTAGTAGTAGTAGTAGCGGCCGCATCACCCTTTAGTATCAGCTCTCTCAGGTGGGGATTTTATGTTGGAAGGTCTAAATGGTAAATGACTCGTGGTAGTGATCCCACTCGCCCCTATTTCCATACCGACACTTCTTTTATAGAGTGAGCGAGGTCAGTTTTACTGACAGTTTTCTTGATTTTATTTTTTCTCTGGTAATTTTAGATTAATTTTACCTAGAAATAATGAACTTAAGGATATTTCATAGGCCGACACGAGCTGAGCCCAGAAATTTATTTTTAAGCCAGCATATAGGTACTATGTGGAATCTAAAGGATTGTTAGCTGATAGGCAATATGCATATAGGAAGCAATTAGATACCTCCAATCAGGCCAGGGAGAGCCATCACTGGGCCCTGGTACTGTGAGTGTCATTGGGCCCCTACCATTTGGTGAGCGAAGTGAGCCCATCCAGCTGGGGGATCAGGATTTTAGAATTTGACCAATTTAAGAGCCAATTTAAAGCCATAAATGTTCACTGGTAGGATGTAAATTCGTTCATCTTGCTGTATTGGAGCTTTTCTGGGCTCAGCTCGTGTCGCTGCGCGAAATATCCTTTTAATCTATTATTTCTAGGGTAAATGTACTAACACATACCAGAGAATAAATAAATAAAGAAAAAGGTCAGTAAACTGGACTCGATCTCACCCTCCAATGAGGGTGTCGGTATGAACACTATGGCGAGTGAGACCACTACCACGAGCCAAAATGCCAAAAGAATTCTCCCACTACAAAAATCCCCCAAGAGGAGAGCCGACCCACAGAGTGGGCAGCACTTACTACTACTACTCCATCCCATGCTGCCGACTGCTGCGCCTCTGGTGGACATCCTTTCAGTTAGCGCACCCCAAATTCAGACGTGCCATTTTTTACTCTGTGTGTGCCCTTTCCTTTGGATTTATTTACCATGGAGCGTGCAGCCATCGCAGCAGCTAAGTTAAGTACTCAGTGTTTATTGCTATTTGGTTTTTTCCTTTTTTTCCAGCCCTGAGCCCGTATTTGCCGTTTTTAGGTATAAATACGAACTCTAGGTCGGAAGCATGGCAGCATGGTTCTGCCTCATGGTGGGTTCGTTCTTGGTCGCCCATACCCAGAACATCCCCTTACTTAAGTACGCTCTATTTTAATTATCCGCTTTGTTTAGGGTACGGTCTACACGGTTTTGTCATGATGCATGTCTTTTACCTCATGTAGGCTCCTTCCATCAGACCCTAGCCACGGCTCTTAGTATCGGCCTCGGCTAGCTTGAGTGGTTAGACTTGCCTCAGTTAGTCGTACACTCCTGGATTTTTTCTCCTACTATATTGTTTTCTTTCTTTCATTTTTATTTTTATTATTCATTTGATTTATATGTATTTGTTAGGTTAGCTAGGCGTCTGGCTTGCTGAGCCTAGGTCATGGCCCATTGGGCCTATATGCTACCGCTCTTCAGTTCGGTTGCTTCCCGATAGCATCTCTCTGATCAGTTGGTTATGTTTCTAGGCTTAGTTGTTTGTCTTATCGCCCCGTGGTCACTACGTGATCACGAGGCAGCCAGACGCCTGTCCCAGTCACCTTCCCCCCCTTCCGCTCTCTCTTTCTATAGAGTCGGGGGGATGGGTCTGGTCTGCCCATGCTCGCTCCGCATACCCGAGCCTGCCTCCCTCTCCCCCTCCCCGTCTCCCCCCAGGCGGAGGGAGTAGAGGGACGGGACAGACCCAGACTGGACTCGACCTCTCCGGCTTCTCGGTCCGGCCGGATGGTAAGGTGGGGGGGGACTGGCCTTTCCCCCCTCCGTTGCTACCCCGTCGCTCCGTTGCTAGCCCAAGTCTGTATGTCCTCTTGCTCTTTCCCACCTTACTAGGGCTCCTTTGCCACCGGAGACCTGGCATCCAGCGGAAAAGGTGCTAGTCCACCCAGCAGGTGGACCGGAACATACAGTCGGTCCCTTCTAACCACTCCGTCTCGCTGAGTTACAACACTCCGCCACGCACTGGACTTAGTCCGGTACGTTCGAATTTTTAGGTTTAAGATCTACTATGTTAAACATTTAAGTTTATCTTAAGTACCTTAAACCATCCCCCCTCCCTTCCTGTCCCACCGGATCCCTCCGGGGTTATAGCCTATTCAGGCGATTAAGGGAGGGGTTATGCCCAAAATTTTTCCGAGCTCCGGCATGCAACGGAGTTCTTCTGTCCTTTTAGCCTGTAAGTGATAGTCTTTAAGATACTCATGTGTCTTTTCACTTACAGACACCAACTGTGAGCATCCGGGATGCGCCGCCACACTTCAGGACCCATGTGGACACGAAGTTTGCCGGTCCCATGCTCCATGCGCGACTCCGCACGGGGACATCCAGGTCTGGTACCACGAGACGTGTACCATCTGTTACGATCTGGTGAGCCAGCTCTTAGACGGGGTAAGTATTCCAACTCCGTTAACTGGTTCTCATTTTTTTATAGTGCTTAAGTTTTTACATTAATCACTCTAACTTAAGGTAAGATTCAGGGGGTCTTATAGCCCCTATAATTTTAAGTTACGCTTTAAGTTAGTTTTAGTTTTAAGTTATTCTTAAATCTAATCAATACCCTCTCTTCCAGGCTCCGGCTGTGAGGGATACCGCACTGGCAACCCTGCGGGCCTGGTCGGCGGTTTCGGGAAGAACGCCGCCAAGGGTATGCCCTACATCCTTGAGAAGAGGTTGGCGGTACTAATCTTCCCCGGAGGCAAGGCGACAGGCTACGTCGACCCAGCAGATGCGGCTTCCGACTATCGCCTTCATCCAGCCAACAGCTGGCTGCCTCGTTGACAGACCAAGGCCAGGACATCTCCTCGGAAGTCGCGACGCTTGATATTAATGTAGAACCCATGGTAGGGTGTAGCCGACCTGTTGGTCGAGGTAGGTAAGTTGGACACCCAAGGGATACCCTTGGGTGCTACTGGTTCTTCTACTCCTGCAACCTCTCCATCCTTCCAAGGCTTTACGGGTAATGAGTTATATACTTCTCCTGACGCTTCAGTTAGACCCAAGTCAATGGGTCAGACAGTGAAAACCTTGACGAAGACGTCGTCGTCGTCTAAGAAGACGGCTTCGGCGTCATCCTCTTCTCGTAAGTCTCCGGCTGCGAATCCCGGAGCAGAGAGATCTAAAGCTTCTGGGTCCGGCTCTAAGTCCTCGAGGAGTAGATCCTCCAGGGGAGGAGATCTCACACTCCAGCGGAGTCGTTAGTTCTGCTACCCTTGGTTCCAGTTCAGGGCACACCCTTCCACTTCCGCAGCAGCTCCGGCTTTGGACGCCAACGCTGGTCTCTTACAACAGGTGGGCGATCTGGTTGGGTCTCTGAAAAATAGCATGGAACAAATGTTCTCTCGGTTGTCGGATAGGATTACCTCTCAGGACACCATTATAGCCGGACTGAGCCAAGCTCCTCTAGCCTCTCCTCCACCTTTCAGCACAGGTGGAGCCCAACTTCCCCCGTATGACTCTCTTCCTCCGTTCTCAATGAACAACCCTTGGAGAGTAGCGTCATACGCCCCCTTCCAAGACGGGCTCATCTCTATCCCGGAATGTGGAACTCGGAGGATTGAGGACTTCGAGTTCTACCCGGAAGACCTTCAGCCTCCGTTCATCGGCTACGCCAGGCTCACCGCCTCAGCCATGACTCGGGATGATAAAGTACCAAAGGAGACAGTCCTCTATTCACGTGACCAGGCTCAGAGAGAATGGCTCAGGTGTCTAGAGGACATGGATTGTTCCAATACGAAAATCCAACCTTTCAAGAGTCCGTTTACGATCTTTACGATGGAAGAGAGTACCCCGCTCCCTTTCCTGACAAAGATCGCGACAACTACTATTCCAGCAGCCCAGAAGGGGGATTCCATGCCTCAACTGAAGGAAGCAGATCCTACATCTCCTCTACTTCCTTCAGCCGGTGAATTGTGGGAAGACTTACCTAACACCTTCTCAGCGGGCAAACTCAAACCAGACTGTGCTATGGAGCAGTTTGGTGAGAAGCTACCTAGGCTTCCAGATAGCCTTATTCAGGCAGAATTCGATGCCAAATCGCGGTTAGCCAGGTCCATTAATTCCATGGCTATGACCGAGGTGGCTACCATTGCCTATGGGTCGGAACCGCTCTTCAAGCTTCTTACCAAATCTTTGACTCAAACGGTTGCAGTCAGATATGTTTGAGTTTGCCACTGCTAGGACGAATTGTAGGAAACATGTCCTACAAGAAGCAACTATTCGGCACGAGCCGAATAAGTTGCTTGCGTCAAGCATCTGGGGAGCAGACCTCTTCCCAGAAGCGATGGTGAAGGAGGTTCAGTCAGAGGCTACGAGATTGAACCAGAGCCTTAAAGACCGTTGGGGTCTTACGGCCAAGAGACGACAGGACCAAGTCGGTAAGGGTAAGGCTCAGAGGAAACCTAGACGTTTCCAGCCCTACCAGAAGAAGCAACCACGCTTTTCTCAGCAAGTTCCGGCTGTTCCCTTGGTGCAAACAGCCCAACCTTCCACCTCAAAGGCTCAATCGCAGCCGATTTACGTTATCTCCCCTCAGCCTCAGCCCTCCACCTCTTACGCCCTCTCTCCAGCCTACACCAGGTCTTCGAGGGTCAAGCTTCACAGAAGTATGACCGCTCGGGTTAAGGGAGGCAGAGGTAAGCGATCCTTTCGTGGGAGAGGATCGGGAGGTCCCTTCCAATAGGGGAAAACATTTCAGGGAGGCCGAGGAGGCTACCAGAACCAATGAGGAATTTCAGGTAGGAGGGAGGCTGTTTCACTTTCGCCACCGGTGGAACTTCAGCAAGTGGGCTCAGAGCATTGTGTCAAAAGGCCTGGGTTGGAGCTGGTTAGCGAAAAACCCACCCCCATCCAGACCTTTCCGCCAACTTCCTTCCAAGGAATTGACGGAGTATGCGGAGGATCTCCTTCAGAAAGGAGCTATAGCGAGAGTCAAAGGTTAAAATTTCAAGGACGCTTGTTCAGCGTGCCAAAGAAAGGCTCACAAAAAAGAAGGGTAATCTTACTTAGACTTGTCCCGCTTAAACTTAGCCATTCGCTGCGACAAGTTCAAGATGCTCACGATGACCTTACTTCCCCGTGGGGCCGTCACCACCTCTATCGATCTTACAGACGCTTACTATCATATCCCTATTGCAAGACACTTCCGTCCGTATCTGGCTTCAAGATAGGAGACCAGACATTCTCCTTCAAGGTAGTTCCTTTCGGGCTCAACGTAGCACCCAGGGTGTTTACGAAGCTGGCGGAAGTAGTAGTTCAACAACTCAGCATCGCAAGGGGTTATGGTAGTAGCGTATCTCGACATTGGTTGATCTGGGCTTCAACAGTCGAGGAATGCAACAAAGCAACACTGAAAGTGATTCAGTTCCTGGAATATCTAGGCTTCAAGATAAACAGGACCAAGTCAAGACTCACTCCAGAGTCAAACTTTCAGTGGCTAGGCATTCAATGGAATCTATCCTCCCATACTCTGTCGATTCCATCATCCAAGAGAAGGAAATAGCGAAGTCAGTCAGCAATTTCTGAGTCACAAACTGGCTTCAAGAAGATCTCAGGAAAGGATCCTGGGTTCTCTCCAGTTTGCATCAGTGACGAACATCCTAATGAAAGCCAAACTGAAAGACCTAACCAGAATCTGGCGCTCACGAGCAAATGTCAGGTCCAGGGACAAATTATCCTCAGTCCCTCTGATTCTAAAGAATCGACTCCGGCCGTGGGCGAAAGTCAAGAACTTGTCGGTGTCAGTGTGCCCCAAATTCAGTTTCCTCCACCAGGGATCACCATCCACACAGACGCTTCATTAAGCGGTTGGGGAGGATATTCCCAGTTCAAGAGGTTCAAGGAACGTGGTCACCTCAGTTCCGTCAGTTCCATATAAACGTACTGGAAGCAATGGCAGTGTTCTTGACTCTAAAAAGGTTACGTCCGCCAAAGTACTCCCACATAAAGCTAGTCCTGGACAGCGCAGTGGTAGTACATTGTGTAAACAGAGGAGGCTCCAAGTCACGTCATCTAAATCATGTCATGGTAGCCAGCTTCTCCCTGGCGGACAAGTTCAGTTGGCATCTCTCCTCCACTCATATAGCTGGAGTGAGAAACGTCATAGCAGATGCTCTATCCCGATCAGTACCTCTAGAGTCGGAATGGTCACTGGACAGCAGTTCGTTCCAATGGATTCTTCAGAGAGTTCCAGGTCTACAAGTGGATCTCTTCGCATCTCAAGCGAACCACAAACTTCCGTGTTATGTGGCCCCCAACCTGGACCTTCTGGCCTATGCCACGGACGCCCTGGCTCTAGACTGGAACAAACTGGGAGAAGATTTATGTCTTTCCTCCAGTGAATCTTCTCATGAAAGTGTTAAACAAACTCAGGACATTCAAGGGTCAAGTGGCTCTAGTAGCCCCAGACTGGCCGAAGAGCAATTGTACCCTCTCATTCTGGAACTGGGTCTTCGCCCTCTTCGGATCCCCAATCCCAGGCTCTCCCAGTCAGTACAAACGAAGACTGTGTTCGCTTCCTCAGGGATTCTCAAAACCCTAACTTTATGGATTTCATGAAGTTTGCAGCGAAAAGGGATGCGAACATTGACCCTCAGATATTTCTCTTCTTGGAATCCGATAAAAGAGATTCAACTTTGAGACAGTATGATGCTGCTGTCAAAAAGTTAGCAACCTTCCTGAAAGAATCAGATATTAGGATCATGACAATCAATTCAGCTATATCCTTTTTCAGATCCTTATTTGAAAAAGGCTTAGCAGCTAGCACACAATTACGACAAACAAATCAGCCTTGAAAAAGATTTTTCAATTTGGGTTCAACATAGACTTGACAGATTCCTACTTCTCGTCTATTCCCAAGGAACGTGTGCTAGACTTAGACCTTCTGTAAGGCCTACGTCAGTATCATGGTTCTTAAACGATGTTCTTAAAGCTGGCTTCAGAAACCAATAATGACACATGCTCGTTTATGAATGCTCTTAAGAAAAAACCCTATTTTTATTAAGCTTGGCCTCAGGAGCTAGAATTCAGAACTGTCGCTTTATCCAGAGATCCGGATCATATTCAGTTCCTTCCCACAGGGGAAGTGCTACTTTCTCCGGAACGTAGCTTAATAGCTAAGAATGAAGATCCTTTGATGAGGTGGGAACCATGGAAGGTACTACCCCTTCCACAAGATGTATCTCTTTGCCCAGTTTCAACTACGAGCCTTTCTATCTAGGACCTCCTCATCCTCATCGGGTCCTCTCTTTAAGAGAGAAAAAGGTGGCACTTTATCTATTAAAGGCATCAGGCAACAAATCCTGTACTTCATTAAACAAGCCAATCCTGACTCTTTCCCTAAAGCACATGATGTCAGGGCAGTAGCCACCTCAATTAACTATTTCCAACATATGAACTTCGATGAGTTGAAAAAAAGTATACTGGATGGAAATCGCCGACAGAATTCAAAACGTCATTACTTAAAGTCCTTGGAAGCTCTGAAATTTTCAGCAGTTGCAGCGGGGAACATAGTTTTCCCCTGACTCTAACTAATCTTTAGTAGAAGATCCAGTCCTCCTTTCCTAACCTGCCTCACCCAACAGTTTGTCTATTCCTGCCTTGTTCATTTACGGTCACCTTGTGTCTTAGCTGCTTTTATGATGATGTGGTGGGTGTCCCTTATTTTTTTGCTAGGGACACTCACAATTGATGATGAATATTGATCTAGTGGATGTCATCCCCTTATTTTTATGCTAGGGGATACATCTTATTGTAATGGTTTACGTTTTTGTATATTAAGTCATATACATTCCTTTATATATTATTATGGTTGAGTTTGTTTTATTCAACTTATTATGTTAATTGCTCTAGAATTTTTGATACATAAGCTTTACACAGATACCATTTTGGTACATATATGCCATATTACCCCTGTATATATGTAAATTACCTTAAGTTAAGAAATATTATTAGAATTAAGTGTAATTTAAGCAATATTTCTATTTTGTATCACTGTGTATATGTTATCCCCTTATTATCAATTTATATTCTTTTACTTTTATTTTATCTTTTATTTGAGACCTCTTTTTATTTTTGTTTGATTTTGTTTACAATCTTGTGCTATTTCTCTGGTACGATTTCGCGCAGCGACACGAGCTGAGCCCAGAAAAGGATTTTGACGTAAGGAAAAATCTATTTCTGGGCGATTGGCTCGTGTCGCCAGCGAAATCCCGCCCTTACCATCCATCGCCAAGATTGTCTGCTAACTTCAGGATGGCCACCAGAGGCGCAGCAGTCGGCAGCATGGGATGGAGTAGTAGTAGTAAGTGCTGCCCACTCTGTGGGTCGGCTCTCCTCTTGGGGGATTTTGTAGTGGGAGAATTCTTTTGCATTTGGCTCGTGGTAGTGGTCTCACTTGCCATAGTGTTCATACCGACACCCTCTTGGAGGGTGAGCGAGTCAGTTATACTGACCTTTTTTCTTTATTTATTTATTCTCTGGTATGTGTTAGTACATTTACCCTAGAAATAATAGATTAAAGGATATTTCGCTGGCGACACGAGCCAATCGCCCAGAAATAGATTTTTCCTTACGTCAAAATCCCTTTATTTATGACTTGCAGTTAACAACTTATTTTGTTATTACATTACGTATAATTTGAGATAAACAAAACTTACTCATGAAACTCATTAAAGTGGCATTGTGCAGTAAGTCACTGTTGGCCTGTTGCATGTTGTGTATAATTATCATGCATAATTAAGTTTTGATGAATTTGAAATTCTAATTTCCCTATATTAAATAAATCATAAATGTGACTGTTTCATACAAGTATACATGTATAATTATTAAAGAAATACGCCTTTCCTTGCTTTTCTAGCAGCAAAACACTCAATTAAATCATCAAAATCAATCTTTCGTGCCAAATCACTTTCAATGCTTAACCCTCTTACGCCGGAGCCCTAAAAATCAAAACGTCTCCCGTATGCCGGGCCTGGTTTGGAGTGAGCGCGGGGAAGTGGAAAAAAATAATTTTTTCAAAAAAGTTACAGCGCGCTACTTTTGAAGATAAGAGTTCATTTTTGGCTCCTTTTTTTGTCATTGCCTGAGTTTAGAATGCAACCATCAGAAATGAAAAATGATATCATTATCATATGTAAATAATGCGATATATGGTAGCGAAAAAAAAAAATTCATACATAATTGTATTCAAATCACGCTGTGCAGAAAACGGTCAAAGCTAACCAGTTACTTTTTTTTGCGTTGTATTGTATACTAAATTGCAATCATTTTGATATATAATACATTGTAAAACAATAAAAGCAACACCGGAAAAATATTATCACAAAATGATGTACGAATTCGTAACGAGCGGACGTAAAAAATGTTATTTTCCAAAAATTCACCGTAATTCTAAATAATGTTCTAGAGCACTTCCAATTTGTTTCAAAATTAAGACAAATGATTGAATATTACGATACTGTAAGAGTTTTAGATTAGAATTGCAGATTTACGACCATTTCGGACGAGTTAAATTTGACCGAATGTCGAAATTTTAATATATATGATTTTTTTATATGGTTTTACATTTTATTTCAAAGATCGAAAAAGCTACAACCTTCAATTATTTTTTATTGTATTCTTCATGAATTTGCGCACATTTTGATATATGAAACTCTATAAAAAGGCTAATATGAAAAAGGAGCAAATATTAGGATAATGCCATGTACGTATTTCGGAAGAGCTTGCGGCCGCGAATCGGCGCGCGGAGTGAAGGTAAATATATTTTTCAAAAATTCACCATAAATCACAATATTGTTTTAGAGACTTCAAATTTGTTTCAAAATGAAGAAAAATGACAGAATATTACTAGGCCGTAAGAGGTTTAGCTTTACAATTGCGTTTTTCAACTATTTCGGTAGAGTCAATTTGACCGAACTGTTTTTTTTCTATTTATCGTGATTTATATGCAAATATTTCGAAAAAAGAGAAAAGCTACAACCTTCAATCATTTTTAGTTGTATTCTACATGAAATTACGCACATTTTCATATATAAAACTTTATGTAACAGGTAATTTTAAATGGTGCAAACATTTCGACAATCGCACAAAAAAATTCAGATTTTTTCGGAAGTTACCGCGCGAACGTAATTTTTTTTTTTTTTTCATAAATTCACCATAAATCGAAATATTGTGCTAGAGACTTCCAAGTCGTTGCAAAATGAAGGTAAATGATTGAATATTACTAGAATATAAGAGTTTTAGCTTACAATTGCGTTTTTCGACCATTTCGGTAGAGTCAAAGTTGACCGAAAGTTGAAATTTTTGCACTTAACGTTATTTATATGAAAATATTTCAAAACTGATAAAAGCTACAACCATGGGTTGTTGTTGTATTGTGCATGAAATTGCGCACATTTCCATATATAAAACTTTATGTAACGGCAAATTTAAAAGGGTGCAAACATTAGGACAATCGCACGAAAAAATTTATCGGAAGAGTTATCGCACGAACGTAAGGAAAAAGTTTTTTCATAAATTCACCATAAATCAAAATATTGTGCTAGAGACGTCCAATTTGTTGCAAAATGAAGGCAAATGATTGAATATTACTATAATGTAAGAGTTGTAGCTTACAATTGCGTTTCTCGACCATTTCTGTAGAGTCAAAGTTGACCGAAGGTTGAAATTTTTGCACTTATCGTTATTTATATGAAAATATTTCAAAACTGATAAAAATTACAATCATGAATATTTTTTAGTTGTATTGTGCATGAAATTGCGCACATTTTCATATATAATACTTCATGTAAAGGATAATTTAAAATGGTGCAATAATTATGTCAAAGTGACGAAATAATTTCCGAGATGTGTCACTGATACTTTTTAGTGCGATAAGAAAGAAATTCGCGCTTGCGCGCCTGCGTAGCGATTGTAAACAAAACAACGCCTTGATCCGTGAACTCCCAGCATCCCCCAAGGCGCGTGATACAAAAGTTTTCGGCTGGTAGGTCTATAAGTATTTTCCGCGCAATTTTTAAAAAACTTTTTTGAGCCGACGTATGATACGTCCAATCGGCATACGGGAGACATTTTGACTCGACGTTTAATACGTCCAATCGGCGTAAGAGGGTTAAAAGACTTAGTGATGATAATCTCTCTTGTCCCATTGTGCTTCTTAAGTGATTCTTAATCAACTTTAATTTGCTAAAGGATCTTTCTGCAGAGGCAACTGTGACTGGCAACGTCAAGAAAATTCTCAAGGCTATGCATATATTTGGAAACAAATCTTGTAGTTTTAATTTTGTGATCTTATTAAGAAGCAGAAGTGAAGAGAGAGAGTTGTCATCTAAATTGGCTTTATGTATATTCTTAAGGTACAGAATTTCCTCAGTTAGCTTGTCACTAGAGATGTCTTTGCTATACTCGTGCTAAAGTTTTTAGAATCATTTACTATCACTTCATCAGTCATATCAAGATATGACCACAGAAACCCAAATAGTTTGTTAATCTGGAAGATGGCCTGGTAACGCTTGTTTAGTCTCACATACTGTGTCAATAACCTTAAAAAACACTTCTTTCTTAAAAACCTATGTTCGTCTGTGTATAAGTGAATCTTCACCTGATACCTTATCATCATCAGAGTCGGAGTCATCAAAAAAGGATTTTCTTTTTCCTTTCCGAGTGACTCGAAATACTGGGTCAATGTTCATGGCAACTGCAACAACTTTGGCTTCATCGTAAATTAAATGCCACTTCTTTTTGAGAGACTGCAATTCAGTTTCCAAGTCCTCTATGTTTTTTACTTCAATATCACAGTAGAAGACTGAGCTTGAATCACCTGATTCTCTGATCTATTGAATTCAATAACTTGAACAAAAAGCAGCCATCAAAATACATTCAAAAGAAGACACTATTACTTAATAGCGTCTGCCACATCTACTTTAGTTTTAGCTGTTAAACTCTTCAGTTGGGATATTTCTTTAAGTGAAGCGAGAATACCAGGTAAATGGTGTGCAAAGGGCCTGACACTAGCTACTCTATCTGTCCACCGAGTTCCAGATAAACTGTGACGAGATGCCGCAATGTGACTCTTAAGTATCTCCCAGCGTTTGGGACTGCTCGAGCAAATATTATATACTGTCTGCACCATCCCAAAAAATGTTACTACTCTTTGCAACAAGCAGCAGCATCAGAACCACACAAGTTTAAGGAATGACAGCCACAAGGTGAGAACAAGCCGAGAGGATTCTTTCTTTTAAGATGGCTCTGGACTCCATTGTACTCACCTGACATATTACTACCATTGTCGTATCCCTGACCTCTGCAATCTTCAAAAGGAATATGAGAATCCCTAAGAAATTTTAATATCATCTCTGAAATGTCTGCCCCTGCCTTCTTACTGTCATCAATAAATGAAAGAAATCTCTCTTGTATCAGGTATTTACCACATTCATCACAAGTTAGGTATCTCAGGATGAATGTACTTTGTTCAGTATGTGGACATATCTGGGGTAGCATCAACCATTATTGAATAATATTTGGCCTGCATCACGCTCATTAAGAATACAGTCTTTAACCTTTTTGGCACATCATTGAATGAATTCATTTTGTGACGATAGGAAAGATAATGAGCCTGAAGACGCTTCCCATCCTTCTGAGCTTCTCTCACTTTAGATACATGATCTTGAAGAATGGGATCATAACGAGAAAGCAGCTCAATTATACCAAGAAAATTTCCATTATTTGTATCACCTATCATGCTAGACTCTCCTTGAAATGAAAGGCTCGCTCTCTAAAGTCAGTACAACATCCAAGATTCGTTTTAGAATTAGCTTCCATTTACTTTTCTCAGACTGAATTGTCTCTGTAACTGATCATCAATTCCAGATTCCCCTTTCAAACGTGCTTCTAACTGACGTCAGTCTAGATAACACTGTTTGTGTAGTTTGTATGCTCATGTTCTGAATGTGGTTATAAAGTTTTTTCTCCATGACGATTGTTTTCCAATGCCACATGAAGCCAAATTTGAAGGTGTTTTGGCTGTTGTGTACATCCTGCAATAAACAGTCGACAAGGAAAACAAAAAGTGCTCTTTTACGCTGACTATACACTAGCCAATCTCGTTTTCCAGTTTACCATTTGGTCTACTGAAACTTTCAAAACTGGTATAAGGGCAAACTGTTACCCTTATCATCTGAAGCAATTTGACTTGGTATTGGCTGAGGGCCCTGTCTAACAAAATCTTCAATCTGCACTCGAGAGGGCCTATCAGGGATCAAACCTATATCTCTTGTTGTTCAGTGTCTTTGGGTTCTGCATTTATTACATCGGATTCGGCTTCCTGTTGGGCATCCTGGACTAATGACTGTGAAGTTGAGGGGTCTGACTCTGCGGATGAGGGCAAGATAATTCTGTTCTTTCTACATTAGTGTCTAGTTGTGTCTATTTTCTTAACATCACTTCAAATAATGTTCTTGCACACTTTGAAACAGCTCTTCCCTAGCCTGTTTTTCTTTCCGCTTCTGTGCACCTGATTTGTGAGAATACATTATGCAGTCTGAAAGAAGAGGAAAAAAAAACTTTTACCCTAAAAGGCTAAAGCACAATGGTGATAATGACATTATGACACTTACACCATTACATGGTACATACTCAACAGTTTTTGGTCAATTTGTTTAAAAAATGTACATGTTGTTATTGAACAATTTCATTTAATTTAACAGGGGGGATGGACTTGGACTCAAAAATCGACTTTGAATTTTTCTTTGAAGCAGCCTATTTGGTGAGCAAAGACAAAGCGGCAAGCCTATAAGCTATAGACCTGTAGGTATAACCGCCTATTTAGGCATTATCCAGCTAAAGGGTAAGAACCATGCGATGTAAGCCTCCCCCTCCCCTCCCCAAGAAAATTATGAAAAAACAACCAGGTGTGACTGTCTGCATATATTTTAAAGGAAAATATGGATAAACTATCATAAACAAACTGGTGTAAATAAACAATGCACATAACACTATACGGTCCATACCATTTCCCCCAGGTTGGGAACCACTGCGCTGTAAGTTCTGTAACTTACTGAAATATTTGCCAAGGAATGAGAAAGACGATGTACATCCTGCCAGGCAATCAGAATGATGGTGACTGAGCGAGACGGAGAGTTGACATCGCTTATATTCCAACACAGCTGAGCTGCATTCATTTACGTAATTACGTGGTGTCACTCCAGGCTTAAGATTATTTAGAAAAAGTTTTTCAACAACTATTATTTTACTGATAAACTGTAGAAACTTCTATTATATATATACATATGTTTTAGGGTGTGTTTTGCATATTAGTATTCTCTCTATCTCTCTCTCTCTCTCCTCTCCCATTTGCTCTCCCCATTTTTTTCCCTCCTGGTCGGGTGACTAGCCCCCTTTGAGGCCGGGCCCCCTTTGAGACCGGGCCCTGGTGTAAAGAAACCAGCTTCACCCCCCTCTCACGGGCCCTGCCTCCAATGCTCTTTTAGATTTGACACGCCATTTGCAAATAGATTTTAATACTGCTTTTAATTTATTAAATCAAAAGACACTTATTATAAACTTCAGAATCTTGGATTCGTTGAATATGTTTTAGGTTTACTTCAAGATTGCCTAACAAGTAGACCAGCGAGTTGCTGTTGATGGAATCTTCAGCAAACCAAGATGTATTATATCTTAAGTGTTCCACAGGTTACTGTTCTTGGGCCAATATTATTTTTAGTGTATGCAAGTGATGTGGTTGTTAGCCTGGAAAAGAAGGTTGTTCAGTATGCCAATGATGCAACACTTGCGGGCGTTGTAAAGTCTCCTCTTATGAGAAATGAAGGTGGCCCTACTCTCAATCATGACATGGACCTTTTTATGTTATTTTTTTTACTAAGTACATTTTTTATGATAAAAATTGTATGTAGTCACAAAACGAACATGAAAATACAGTAATCAGTGATTTTTTTGTTGACAAAAAAGTCAGCGAATTACTGAATTTTCTCCGATTTATTGAAAAAATGTGTCACCGAAATATCTGCGAATTCACAATAGCACGAACTTTTCATTGGAACCTATCATACACGAGTATTTCACAGACATACGAACGCAAACACAACATTTTTTAATCCTGGAGAAACCCTGCAATGTTTGTTCATTTTTTAATGTAATTTATAAGTTTTCAACCTCTCTCTCCCTCTCTCTGTCTCTCTATCTGTATGTAATCTTTACATATTTCTCTATTTTTACCAACCATTTATTTCTTTTTTAAGGATAATGTATTAAGCTGACTTTTAAAGGGAATTGCAGTAACTTTAAATTAATTTAAAAGTTAGCTTAATACTCACATAAAGACTACTCTTTTCTCTCTCTCTCTCTCTCTCCTCTCTCTCTCTCTCTCCTCTCTCTCTCTCTCTCTCTCTCTCTCTCTTGTAGTCAGGCGGGTAGCAAATTTGTTGAGAAGACCTCTAAAAATAGATTGGTTGGTCGGAAAGGGGGAAGAAGAGAGAACTATGTTGTACGTATGTAATCTTCACACAAGTCTTATTAAAAAGGATTGTGGCATCAGGTCCATTAATTTTGTATAGTCAAGAAGACTATACAAAATTAGTGTTGCTAAAACTGGCCAGCAACGTGCCAAAGGGGATCGTCGAATCCGGTGGAGTCATTTTGAATTATATTTATTATTGCTACTATTACAAGTTGCTCTCTCTCTCTCTCTCTCTCTCTCTCTCTCTCTCTCTCTCTCTCTCTCTCTCTCTCTCTCTCTCTCTTTACGCAACGTTTCGCCCAGATCTGCCAGGGCATTATCACAGCTATGGTTGTTGGTGGCGAGCCTTCTTCTTTATATCATGGTCATGAGGATGCTCACAGATGCTCCTGTAGGACCCTGGGGATATTCGACTTTTCATTGGCTGGCGGCCAGGCATCGGAAACGCTCAAGGTGCGTTGACCTTCATAGGTATGTTGTGTCACCGGGAGCCGGGTTTTCATTGGCTATAACCCTGGTGACATCACTCCTGGTATTAGTGCCATCCTCTTCAGTGTTGGTCCCATCCTGGACGCTGGTGATATCTTATGGAGGGGGAGGCTGGGCCTTCCTTACACAGGTGGGCAGCAGGAAGGGTTCCTGTGTCGTATTTAGGAGGTGTTTTTGTTTTAGAATTAATAACGCTTCAAGGAGGTGTAGGCGTCGCTGATCAGGGGCTCTTCTGATTATCTCGGTGTTTTTTGTTTTATGATTATCCTCTAGTCGGCAAAGTATGGCTGTTTGGGGGGTGGGTGGTGAGGGGGTGGTGTTTGATGGCACCATTCTGGGCGTGACAGGATATCCTCTTGGACAGTTCCAACGTCGTCATACCGATGTAGACCCCGGGACATCCTTGGATAGGGCATTTGTACCGGTAGACGACGTTATTCTGCTTCAGGGAGTCTCCTGCAGGCGGGCATGGTTATTTCTCATAAACAGGTCTCTTGTCCTTCAGTTCTTGTAATAAATTACAAGAGAGAGCCTTTTCCCTTCCTCTGCGGGGGTGACGTTCTCTTCCACAATCTTCTTAATACATCTCTCTTCTTCTTTGTATCTGGGGTGCATAAAGTACCTGTAGAAAGGCGTACATCCTCGGAGGGGGATTCTCTGCATTCTCTTCGTCCTCCATGTACCATTTGTTCAAAGCTGTTCTTATCTCTCTGTTAATCAGCGTGTTGGAGTAACCATTGTTGACCATCATTTGTTAAGCTCAATCCAGTTTTGCGTGGGTGTCCTGCCACGCTGAACAGTGTGTTAAGGCCATCCTCACGAAGGCCCTGATGGTGGTGGTCTTGAACCTCGCAAGACACTCACTCTATCCATTTAGGCAAAGTCCCAAGTTGGTAGATTTGATGTTAGATGGTAGTGGCGTCATCTTCGGGGTAGTCTTTGGAATTTAGGATGTTAAGGAAGGGGAGCAGATCTTCGCTACTGAACTCAGTTGTAAAGTTAAGGGCACTGTTGCTTAGGAACTGCTGGTGAAGGACTTCAACCTCTTCATCAATATATCTTCATCAATATATCAATTGTAAAGTTAAGGGCACTGTTGCTTAGGAAACTGCTGGCGAAGGACTTCAACCTCTTCATCAATATATCTAACATACGTCTGGGGACGTCGGGGCTGCAAAAAGACCCATCTTCAAACGTTATCCATGTAAAAGTTGGCAAAGAGGACGCCCAAGGGGGACCCCATTGCCACGCCATCTTTTGGTGGAACATCGGTCCTCTGTGGTTGGTGAAGGGGGCTCTCTGTGTGCAGATGTCTAGGAGTGTCTCAAGGGATTCTTCCGGGATGTTCAGAGGTTGTATGTTGGGGTTCCTGTAGACCTTTTCCAAAATGATGTCTATGGTTTCATCAACAGGGATGTGGTGAACAGGGACTCCACATCGAGGACGCCATCGTACTGTCACCAGGGGAATCCACCCGGATTTTCTCCAGGAACTCCGTCAAAGAAGTAAGGCAAAAATTTGGAGGGGTATACGATGAAAGGATTTTTGTTCATGCGTTTTTGCCAAAGCGTAGGTCGGGAGGTCTAGCTGATGATGGGCGTAAAGTGTTACCAGTCTTGTGTGTCTTCACGTTTCCAGAGGATAACACCAGCGCCCAGGACGGGACTAACACTGAAGAGGATGGTAGTAATACCAGGAGTGACGTCACCACAGTTGTAGCCAATGAAAACCCAGCTCCCGGTGATGCAACAAACCTGAGAAGGTCAACGTGTCTCAAACGTTTTCGACACCTGGCCGCCAGCCAATGAAAAGTCGAATATCCCCAGGGTCCTGCATGTGCATCTGTGAGCGCCCTCATGACCATGATATAAAGAGAAGGACTCACCACCGGGATTCAGTCCTCCAGCAACCATCGCTGTGATAATGCCCTGGCAGATCTGGGCAAAATGTTGCATCGAGAGAGAGAGAGAGAGAGAGAGAGAGAGAGAGAGAGAGAGAGAGAGAGAGAGAACAACTTGTAATAGTACCAGTAATAAATATAATTCAAAATGACTCCACCGGATTTAACAATCCCCTTTGGCACGTTGCTGGTCAGTTTTAGCAACACTGAGAAAACTTTGATAAGGAAAATAGAGAGACTCTATACAAAATTAATGGCGCTGATGCAGCAATCTTTTTTAATAAGACTTGTTTAAAAGAGGGTCTACTCCCAAGATAATCTTCACACACACACTTATATTTTTACCATCCATTTATTTCTTTTTTAATGGGCAATATATTAAGCTAACATTTAAATGAAATTACAGTAACTTTAATTTAATTTAAAAGTTAGATTGATATTTAGGGAGCATGATTAGGGTCGTATTTAGTGTTCAAACTCTAGAAGTAAGCATTTATTAGCATTTTTAGAGACAGTGCCAAACTTACACGAAACTTCCTCTTGCACGAGGAGGTCTGGAACCTAACCTCGTGTAAGTTCAAGGTATTACTGTAAGTGAATCCGCTGTTGCTAAACCGCGAATGTTTGGGGATCCATTGTAAAGCAAAACTCTTGATCAGCAGATCTCGTACAAATCTTCCACTCCATCCTCCCCTGCAGGTGGATGGGACTCTAATGAATAAGTCTGAAGCTTTAACTATATTATGTAACTTTTTACTCAAATCTTACTGAGAAACATCTAATGAAAATGTAAGCAAATGCCACCCAAAAGTTAGGTACTGTACGCAAGGCCTCTTATATTTATAAAAGTGATAATCTCAGTGCAACCTGTGTTAGGTCAGTTGTCTTTCCTTTACTAGAATACTGCTCCCCTGTGTGGATTCTGCTTCTTATAGGTAGAGTGGTTCATGGTCCAGGTTTCTGTTTCCTAAAATTAGCAGTTATAATAATACATTTTATTGTCAGCTCAAGGCCATATTTATGGAATATACAAAGTACAGCTAGTAACATACACAATCTAAATGCAAGAGATACATGATAAAAATGAATAAGCTGCAATATCCACACAGTAGCTGAAAGCAGTAAAAAAGATAGTAGTCATAATACTTGTAATAACAGTAATAATATTGAGAGAAAAATAATTATTATAATGATAATAGAAATAATAATAATAAAATAAAGCATTGAGAGTTATAATCGTTAGTGCACAGATTGTATAAATTAAATACCAGCTAAAAACCTTAGGTGGTTACAGTAGTCAGGTCCAGAGGGCTAAATACGAAAATTGAATGTAAAAAAACTCTAACTTAATAATATTCACAGTAATAATGCAAAAGTAAAATACCAATGTGGACATAATAACAGTAACCATAGAAATATAATAATAATGACAGATTCTGCAGATGACACTTAGCCAAGACAGAGATTAAGAAGATTAAGACATAGGCGGAACAAAAGCCTCATTTTCCCATCACAATTTAGATCTTCTTGCTTCATTCCTTAGGATGCTTTGTATGAGCAAATTGCTGCTGTTTCTAAACATGGGGTTATCAGACTGGACATTGTTCGTCTTACCATGATTTTTAAGTTGTCCAGGCAGTTTTCTATGAACATCTGTGTGGTGAAGTGGTAACAAGGAGTATTGTGAGGTATCTCAAAATGTCATTTTGCACAAGTGATTCGTCTCATGGTCTCTCAGGTATAGTAATTACTATTGTAAGGACGACATTTGGGCGAATGTTCGCCCTTTCATTGTAAAAATCTATATATCCGTATGTCCTCTCTTTTCTTGCAGGAAGTAAAATGTAGAGCATTTTACGCCCTTTCTTTTGATGTATATACGTTGGGAATCCGTTCCCTTTATGTAATATTATTCATGTATTTTCGTTTATGAAGAAACATTCACAGTGGGGGCCCTGACCATTTTGTTTTTGTTTGTTCTTCCGTCAACTCTTCCTTCACCAGCTCTTCCCCGAAGTCCAAAGCCAGATCCCTAATGCCAAGACCATGCAGATGGAAAGTCTGGTGCAGCAGGCTTTCGCGCTGTTTACCATCACCGCCCAGGCTGTAAAACTCTTGGAAAGTCTGGTGCAGTGGGCTTTCGCGCTGTTTACCATCACCACCCAAGCTGTAAAACTCTTGGAAAGTCTGGTGCAGCGGGCTTTCACGCTGTTACCATCACCACCCAAGCTGTAAAATTCCTCAAAGTCGGTGCAGCGGCTTTCACGCTGTTTACCATCACCACCCAAGCTGTAAAACTCTTGGAAAGTCTGGTGCAGCGAGCTTTCGTGCTGTTTACCATCACCGCCCAGGCTGTAAAACTCTTGGAAAGTCTGGTGCAGTGGGCTTTCGCGCTGTTTACCATCACCGCCCAGGCTGTAAAACTCTTGGAAAGTCTGGTGCAGCGGGCTTTCGCGCTGTTTACCATCACCGCCCAGGCTGTAAAACTCTTGGAAAGTCTGGTGCAGCGGGCTTTCACGCTGTTTACCATCACCACCCAAGCTGTAAAATTCCTCAAAAGTCTGGTGCAGCGGGCTTTCACGCTGTTTACCATCACCACCCAAGCTGTAAAACTCTTGGAAAGTCTGGTGCAGCGGGCTTTCACGCTGTTTACCATCACCACCCAAGCTGTAAAATTCCTCAAAAGTCTGGTGCAGCGGGCTTTCACGCTGTTTACCATCACCACCCAAGCTGTAAAACTCTTGGAAAGTCTGGTGCAGCGGGCTTTCACGCTGTTTACCATCACCACCCAAGCTGTAAAATTCCTCAAAAGTCTGGTGCAGCGGGCTTTCACGCTGTTTACCATCACCACCCAAGCTGTAAAACTCTTGGAAAGTCTGGTGCAGTGGGCTTTCGTGTTGTTTACTATCACCACCCAAGCTGTAAAACTCTTGGAAAATCTGGTGCAGCAGGCTTTCATGCTGTTTACCATCACCACCCAAGCTGTAAAACCTTTGAAAAGTCTGGTGCAGTGGGATTTTGCGCTATTTACCATCACCACCCAAGCTGCAAAACTCTCCTCTCCTCCGTCAGCCAACAGCCTATAGCAGGAGGACACTGTTGGTGCAGCATACCAGAGATAGCCGAAGCCCCTCCCATATGTTGGGTGGTGCTCCTTCCATGGGCAGTTCAGACAGCAAAGCATGGAGGCAGCGCCCAAAACAAGCCCCCATGGCAGCAGTAGTAACGAAGTCCCAACCCAGGGGCTTCTACGTCCAGGACAGCATCTCTGGCCTCAGGATGCTGGTTGACACTGGTGTCATGCAGTCGGTGTTCCCTTTGTCTGCAGAGGATCACAGCTGCACCCCCTGATGACCCAACTGCCCTCATAGCTGCAAATGGGAGACGGCTAGCCGCCGCCTAGGCACAAGGGCCCAGACCATCATATTCCTGGGCCATACCTACAACGTGGCCCTTCGTCCTCGACGACATCACAACGGACCGAGGAGCCTCCTTCACGTCAGAGCTCTGGCTTCCTTGGCATGCCTAATGGGGACCAAGCACCCCACCACGACATCCTACAATCCCGCAGCCAACGGCGTGGTGGAAAGGGTCCACTGCTCCCTCAAGGCTTCCTTAATGGCTCGCTGTCAGGGCCCCGATTGGAAGGCACAGCTTCCCTGGGTCCTCCTCAGCCTCCGCACTGCCCCAAGAGCCAATGGCGACCCTTCCCCAGCAGAGAAGATTCAGTCCTCCAGCAACCATCGCTGTGATCATGCCCTGGCAGATCTGGGCGAAACGTCACAGCAAGAGAGAGAGGGAGAGAGACCTTACCTTACAGACCTTACATCTTGTTTGGGTTGCCCCAGGTCCCTCAGTGTGAGGCACCTCTAATGTCTACCAGAGAGTTGCTAGTGCCTCTTCTGGTATATTTTACATCTTCCAATCTTGGATGGTCTGGGATCTAGCTTAGATATTTGTCGAGCTTATTCTTAAACACATCTATGCTCACTCCTGATATATTCCTCAGATGAGCTGGCAACGCATTGAATAGACGCTGCATTGTCGATGCTGGTGCTTAGTGGATTAATGTCCTGTGTGCTTTCCTTATTTTTCCTGGTATAGTTTTGGGCACTATTAGTCTACCTCTGCTTGCTCTTTCTGATATTTTTAGCTCCGTAATGTTTTCGGCAATTCCTTCTATCTGTTTCCATGCCTGAATTATCATGTAGCATTCTCTTCTCCTTTCTAGACTATATAATTTTAAAAATTGTAGTCTTTCCCAGTAGTCAAGATCCCTAACTTCTTCTATTCTAGCTGTAAAGGACCTTTGTACAATCTCTATTTGTGCAATATCCTTTTGATAGTGTGGGTACCATATCATATTGCAATATTCAAGTGGACTACGAACATACGTTTTATAAAGCATAATCATGTGTTCAGCTTTTCTTTTAAAGTGCCGTAACAACATTCCCATTTTTGCTTTACATTTTGCCAATAGAATTGCTATTTGATCATTGCTTAACATGTTCCTATTCACAACATCACACCAAGGTCTTTAACTGCTTCCTTATTTGTGATTGTCTCATTATTAGGTCCCCTATTTGCATGAAGCTTTCCTTCTCTATCTCCAAAATTTATTTATTCAAATTTATCAGAGTTAAATACCATCCTATTTACCTCTGCCCATTCATATACTTTGTTAAGGTCTCTTTGTAGCGCGTTCCTATCTTCATCACAAGTAATTTCTCTACTTATTCTTGTGTCATCAGCAAAACTACTCACTACCAAGTCCTTAACATTACTGTCTATGTCTGCAATCATAATAAAACAGCAATGCAGCTAGCACCGTACCTTGTGGCACACCGGATATTACCTTAGCTTCATCCGATTTCTCATCGTTTGCAATAACTATCTGTTTTCTGTTGTGTAAAAATTCTTTTAACCATCTTCCTACTTTGTCCCCTATATTATGTTTTCTAATTTTCTTCGCAAATATATTATGATCTACCTTGTCAAAAGCTTTTGCAAAGTTTAGATAAACCACTTCTGTTTCTTTTCAGTTTTTCATATTTTTGTATATGTTCTCACGGTGGACTAACAGTTGGGTTTGTGTACTTTTTCCGGGTACAAAACCATGTTGTCCTATATTAATCAAATTATTTCTTATTAAATGTTTCATATTATTTTTCTTCATTACCCTTTCATACACTTTCATAATATGTGATGTTAGACTCACAGGCCTGTAATTACTTGCCTCTAGTCTTGATCCACTTTTAAAAGTAGGGGTAATATATGCTAATTTGTGCTCATCATAAATCTTGTCTGTATCTACACTTTGCCGTAATAATATTGCAAGGGGCTTTGCAATAGAACGAACTACTTTCTTTAGCAAAATAGCAGGGACACTATCAGGCCCTGCTGCTGCTCCATTTTTAATTTCATTAATAGCCTGCACTATATCGGCTTCATTAATATCTGTCTGATAAATATTCTCTTTTTTCATCATTTATTTCTGTATCATTATCTTCATCATCAATTCTAGGGGTAAATTCTCTCTTATATCTTTCTGCCAATATGTTGCATATTTCCTTTTTTTTGTTCGTTAATCTCCCTTCAATTCTTAGAGGGTTTATGTCTATTCTTCTTTTATTCATCTTTTTTGCATACGAGTACAATAGTTTGGGGTTTTGCTTGATATTTACTAGGGTTTTTTCTTCCAAGTCCCATTTTTCATTTTCTTTTGATTGTATAATCTTTTGTTCTGCATTTTCTCTCTTACTTTTTAGTTCCAACACCTTCCAAGCATTTTTTTCTTTTGCAAGACTTTTTTTCCACTCTGATTTTCTGGAACAAGATCCTTCTGTCTCTTGGTATGCATGACTGATGTTTACTTTCTTCTTGGTATATATTTATCCACTATTTTCTCTAATATTTTATATAATATCTCTGTATTTACCTGTATATCATCACTTACGAAAATGTTATCCCAATCTTTGTTTAATTCTTCATTTATTTCTGACCATTTTATATTTTTACTGTAGAAATTGTATTTTCCACATCCTTCCCATTTTTTTCACCTCTTGCTTATCTCTGTTTTCACTTGCTTTGGATGAACTGTAATTCTGTGACATTATGGTCTGAAATACTCGCATCATTAAACTATTATTTCTTTAACATTATTACCTTGTTCACAAATACTAGGTCATAGCATTTTCCTTCTTGTTGGCAGGTGATTTATTTGTTAAATATTGTATTCTAGTAGCATATCTAATAGCTTTTCGAATTGCCTCTTATCTTCTGCACTACTATTACTCTCTTTTTTATATGTATAAATACAACCACAAACTCCTATTCGTTCTTTCCAATGTACGAAAGGAAAGTTAAAGTCTCTGGATAGGAGAATAGTCCAGTCCTTGTGATTTCTACATATATCATCCAATTTTGCTATTATTGTGTCAAACTCTTTGGTATTAGGGGGTCTATATATTACTATGTTCATTAATTTTTCCGCTATTAGTTCACATTCTGAGTTACTATATTTCTCATATATTTTTCCTTGTTTTATGTCTTTCCCATATATTGCGGTTCCCCCTTGATTCCTATTTTTTTCTGTCTGATCTATAAGTTTGGAACCCGTTTTTATTTGATCATCATTACCAGTCTCTTGGGAATACCAGGTTTCACTTATATTAATTATATCTATTTTCTTTTCAATTTGGGTTAGTTCTTCTAAAAACTCTATTTTTCTTTTTGAGTTACTCGTAACTAAACCCTGCGCATTCATCACTATGATGGTTTGTGTGTTATCTCCTTCATTTAGTATGGGTAATAATAAGGATTTTCCCATGTCTCTTTCCTGTTCTGGTATGTTGTTCTTTTCTTCATTTCCAGAAATTCTGACATTAAAAAATCCAACTTTTCCAATATGTTTGATCTTCCTTCATCATAATTATTCATTTTGTGTGTGAATCTGCAATTTTGTCCATATCTGCCATCCTCTAGCATCGTAAATACAGTATTTGTCTCTTGAGCTGTATCTTGAAGCTGATGCTTGCAAATTATTTTCTGACACTCCGTAGCGCGGTGACGGCTTGTTTTTTTCCTTCACCTCATGTTCTTTGTTCTTCTTTATTTGTTTCTTTTCTATTTTGGATTTTATTATTTAATTGATAATTTAATTGATTTTGATTCATGGCTACAGGGTGCATATATTTACATTTTTTTTTTTGAACTTACATCCTTTTCCTTCTTTTAGGTTTTTGCATATTTTTAGATGTAGATCTCTGCATTCATCCTCATAGCCGTCTAGGTATGCACATTTACCATAGATTTCGTAATTGTGTGTGTGTGTGAGAGAGAGAGAGAGAGAGAGAGAGAGAGAGAGAGAGACTGAGAGAGGAGAGAGAGAGAGAGAGAAACATGTAGTAGTAATAAAATAATTCAATATGACTACACCAGATTTTGACGATTCCCTTTGGCACGTTGCTTGCCAGTTTCAGCAACATTGAGAAATCCTTGATAAGGAAAATAGAGAAGACTATTCAAAATTAATGGAGCTGATGCAGCAATCAACAAGACTTGTTTAAAAGAGGGTCTACTCCCAAGATATTATTATTATTATTATTTGAAAATAATAAATACACATGTACCATAAAAATTCTCTCATCTCGGTAAAAGAGAGAGAGAGAGATGAGAGAGAGATGAGAGAGAGAGAGACGAGAGAGAGAGAGAGAGAGAGAGACGAGAGAGAAGGGATCAAGAGAGAGAGAGAGAGAGAGAGAGAGAGAGAAATCACATGAACTTTAGTTGGCAATGCAACACAACCTTAGTGGCAATCACTCCCCCTCCTGTCACATTGCTACTTGATATATGTGACAACTGTGGGACCTCGGCTGGGTACCTGGATTTCGTGAGAAAGATACGGGAAGACTGGGAATTCCTTCATTCTTACATGATTTTTTTAATTTATAAACTAAAGTCTTACTAATTCACTATAGTATTTTCATTACAAATTGATTGCTGTTTACATTAATGCTAATATTTGAAAATTAGTAAGTCATTTATTTATCATACAAAAACACTACATCTCTGTAAGAGAGAGAGAGTGTGTTATTATTTTTGTTATATATAATTTAATCTTATTAAACTTAGCAATAGAGTATTAATCAATATTAGTAAGTCATTTTTGTATCACAAAAATGTATTTAGTCATGAAAATAACAACAAAATACACTAATTAGTGAATATTTATTTTCGGAAAAACCCACGAATAGGGAATTTCCCATGAATAATGGGTAGATGTGGTCAAAAAAAAAAATCCGTGAATGATTGAGTCCACAAATCTGAGAATGCGGAATACGGGTGGTGACTGTACGAGCGGAAGAGCAGCAATTTCACATCTCGGTGACAGAAGGCAAACCTCCTTGCAATCATGTTGCCAGTTGCACATAGTTTACCTATGTCTCTGTTCTATGTCTGCCATATCTTTTAGGTCATCCATGATATTGTTACCCAAGTACGGAAATTTGTGCACAAATTCCAGCCAATGATTTCTGAGGAAAATTTGTGGTTCTGCAATATGCTTGAGGAGTGATCTCAGGAGCAGTGACATGCACTGGGTCTTAGTTTCGTTATATAGGATATCAAATTCCTCTGCATATTGACAGCATGTTGATAAGTCGTTGGAGGACCTTGCCATGATGGGTAAATCAGAAACCACATCATCGACGTAACAGAGGTTGTTTTATAGTTGTTTCATTGAAAGTGCATCTGATGGTGAGTGAGTTCAGTTTGACATTCAGGGCACTTGTGTATGTATTAAACAGGTATGGTGAGAGAATGCCCCCTTGTGGAAGCTCTTTTAGGGAGCCGAAGGTGTACAATACGTTACTCCATTTGGCACAGAATTGCTGTGTGGAGAACCAGCAATATAAAATGCCAACTGGATATAGAGGTGTGCCTCTTTTATGCAGCTTCAAGAAGAGTTTTAGGTAATTTACTTTGTCAAATGCTTTTCTCGCATCTACAAAACAGGAAAACAGCTTCAAGAATTTACTGTCAAATGTTTTCTTCAAGATTAATTTTTACTAGGAAAATAGCTTCAAGTAATTCAAATCTTGCAAATGCTTTTCTCACATCTATAAAACATAGGAAAATAGCTTCAAGTAATTCACTCTTGTCAATGCTTTTCTCACATCTACAAAACATAGGAAAGCAGCTTCAGGTAATTTATCTTGTCAAATGCTATTTTCACATTTACAAAACAGGAAAACAGGAGAGGCTGATGATAGGCAATAGTTCAGCAGTTCTTTCAGTATGTAGATGAAGGTGTCGGTTGAGTGGTTTGCTTTAAATCCGAACTAGTTTTCATTGGTGTGTAGAAAGAGGAGAAGTCTCACTAGAAGAACCGACTCAAGTATCTTCAACGAGATCGTTGTCAGCAATCGCCGGGAATTGCCAGGTTAGCAGACACCTTTAGCTTGTTTTTGATTAATGGTATCAGTGAACTAAGAGTAGGAGTCTGGATGAAACTGTGAATTATGCATGCATTGAATGTAAATTATTGGATGGCAGAATTTGAAAGCTTCTGCGGGAAGACCATGGCAGCCTGGCAATTTTTTATTAGGTAGGCTGTTTATGGCATTGCTGATGATACCTGGCGTAATACAACCTGCGAAATGAAATTGAATGTTACCAGTAAGGAGGTTATCTACATCCCTCCGGGAGTCTTGTCATTTATGCAATTCAGGATATTGCTGAAGTTGAATCGCCCACACTACTTCTGATAGTCTTGCCACCGACTGTCTTCATCTTACTCTCAGTGATAGCTGTTTAGTTTTGGGATTTAGGGACTGGTTATCTTTCCAAAGACAAGGATAATCACCAGATTCTAAATTTTGAAGGGTTTGAGGCTTACGCCGACAACCCTACACTTGTTGTGGAATCTATTGTGTCTGGGGAAGTCCATGGGCTTGGACATGAGTGGCAAGGATGTGGAAGAGTTAGTGGATGCCCACAGGAAAGAGCTAACCACTGAGGAGCTGCAAGACCTTCAGCAGGAACAGCAACCGGTGGCAGATGAGGAATCTGAAAAGGAGGAGGAAGAGAGTGGGGATACTGTGCTACCTCAGTGATTAAAGAAATGTTTGACCAAGTGGAGTGTGATATAAAAAATTTTGTTGAGACACATCATCCTAACAAAGACATTGCAATCTGTGTCTCTAACAAGTTTAATGACAATGTTTTGTACCATTTTAGAAGCTTGCTGGCAATTATGTACTGACTTTAAGGGGCAGAGCGTGAACCCAGACTTTTGATATAAAAATTGCAGTCATATTGTCTATTACCAGCAAATGTGGGTCCCTTTTGGAGGTTTCAGTTTTCTGAAGCAGAAAATACATCCAACAGCTCCAGGAAGCTGATATAATACTCCACAGAACATGACCATCTTCCAAGTTACTTGAAGATCCTTCCAATGGACTCCTTAACCTGTCAAGCAGGCATCCATATGTACTAATATCACTCATATGGTTGGTGGAGTCAGGTCGACATGTTTGTCAGAGATCACTCCCAGATCCAGAGATGGAGCATCTTCCCTATCTTTGATAAGGTGATCTTAAAACCTTTTCCTGACATGTGAGAGCCAGATTCTGTTTACATCCTTCAGTCGCAATCTCAGGATTAAATCTACTGCGGGCCCAGACTTCATTCCAGTTGTTGTCAAGGATTACCCTTTGTTTAGAGGAATCCTTTAGGGACACTAAAGAGTGGTTGCAAATAAAACCCCTTTTCACTGTTGGCCCCCCTCTAGAGGGGTGGTTTTTGGAAAAAATTCCTTTAGAGGAGGGGCAGGTGAGGTGATCTCTACTCTAGCCATTGAAAATGATACTGTCCCCCAAGGGGAGGACTTCCACTACATGTGATGCTGTAGAAAATTACCCTGACCATGTAATTCCTATTGAGCTCCACCTCTTCCCTTACCTTTAATACGTAGTCAAATCTTTGCTAACATTTTAATACACAGTTCAGTCTTTGCCTGGGGATATATTTTGTATGCTAAAATAGTCATCTGTCATGTGGCGTAGGTTGCAACTTTAAATCAACAAACAAAAAGCACGTAGTGCAAAATGCAAGAACAGAAATTGCAGGGACCTGATAAAATTACACCAAGATAGTGGAAATGGCATGAATACATATAATCCATCCTCTCTGGAAAAAAAATCCCACTTCTTTCACCTAAGTGAGCAGAATCAGACGGAAGGCCTCGACTCCAGTCTCATGCTAGTACTGAATTTTGTCCATGTCACTTGTCTGCGTTGCCAGGCCTGTCACTCACTTTGATGCTTGTGGCAAAACTTAAAACAACAAAACTTTTAAAACATTCAATACCCATCTTGTATAATTATTTTAAATTATTATTGTGTTCATAATAACTTGATATTTCTTTGGTTTTTAAAATCAGGAGGAAATGAAAGTGTGGTGCTGAATTTTACCCATATATAATAAGGATCAGTTTTCAACTTGAAAAATGCTGAATGCAGATGGTGGGATACTGAGGCAAATATTTGGTCATCGGAAGGATGTTCTGTCCATGAACACAGTGCTTATTACACCATCTGTCACTGTAAACATCTTACCAATTTAGCCGTTATCATGGATATTAATGGGCTTCTGGAAAGAAATACGGTAAGAAATGTGAACGTTTTTAGTCAGTAATGTGCATGTGCAATAAACAAAGGTCTAGTTTTGACATTTTCCCAACAACTGTCATGAAGTATGGTTTTATTCTAGAAATTTTTTATTTTTCCAGGTGGTTATTAGAAGTTTTCAATATGATTTGTGTCCATAGAATGAATATTATATGCCTAGGATCAAAAGCCTTAGTGAGGTTGCAAGACGATTCTGTGCATATTTTATATAATTCATAACCATGATTGTCACACTTTTGTTTGACACCATACGTATACATATTGAAAAAAAACTCATATGTAATGCTTTTTCATAACAGAAATAACATTCAGTTATCAAGGTAGAGATTTTTCTGATGTTATGACCTCAAATGTCTGAAAGCTCAAGATCAGGTCTCTCACATTACTCCAGTTGTTCCTGTAAATATAACTTTGTGGAGTTTATATTTTCGTGATGTAGTTATGCATATATTACTTTGTAACTTTTTTTTAATAAGTTATAAAAAGAATGGAAATTTTGTAAATTTCACACTGAACGAGGCATTTCTGGATAAAAAAGGGATTTTGACGAAGGAAAAATCTATTTCTGGGCTCAGCTCGTGTCGGCCTATGAAAGATCTTAATATCATTCTTTCTAGGTAAAATTAGCCTAAAATTACCAGAGAAAAACAAAATTAAGAAAATGTCAGTAAAACTGACTCGCTCACTCTTAAAAAGAAGTGTCGGTATGATATAGGGGCGAGTGTGGAACACTACCACGAGACAAACACCAATTAGAACTTCCCTATCAGAATCCCCCCAAGAGAGAGCTGATACCAACGGGCGATGCAGCCCCTACTACTACTACTAGAGGACGCCACGGACAGCAGCGCCCCTAGCGGTCTCCTTAATTAAAACAGTAATTACATCTTGTCCTGCAGGGGGGGGGGAAAAACAAACCATAAAAGAGGGGGGGTTTCATAGGGCGACACGAGGCCAATCACCCAGAAATAGATTTTTCCTTCGTCAAAATCCCTTTTCTCTGGCTCAGCTCGTGTCGGCCTATGAAAGAGTACCAGAGAAACAGACAAGATGGAAAAGGAAACAATGAAAAACAGTTTAAAATGATGGATATAATATAAGTAAATCAATTACAGCATACAAATTAAGCACTTAAAACTAACTTATTATAACAGTAAAATAACTAGAATGTTAGTAAACTTAAAGTACTTAAATGGTAAATAAATAAAATTACAGAGATGCATGTAAAATAAGGCAAATTTGGGATTTACTTAACTAGAACACATAATTACAAAATATATACATACATGTGTCCTACCCTAGCAGAAAAATAAGGGTAGGTACACTGAAATCCATCATTAATACAATTATTTCAAAATATATACAAACACATTGTGACTGAAGTTCATCAGAAACACAAAATGGTGAATATACAAACATATTGTGTCCTACCCTAGCATAAAAATAAGGGTAGGTACACTGAAGTACATATCAGTACAAAAGTGGTTGTCCCTAGCAAAAAAATAAGGGACAATCCACTATATGATACAACGGCTAAGGCTATGATGTTGAGTAGCCTGACGATAGGTTGAGGCATGTTGGTTGAAGTAGGTAGAAAGGAGACCTGGATCAATACTACAACTACTAAGCAGTATCAGGAGAAAACTATGTTTCCCGCTGCTACTGCTTGAAAACTTTAAAGATTCCAAGGACTTTAAATAATGCCGTTTAAAGACTGTCGGGGATTTCCATCCCAGTATACTTTCTAAGATCCTCAAAGTTCATATGTTGGAAATAATTAATTGAGGGTGGCTACTCCCCTGATATCATGTGCTTTTGGGAATGACTCAGGGTTGGCTTGTTTAATGAAGTAAAGGATTTGTTGTCTAATGCCTTTAACTGATAAAGTACCACCTTTTTCTCTCATGAAGAGAGCACCCGAGGATCTAGAAGAAGTACGAGATAGAAAGGCTCTAAGAGTTGATACTGGGCAGAGAGAAGGATCCTGTGGAAGTGGGATAACCTTCCAAGGAGCCCACCTTGCAAGAGGATCTTCATTTTTGGCTAAAAAGCTACGATCCGGAGCCAGTAGAACTTCTCCTGATGGGAGGAATTCCACATGACCCGCATCCCTGGATAGAGCCGACAGTTCTGAAATTCTAGCTCCTGAGGCTAGGCTTAATAAGAATAATGTCTTCCTCAGGAGCATTATGAATGTACAAGATGAGTTGTCAGTATCTGAAGCTAGTTTGAGGACATCATTTAAGAACCATGAAACTGTAGTAGGCCTCTGAGAAGGTCTAAGTCTAGCACAGGCTTTAGGGATAGATGTGAAATAAGAATCAGTCAAATCTATCTGAAAACCTACCTGAAAGATTTTCTTCAAAGCCGACTTATGAGTGGTAATCGTGCTAGCTGCTAAACCTTTTTCAAATAAGGATCTGAAAAAGGATATAGCCAAATTAACTGTCATGGTTGTAGTGTTCGAATCTCTCAAGAAAGATGCTAATTTTTTAACAGCTGAGTCATATTGTCTAATGGTTGACTCTCTCTTATCTGATTCTAGGAAGAGAATATTCTGTGGATCAATGTCAGCATCTTTATTAGCCGCAAACTTCATGAAGTCCATAAAGTTAGGGTCTGGAGAGTTCCTGAGGAAGCGAACACAGTCCTCATTTGTACTGATTGTGATAGTTTGGGATTGGGGATCCGTTGAGGTCGGAGACCCAATTCCAAAAGAAGAGGATACCAGTTGCTCTTGGGCCAGTCCGGTGCAATCAGAGCTACTATCCCTTTGAAAGACCTCAGTTTGTCTAGGACTTTCAAGAGAAGATTCACTGGAGAAAAACATAAATTCCCCTCCACTGATTCCAATCCAACGACAGGGCGTCCGTCGTATAAGCCAGAGGGTCCAGGTTGGGGGCCACATAGCAAGGGAGTTTGTGGTTCGCTTGTGAGGCGAAGAGATCCACTTGGAGACCTGGGGCTCTCCGGCTTACCCACTGGAATGAACCCGACGTCCAGAGACCACTCTGATTCCAGAGGAACTGACCGGGACAGGGTCGTCTGCTATCACATTCTTACTCCTGCCAGGTGAGTGGCAGACAGATGCCATTTGTGTTTGCTTGCTAATGCAAAGATGGCTATCATGACATGGTTCACATGCTTGGATTTGGACCCTCCTCTGTTGATGCAATGAACTACCACTGCACTGTCCAAAAGATAGCCTTAGATGAGACTTCTTCGGGGGAAGCAGTCTCTTCAGAGTAAGAAATACTGCCATTGCTTCCAACACGTTTATGTGGAGCTGGCGAAATTGAACTGACCAAGTCCCCCCTGAACCTGTTTGAACTGAGAGTATCCCCCCACCCGGAGGGAGGGTGCATCCGTGTGAATGGTTAACACTGGGAGGGGATATTGAAGGGTACTTTCTTGGCTAAGTTCTTTACTTTTGACCAAGGCCGTAGTTGGGTTTTGCGGAGGATCTGTGGGATTACTGACAACTTGTCTCGATATTTGGAGTTTGCTTTGAACCGCCAAATTCGATTTATATCTTTCAGCCTTGCTTTCAGAAGGATATCTGTTACCGAAGCAAACTGAAGAGACCCTAGGATTCTCTCCTGGTTTCTTCTTGACGTTTGTTTGCATTTGAGAAATTGCCTGACAGATTTTGCTATTTCCTTCCGTTTGACCACTGGAATTGATAGATTGTGGGAGGACAAATCCCATTGGATTCCTAGCCACTGAAAACGAGATTCCGGAATAAGTCTGGATTTCGTTTTGTTTATCTGGAACCCCAGATGTTCCAGAAAGTGAACTACCTTTTTGGTAGCTTTGAGACATTCCTCGACTGTTGGTGCCCAGATCAACCAATCGTCGAGGTATGCCGCTACCATGATTCCCTGAGCTCTCAATTGTTGTACAACCACTTCTGCTATCTTTGTGAATACCCTGGGGGTTACATTCAGACCGAAGGGCATCACTTTGAATGAGAATGTCTGATTTCCTAGCCTGAATCCTAGGAATGGGCGGAAGTGCCTGGCTATAGGGATATGATAGTTGTGCATCTGTAAGATCGATGAGCATGTGACGGCTCCATGCGGAAGTAAGGTCCTTACTTGCGAGAGGGTAAGCATCTTGAACTTGTCGCAGCGAATGAAAGAGTTTAGCTTTGACAAGTCTAAGATTACCCTTCTTTTTGTTGAGCCTTTCTTTGGCACGCTGATAAGCGACCTTGAAATTTTAGATGTTTGACTCTCGCAACCCTAGCTCCTTTCTGAAGGAGTTTCTTCCGCGTAATCTATCAATTCCTTTGACGGTATCTGATTGAAATGAAAAAAAATTTTGATTGGGGAGGAGTATCTTGGATCCAGCTCCAGCCTAATCCTTTGGACACTATGCTCTGTGCCCCCAACTGCTGAACCCCCACCTGTGGCGGAAGAGGAACAGCCTACCTCCTACCTGGGGAGCCACTCATTGCTGATGGGCGGGTTGGCCACCACGCCCTCCTCTGAACTGCTTACTCCTTGTGCCCCTTCCTGCCGCCACGGTGACGAAAGTAACCTCTCGCCCTACCCCTCGGTTGAGAGTAGGCCTTAGAGCCTCATAAGCAGGGTTAAAGGCAGGCGAGATAGCGTAGGAAGTCGAAGGTTGCGATTGCTGGGGCACCAGGAGGAAAGGCTGGGTTTGCTTAGATGTAGCAGGTTGTCCCTGTTGGGTAACTGGGACTGCCTGCACAAACTGCTGCTGATGCTGGAGTTTTTTATAGGTGGCTGGAACCTCTTACCAGCCTTCTTTGGTTTCTTGCCAGCAGTGGGAACGGATTCCTGTTTCCTCTTAGAGGAAATACCCCACCTAGCTCTAAGGCTCTGGTTGAGTCTAGCAGCTTCGTGGTGGACTTCGTTCACTGCGGACTCTGGGAAGAGATCCGCTCCCCACATGCTCGCAGCCAAGAGTCTATTAGGCTCGTGCCTGATAGTGCACTCTTGAAGAACATGCTTGCGACAGTTCCTCCTGGCCTGGAAGAAGTCAAAGGCGTCTAACAGAACCGTCTGAAACTGCGATTTCGCCAGGATCTTGAACAGCGGTTCGTTAGCGTATGAAAGAGCAGCCATTTCCGTTAACGATAAGAGAGTTAAGGGACCTGCCAAACCTAGTTCGCGCATCAAACTCTGCCTGGATTAGGGAATCCGGCAGCCTAGGTAACTTCTCACCGAACTGGTCCATAGCGCAGTCCGGCTTGAGTTTACCCAGCGTGAAAGTAGCTGGCAGGTTTTCCCATAACTCTCCGAAGGCGGGGAAGAGTGGAGAAGTAGACTCCGACTCTCTCAACTGTGGAACGGGCTCATCCTTGAGGACTGCCTGAAGAGCCTTCTCCACCAATTTCGTGGCGAACGGAAGAGAGACCTCCTCTTCCGTCGCGAAAATAGTGAAGGGGCTCTTATAGGCCTGGAGTCTAGTGTTAGTACACTCCCAGTCCTCAAGGCAGTGAACCCATTCCCGTTGGGCGTGATCTCTACTGTAGAGGACTGACTCCTTCGAGATCTTGTCCTCTCTCGTAAGAGCCGTTGGCGTCAGCCTAGCATACCCGATGAAAGGCTGTGACAGACCCCGGAGGATAGAACTCGAAGTCCTCAATCCTTCGAGTGCCAAACTCCGGGATCGAAATCATCCCGTCCTTAAAAGGAGCGTAGGCCGCTACTCTCCATGGATTGTCCATAGAGAAAGCTGGCAAGGAGTCGTAAGGCGGAAGTTGGAGAATCCCCGTGCTAGAAGCAGGGGAGACTGGGGGAGGCGCCTGGGATAGCCCAGCTACCCGATCCTCATTCTCTCTCATTCTATTAGAGAGTTCCTGGACCGTCTTGTCCAGTTTGAGAACAGACTGCCTCGACAATTGCGGCGAACATCTGCTCAAAACGTGCCCCAAGCTGAAATTTGGGAACCTACCATCACTCCTACCTGCTCCATCATTCCTGGTGAGACAGGAGAGGGAACGCAGGAGCTGGTGCTTGCCACCCCCTGCCGGCATAGCCGGAGAGGGGGAAGGGGGCAGCGGAGGCGGGAGAAGGCAGCGACTCGGAGGTAGCGCGAGCCTTCTCCTTCGAAGCCTTGCTTCTGGAGCTCTTCGACTGGGAAGAGCTCGGCTTAGCCTTCACCGCGTCGGCGTATTGAAGTCGATGACTTCCTGGCCGAAGAAGACGAAGACGACTTCCTAGAAGTCGTCTTAGACAAGGTCTTCGGTTCTCTCTTTCCCTTCTCCTTAGGAGGTACAGAGAGAGCGGGAGTGCGGCTAGGGATCTCGGATCCCGGAAAGCCTTGGAAAGAGGCGGAAGAAGAAGGGACAGGAGAAGATCCAGGAGCGCCCAAGGAAAGACCTTGGGCGCCCGACAAACCTACCTCAACCAACAAATCCTCACTTACTACCGCCATCGGCTCGAGATTCAGGTCCAGGGCGGCGACGTCCGGAACTGACTCCTGGGAGGCTACGACCCCAAACGAACTGCTGGAGTTCTGTTGGATGGTGGCTATCACGGGGGCGGCGGACAAGGGGTCGACGTAGCCCGTCGACTTGCCCGCAGGGAAGATCTGGATGGCCAGCTCCTATCCAATATGTAGGTGGCTGGCCCTTGGCGGCGTTTTTCCCAAAGCCGCCCACCCACGCTTTCAGGGTGGCGAGGGCGACCTTCCCTCACACCGCTAGCCTGAAAGAAAGGCTGGATTAGCTACCAATTGCGGACAGGTTTAACAAACTTACGAACTAGAAGATTGTTAGTAAATTCATAAGTAAACCTCATAATGACTTACCCCATCCCCCACCCCCAAGCTGAGCGACCAGGTCGTAGCATATAGCGCAGGCCTCGGGGTGCCAGACAATCGACTCGTTGTACGAAGTGGCACACGGGGCGTGAGACCTGCACTCGTCATGTCCACAGGGGTCATACAGCGTCGCATTACAGGCGAGGACCTGGGCAGTTGGTAGCCTGTAAGTGGAAACGTACATGAGTACAGAGTAAACACTTACAGCCTAACATATGCTCCGCTGGTTGCCGGAGCGATAAAGTTAGATAAAACCAGAGCCCCGCTAAAATACATGTGGTAACCAGGTTGGAAGATAGGCTATGGCTCCGCCAATGGCGGAGTCACAAGAATCAACCAACTAGGAGTGATGGTAATGGAAACCACGACGGATAATGGCGGGGATGGTTGATTAAAATGAATAATAAATAATACACAATTCATTGTAAAATATCTTATAATAGGGTGGTATATATCCTTAAAGTAGCAAATAACAACATTAAAACAACTTCTCTCCACCCGTCTACTAGAAGAGTGCGTAGGTAAGGGTAAGCTCCCTTCCGGTAGCGGGGGAGAGATATAAGGATATAGTAGGCAAGCAATCGACCATCCATAGCACCCACCCTGCCCGCTAGCGGAGCCAATATCCTATAACCAAGGGCCCCGGCTGCGACGGAAGGCTCCTTTCGTATCGTAAGGAAGGTGGCTGAGTAATGGGGACCCCGGGGGGGGAGGGGGGGATGGAAGGTCCCGCCCGGCGAAACACGGCGGAGCGAGGAAAGGGGGGAGGGATGGCCTACTCCCTCCCCACCCTAACCCAACTACCCGTATGGAGACCCGGTACCTCAAAGTGGTCGCCCTATACCCCCTGCTGGCGGAACCCCCCGGTCACCTCCGAGAGTGTGAGAGAAGGCGATGAGGTTGTTTGATGCAACCAAGGGGTCCCCCAGCTCCTCCCTACCTAAAATCAGAGGGGGAGGGAAGGGGCAGGGGTAAGTGCTATAGTACACGTGACCGCAAGTGCCTAGGCGCGACAACACAACCGTGGTAGGGCCACGTGAACCAAGCTGTACCAACATGTGGAACAAGCACCTAGGCTAGCCTAACACCCTAAATAAAATCATACATCGAAAAGGGGGAAGAGACACTTTTAGTAAAAGAGAAAGAAGCCCAGGAGGAGACAGACTGTTCCGAGAAACAGAAGCCTACTCGGAGCCAGCGATAGCCGATGTAGAGCAAGAGCCGGGATGCTGGGCCGAAAAAAATAAAAATAATAATAGCCCTAAATACCAAGCTAAGAGAATGGTAAGAGGGCTGAACTAGCTAAAATAAAACTCGATGTAAACAATGAATGTGAAAAAGTAAGAAGCCCATAAGCATAAGAAGTCCCAGTATGGAGGACCGGGAATTCTTACGAGGCGGCATGGCCGCCACGAGACAACCGAGGAACCGTATTTGACCTATAAAAGGAAAATACTGGTACCCGAAGATAAAATTACAGTAAAATGTTACTTATGAGTTACTTAACTTCGCCGTGGCGATAGCAGAGAGCGTTCCATGATTCCAAAAACGGATAATCCCAAGAAAAAACACGAGCACAAGAAAATGGCGACTTGTCGCTGGTGCTAAAAATTAAGGATGACCGCTAGGGGTGGGCGCTGCTGTCCGTGGCGTCCTCTAGTAGTAGTAGTAGGGGCTGCATCGCCCGTTGGTATCAGCTCTCTCTTGGGGGGATTCTGATAGGGAAGTTCTAATTGGTGTTTGTCTCGTGGTAGTGTTCCACACTCGCCCCTATATCATACCGACACTTCTTTTTAAGAGTGAGCGAGTCAGTTTTACTGACATTTTCTTAATTTTGTTTTTCTCTGGTAATTTTAGGCTAATTTTACCTAGAAAGAATGATATTAAGGATACTTCATAGGCCGACACGAGCTGAGCCCAGAAAGTTATTATTAGGTAACAAATTTTTATGTCTTCCCTTTAGGTTTAACACTTAAATATTGTGGTAAATTTGGTTTTATACTTTAATATTTAGTATGATCACTGAGAAGGCTGGAAGTTCAGTAGGAATTATCCAAATACACTGTACATAGCATTTATTGAAAAGTTAATCATTTAGTTCAGTTAATCAAATTTTTGTGCATCAAGTTCGCCAATTTATGATTAGAAATTATTACAGTTTATGGTACTGTTCCACCTACTCGTGATTAAACAGTTGGATAAATAGGTTTTTTTTTCAGACAATATGGAAGGCACTTGAGCTAACAACAAAGATTTGGATGCACATCATCAGTAGTGTGGCTTGGCCATAGGTGTTGTCTGTTTCTGGCTTCTTAAGGTAGCTCGGAATAAAAAAAGGAGTGCTGTTGGAACAAGGAAGTACCTGATCAGACTTCACTTTTGCATTTGCCTTATGTTGGCTCAGACAGTTCTACTTCTTGGTTTAGACCAGACTGATAATGGGATAATTTGTACTGCTGTAGCTGTAACTCTTCATTACTTTTTCCTGGCACTTTTACATGGTGCCATTGAAGCTTTCAATCTGTACTTGGCAGTATGGAAGGTAGAATTAAACAAATCTGTTTCATTTACACGTTTTGGGTTTCTGTTTTTTGAAAAAAGAAAGCAGGAAACTAAATTAACTTGGTCATGCCATTCACTATATATGTAGTATTCCACAAGACTACAAATTGCAATATTTAAGAA
>NC_087200.1:125531910-125566910 GCF_015104395.2 Macrobrachium nipponense
GTGCTCTAGCCTGCACAGATGTAGAGGCGGAATCATCAAGAGCCAAGTATGCCTGTCTGACGGCTTCCAGTATCCAAAAAGAGATAGTATTCTTAGACACCTCTTTCTTAGTACAGCCTGTGCTAACAAAAAGTCTGCAGCAGCTGGTCTAAGGTGCCGAGTCCATTTAAGATAGCAAACCAGGGACTGGATAGGGCACAACAAAATCTCTTGAGCATCACCACCCACAAAGTGATGGAATGGAAAACGAAGTGAACTTGTCATCGTGCACAGAGGGATTTTGGGTCTTGGCCACAAATTCCAGGACAATTTCGAAGGACACCAACCCCCAACCCCTGGTGTGTTTCACATCATAGCTCAGACCTTGGAGCTCTCCTACCCTCTTGGAAGATGCCAAGGCCAGAAGGAAAGCTGTCTTGAGCGTCAAGTTCCTGTCAGATGAGCGACACAAAGTCTCATATGGACCCTTAGAGAAGCTCTTGAGAACCAAGGAAACATCCCACATTGGAGGCTTGAGCTCCCTAGGAGAACTCAACTGCTCAAACCCCTTAACTAGCAAGAAAAGCTCCCAGGGCGAGGAGATGTCGATACCTTTTTGGCATAACACCAAACTCAGGGTCACCCTGTAGCCTCTAATCGCAGATACGGACAAACGTTTCTCATCTCTGAGGAAGGTTAAAAAGTCTGCTATTCGCTGAATAGAGGTTTGCAAGTGGATAAAAACCCTATTTACAAAACCAATCACAGTAGATCGCCCATTTGCCTTGGTAAACTGCGGAGGTCGACTTTCTGAGACTGCTGGACATTTGCCCTGCTGTTCTCTGAGAAAAGTCTCTCGCTTGGAGGAGATACTTGATAGCCTCCAACCGTGAAGAGACAGGGATTCTACTGACTGGTGGAACCTTTCCGCATGCGGCTGACACAGGAGATGCCGTCAAGGGGGAATTTCCCTCGGAACCTCTGACAACAATGATGGCAGATCTGGAAACCATTCTGCCTGAGGCCACAGAGGGGCTACCAAAGTCATCCTGACACCATGTGAACTCATTAGCCTGTTCAGAACTTGACGGATCAAACAAAATGGAGGGAAGGTATACACCTCCAGGTTGTCCCAGGGATGTTGGAATGCATCCTCCACTAATGCTAAAGGATCTGTAACCACTGAACAGAATATCTCCAGCTTCCGGTTGAAGCGAGTTGCAAAAAGGTCCAGCATAAGTCTCCCCCAAACCTGGAAGAGTTTGTCTGCTACCACTTGATGAGGGAACGACTCTGTGCCTAGGACCTGATCCTGACGACTGAGATTGTCTGCGACCACATTCTGTTGGCCTGAGATATACCTGGCTGAGAGCTCTACCAAATTGCTGACCGCCCACTGGTGAACCTCGACGGTCTAGGCGTGAAGTTGACAAGAAACCAGGCCTCCCTGTTTGTTCACATAGGCTACCACCGTGGTGTTGTCCAACATGAGAACGACAGAATGACCCTCTACCTTCTCCCGAAACTCCTTCAGACCCAGGAAGGCTGCCTATAACTCCAAGACTTTGATATGTTGCTGTTTGTCCTCCAAACTCCAAATGCCTGATGCAATGAGGCCCCCAACCTGCGAGGGAGGAGTCTGCGTACAGAAGGAAGTCCGGTGGAAGAGAACGCAGAGGGACGCCCTTTGAAAGATTTTGGTCATCCAACCACCAACGAAGGTCTTCTCTCACTTCCAGAGACAGAGGAACCTTTAACAAGGGTGAGTCCCACGCCGGAAACCAGAATTCTCCGTCTCCATTGCAGAGACTGAAGATGAAGACGCCCAAGAGGGACCAGTTTCTCCAGGGAAGACAAAACTCCCAGAAGAAGATGCCACTGATGAGCTGACTGATGTGGTTCTGACAGGAAGTCGCACGCCACCACTCACTTCTCCAATCTCTGATCTGACAGAAAAACTTTTGCCACCGTCGTACCGATGACCATGCCCAGGTAGAGAATCCTTTGACTGGGTATGAGGTTCGACTTTTCCTGGTTGACTACGATGCCCAGTTCCAGACAGAACCAACGTAGACGATCCCTGTCCTGCAGCAGCTTTTCCCTGGAAACTGCCAAGACCAACCAATAGTCAAAGTACCTCAGTAAACGGATCCCCAGAGCATGGACCCAACTTGATACGAGAGAGAAGACCCTTGTGAACACTTGAGGGGCTGTTGTCAGCCTGAAGCACAGGACTTTGAACTCGAAGACCTTGTCCCCGAGAGAGAAGCGAAGGAACTTCCTGGACGTTGGATGAATAGGGATTTGGAAGTATGTGTCCCTTAAGTCTATTGACAGCATGAAGTCACCTTCCCTCACGGCTGCCAACACTGAACGCAGGATCTCCATCTTGAACCGTGTCTTCCCAGTAAAGTGATTCAAGGTGGATAAGTCGATCACAAGTGTCCAACCTTCTGATGCCCTGGGCACCAAGAAGATGTGACTATGAAACCCCAAGAACTTCAGAGAAACTGGAGGATATGCCTTCCTGAGCTGCAGCTTGTCTGACAATGGAGGAGAGCAGTCAAATGGCAGTAGGTACCCCACCCAAAGGACATCTACCACCCACTTCTCAGCCCCATAATTCTGCCACTTGGCCCAAAGACCCGCCAGGAACACACACCCATGGCACAGGAGAGGGAGGGCGCCTACCCTACAGACGGCCCCCTTTACCTCTGCCCCTTGGGGCCCTTCTTGGCTTTAAGGAAAAAGAGCGAAAGGGGCGTTGGTCCTCTGACTTAGGCTGAGTCGAACTGGAAGGCCTTGCCAAAATCGAATTCCTCCACAGAGAGGAAGACAGCACTGGTTCCTTACGCGATCTCTTTGCAGGAGGCAGGGACAATGCAATATGTTTCTTTCCAGTCCTCCCAGACGACAAGACAGCCAACTTATCATCCAAAACAGAGCCCAACCTCTTAAGAACCACCTGGCATAAAGCCTCAGACAGATCAGCAAGAGAAGGCTCTGATGACATGGAAGGGAGATGCAGTGAACTGGGTGGCTGAGAGAGGCAGTGCAGAGGAGACAACTGGGAGCGACGTCATCGATGGAAGTGACGTCACAAGTGGTGATGACATCACGGCTCCCCTTCGGACGCCACTGGCGGAGGAATACAAAACGACTGATCCTGTGACGTCATTAACGGGGCTGACGCCACAGCTTTCGTCCGACTCAAAGAAGTGGCAACAGTCACTGGCAGAGCAATACAAGATGGCTGATCTCAGCTACCCTCAAAGACAAGGCCGGGAGGAGGATGAAGGGCCTGGCCAGCCTGAGGAGGGGGTTAGTGAGCCTCCATAAAGTGTGCCAGCAACCCCTCCAAGGACGGGGAATCCCCTAGCCCGAGCGTCTACCAAATCGCCGCCATCTTGGATGCCTCTGACTCTGGAATAAATGACAATGATGGAAAAGACTCCCCCTTCCCGGGAATTAAATTAACTCCCGAAGAAGGGGCGACATTACAAAAATTAGCCTGAGGGCCTCCCAATACTTCCAACGACAAATCGATGGAAGAAAAGAAAGGAGACACAGGCACAACACTACTAAGTGGTGTGAGCACTGTAAGAGACAAAGCATCGGAAAGAGGGGAAAAACCTTCCCATGAAGGAAGAGTAGAAACCCTCCGATGCTCTCTCTTGTTATAAAACGACTTCCACTACTCTTTAGGCTATGCATGGCATTCCATGCAAGGATTCTTATAGTACAAACATTAGAGCAACACCTACTACACGTGATGTGGGGAACGGTCGCAGCCAAGGCCAAAAAATGAGAACACGGAAAACCTGGAATTCCGGGGCACACACATTGACGAGGCCGAGAAGGAGCAGAAGAAGCCATAATAACAGCCACACACACACACACACACACACACACTAAATACAACCGAAACGGGCAATGAACAGGATAAAGGCTGAGAGAGGTCAACCAAAACTCTTGTCCAGGCGGTTAAGAAAAAGACTGACGCAGTGGCGTAGGTGCGTGGTCTTTGACCACTCTTTACCCGATATACGCATGCGTTGCCAGATATCACAATATTCCTTGCTTTCATCTGCATTTGAACCGGATCCAGCTAGGCGCTAGAAATTATCCTATTGTTAAGACCGAAGGTTTGTTCGCGTATGAACAACTACGTATTATCCCTACATGGGGTGAGAATTATTTTAGTTCTCTCATTAAACATGCAGACCCTCACTCCTTTCCTACGCTGCATAATATCCAAAGGGTGAGTACACTATTAACTTCCTTTGGAAAGGCTTCCTATGAAGAAGTCCTAGAGAGTACCAAGTGGTTATTAAGAGGTAGTATTCCTGAACCTAGGAAGGCACAGTAATCCTGCAGCCAGACATGACATAATCGGGTACATCACTGTAGAACCACAAGGGATAATGCATATATAGGTTCCTGTCTTTCCTGTTCTTTATTGCCAAACCCTAGTGGGTATCAGGAATAAAGAAACCAGTTGATATCCTGTGACTTTACCTTGGATGAAAAATTCCTGAATCACTATTGCCATAAGAGTGATAGTCATGCTGAAATAATAATCCCCCATCCAGACCCAACAAAATTAGGTTAGTCACCTTAGAATCACAAAAAATAATTCATATAAAGGTTTGTGTGTTGTTTCCTGTTCTGTACTGTCAAACCTTAATGGGTATCCGGAATAAAGAAATTGGTTAATAACCTGTGACTATATAGTACTTTGGACCAAATTTACTTTGGTAGTTTAGATTCATCTATTTGGAGCTAAGCCATTAATGTCACCTGTCAACTTCTTTTTTAAGCTCCTTTGAGGCCAAACAGCAGCTTCTTTATAAAACAAAAAAGGTTTTGAGATAGAAAAAACTTATTTTTGAGTTGCAGTGAGTCCTTAAAACCAATTGCTTTCCCTACCAAAAAGGTTGGTGTGTAATGAGGAAAATAGCTGACATACACAATGTTGTCATGCAGTTGTTGTGTGGACAGGAGACAGAGCTCTTCTGTCCTGAGACCTTTATACATATTCTGTACCAGTGCCAACAGCACTATCTGGCCAAGATTGGTTGGTCTGTCTTATGGAGCCCTGGGGGACCAGGAGAGTGTAGCCCCTTTGAGGATGAACAGCGACTACAAAAAATTGATTTTTCCTACATCAAACACCACCCCCCCCCCCACACCTTTTTTTAAACACAACTGATAACCCTTTTTAATAATACTCATTACTGTACACAATTTATTCAACTCCACATTTTCAAATATTTTAATGGTGAATGTCTGGTTAATTTCATTTCAAATATATCAACTTTCTATACTGTACTGCTACAGGAATGATTGGTATTACTGTCAGATATTAACGTCTTCAGAAGTATGTCTGCTACAAAGTATGTCCAAAGTGTTTACAATCACTTCTCCTAAATGTCTGGGCCAGCAAGATGATGTTTGGTAAGCAATCTCACAAATTGCAGAACAGATATGTATGCAGAAAAAAAATCATGATAACATTTGCAATCATTGTTTCCAGTGGGTACCTCTTGATAGTTAACTAGAATCAGTGCAGAAATATTACACCTGAAAGTAGGGATATACGTATAGCTATTTCTAGTGGAATTCAAGAAGAAAATTGAATAAGTCTTACTAGTTTTCCACTGGCCCTCATAGCCAATAGTTGCTCCAATGACTCTGCTATTAACCTGCTCTGAAGCACTTACATTTTTCTTGTTTGTTAAATCTGGCTCACTGAAAGAAGAAAATGAAAAGCAACATAACTTTTAAGCTTACTTTACCATAAGGAATTGAAAACCAATTAAAAATATACCTTTCATACAACAATAAATGTCTTGGTAAGCATTGCTGATGAATATTTGGAAGCTGGTCTAAGATCATATCAAATGTTACAAAAACCAAACTTGCTTTGTCTCATGAGAAAAAAGCAATACAGTCATAACCTCCAAATAAAAAATAAATAAAAAAACAGAGAGCAACCTCACTTTCCGATGTAATGCTGAGAAAGAAAGCATGTACAATGTATTGTCAAAAAGACTACACATGCAACAAAGGTCATATGTGTCCATTCAAAACATCTTAGTTTTAAATCTTAAAAATGAGAAATAAACAAATTTGACCTTCCATGCAGTAACCTTACCATGCCACAGTATTTGTAATGCAGTGAAGATTACTGAATGAATTGAAAACCACAACAATCTCTTCAGAGCCTCTAGTAGTCATTCTCTCCTTACTTTCAATGGGGGAGTCTGTGTCATAGAATTTTTCAGGCAACATAATATAAGTTTGTGAATCATTGTTTTGAAAGCGCCGATTTTCCATCGTATCATAGTAATTTTTAGGCTGATTTACCACCATCAAATCTGTAAAACAAATATCTATAATCAGGTATCATCACATTTTTAACAACATTTATCTTGAATTGATTAACCATTATTTTTAAGATTATTGTATTGTACAGTTTTAAAAGAAACATGATAACCATCCAGTAAAAGATATTCTGTTATTCAAAAGATTCCCAATGGGTGCACCATCGTTCAGAGTAAAAAAGGTATAATGTCCCTACATACCCAAGATAACTGCTCCAATTCTCTGTATCATGAAATTAAAGGATGGAAGGTAGATACAGTCATGAAAGAATCGTCAGTATTCTTCATACCTTCTACTGACTTTTTCAACATATTTAAACTGGCATAGCCTATTCACAATTTTTATCAGGTTTTCCTTTCTGCATAAATTTGGATCTGCTCAATTTCATCATGCATACTTATTCTTCAAGATTTGAATCTTTCCAATAGATAACATTCTGCTAGTTTTTTAAAGCTTACCAACATTTTCCTCTTTATAAACAAGAGTGACATTTGAAGAAAGAGATTTAGCTACGGCTAAACTTGAATGGACGATGTTCTCTTGAAGGGAAGTGGAAGCTTTCTTGGCCTTCTCTTCATGCATGTAATGCCACACTTGTGGTTGTTTCATAATGGAGTCAGTCACATTCATAACCCCTTCGATAAACATCTGTAGGCAATGTAAAAGGACTTGGTTGACAAAAGATTAAAAAGTACCTGCCCTTAATATTTGAACACACCCTTAAGAACCCTGTATAGCAGTCATATGATGCACTGACCCTGGAAATGGTTTCTAAAAACTATGGTGTGCCAGTTTCTATTTTAATTTCCAGGCTAACAGTATACTCTTTGGAATTAATTCTTCCTTTTTCTAACAGCTGTAAACTTTGCATTAAATATATATAATTAAAGAAGATGAAAGTAAGATCAATTTACTGGATAAAAATGGCATACTCACTACAGACATTATGGTTGGAAACTTTACATACCTTACTTGAATTATCAGAATGCATAAAATCATCTTCAACAAACTGTCTACCAAGGAACTCAATGCCAGTTATGATTTCTAACAGGTCCCCAGGAGCAAGAGTTTCATTTTCAATGAAACTGGCTAATCTTCCAATATTCTCTGAAGGGACAGAGTCATTGAAAGGCAGAAAGTACACAATATCATTCTTGCACTGACTGTAATGAAAGAGATTAATTGCTTTTTATACCTAATGTATAATACATGTTTACTAAAAACAGTGATTGTTCATGAAGTAGAAAATTACAGTTAAATTTTTGTTGCTTGTCTGGCTGCTCCAGCATCTAAGTTCTAATAAATTATGTGAAATACATAATTCTAAAATTATATACAAATTTCAATGTTTCACACAAAGTACGGTAATAATGATTCCCTAAATCTTAGATCTTAACCTTCAATACCACTCACTTATCAAACTGTTCAACAAGAGAACTGAATTACACTTTCAATTGAAATTTTATGACTAAAGGTAACTATTTTACTTCTATGAGGAAGGATCTTACAGTAATACCAAGACTGACATTTTCAAAAGAATTGAGAAAATGTGAGCTATTGGTGATAAAATCAAGTTGTACGTATCATTTCATAAAACAAGTAGAAAAAGAAACAACCAAGCAAAATCTAACAACTAACAACTTTCAAAGTAAGCAGAGGCCTTAGCAGATTTATAATTCATAAGCATTAAAAATAAGGATGAAGAAAGTTTTTATAAAATAACTTAGATAAAAATCCCAAACAAAATTTAGGCCAGCAAAATTAATCTATGCTTGTCAGGCTAAATGTTAGTCACAGTGGTTACTAATGCTTAAGTGTAAGTGATGTACAAGACTTTTTGGAAAACTTGTTTCATTCCTGCATCTTTGTCATGTATATTAAGTCAGTGGATAAACTAAAAGAAAAAAGAAGTGTTCAAAACAGAGAATATGTTCATGGGCTGATGTAAGGTCACCAGGATCTTAATGGCTCAAGTTGACATCAGAATGTTATGTAAATGTACACCCTTGTAAGGGCGGCATTTTGCCAAATGTCTGTCCTTCCTCTGTACATACTTTTTATACCATATTCTAAAATGTAGAGCATTTCACGGCCTATACGCCGACATATATATCATGTAAAAATGTACTCTGCATGAAGATATATGTATATTTTCAGCTGCAAAGAAACGTGCATGCATGACTCAAAACGGCACGTCCTCTACAGGAGCGTTTTGGCGTTTATCTCACGGATTGGCCCGCCGTTTACGACACCTCTCGACTGTAAGAGTGAGCTGGCAGACGTGGAGAACACAGCTCAAAACTGTCCATCGCTGTTCCTTCTGGTTTCGACGCCCCGACCCGCGGCACGATCCATGCTCTCCCCAGGTGGTCCCTGACGCCCCAACCCGCAGCACGATCCATGCTCTCCCCAGGTGGTCCCCCGACGGCCCGACCCACGCCTCGATCGACGTCCTTGCACATCGGCACCGTGCCAGCGGAGCCCCACTCTGTCAAACTGCTGCCCCTCTACAGACAGAATGTTGCAGCCTTGCTACATCGCACTGAGATCCAGTTCCGGCTCCACAGGATCACCAGGGAAGGAACCAAAGTGGACCTCATCGCTGCAGCCTTCCCAGAGGATGTGTTCAACCACCTCACCCCCTGGATGGCAAGTCAGCCCAGAGCGCTGCCCTATGAATGCATTAAGACTCAACTCATCCAGGTCTTCTCCCTCCTGGTCCCCGAGTGAGCCGCCCAAATCTTTGAGCTGGTGGTCAACCCCATGACCACTGCAGACCTGAGGCTAGCCTGGCACAAGCTCCAGGACCTGGTACTACTGCCGGAGGGGGACCACCAAGGACGCAGGAAGGAGGTGAGCCTCCTTAGACAGTTCTTCCTTTACCAACTCGCGCCCCAGGTGTGAAGCCAGATCCCCGACACGGAAGACCTGGACATGGAGCCTGGTGGAGCGGGCCTTAGGCCTGTTCACCACCACCCAGGCCACAAAACTTTCCGCTCCACTGTCAGCCAACAGCCTGCAGCAGAAGGAACTCGAGGAGGCAGGGATCAGCGCAGCCTTCCAGAGAAGTGCAAGCACCACTGCTCCGTCATTTTTTGTGCATCCAAAAAATGACGGAGGCAGTGCCCAAGGCCATTCCCCCTGGCAGCGGCAGTAACGAAGTATCGCCCTAGAGGATTTTACGTTGAGGACACCATCTCTAACCACAGGATATTGGTTGACACTGGTGCCATGCAGTCGGTGTCCTCACCGTCGGCAGAGGACCACAGCTGCGCCCCCGATTGCCCTCGTAGCCACCAAAGGAACCCCCATCCACTCCTATGGCACCAGGACCCAGACCATCACGTTCCTGGGCCAGACCTACACCTGGGCCTTTGTCATCGCCAATGTACAAATCCCTCTCCTGGGGGTGGATTTCCTAGCTCACCATGGGCTCTTAATGGATGTAGCCTGCCAACGCCTCCTCGACACCGAGACCTGCCTCTCTCACCCATTCACCACAGGAACCAGGGTGCCCATTATCTGCTCCGTTTTTACCCACAGGTATGCCTCCCTCCTACAAGAGTTCCCGGACATCTTCCGACCCGAGCTTCGCCAGGTGGCAGGGGCTGTACCCAAGCACGGTGTATACCATTACATCAACACCAAGGGCCCCCTGACACACGCCAAGTTCCGCCGCCTCCTGCTGAAGCTCCTTCAGGAAGCCAAGAATGGAGCGGATGGGCAAGAAGGCAGATGGTACGTGGAGGCTCTGCAGTGACTACCGCCGCATGAACCTCGTCTCCACACCTGACAGTTACCCCCTGCCGAACATGCAAGACCTCACCGGGCCTCTCCACGGAGCAAAGATCTTCTCTAAAATTGACCTTTTAAATTCCTACTTTCAGGTTCACGTCCATCCCAATGACATCCCGAAGACGGCGATCATCACGCCCTTTGGGTCCTTCTCTACCTTCGGCCTGTGGAACGCCGGAGCCACCTTTCAGTGCCTTATGGACAGCATCCTCGGAGACCTACTCTTCTGCGTCTGCGATGTGGACAACATCCTCATATTTTCCAGATCGCTGAAGGAGCACCTGAACCACATCCAGACCATCCTCAAGCACCTGCAGGAGAATGGCTTGTTGTCTGTTTTGACAAGTGCACCTTCAGCGTGGAGAAGTTCCCAACGACGATGACAGTCAAAGCCCTCAAAGAGTTCATTGGGATGGTGAATTACTACAGAAGATTCATCCCGGACATCGCCCCCACCATGTGCTCTTTGACCGAGGTCCTGAAGGGTAAGCCAAAGAAGCTGACGTGGGGAGAAGCCCAAGTTGTCCCCCAGCAGAGCCACAACCCTGGCTCACCAGGACCCGACGTGCCCCTCACACTCACCACTGATGCCAGCAACACTGCATGCGGTGCTGTCTTGGAACAGCTGGTCAACGGGATCCCCACGCCGCTAGCCTTCTTCAGCAGGAAGCTGAAACCTGCCAAGACCTGCTACAGCACCTTCGACCGCGAGCTCCTCGCTGTCTACCAGGCTGTCCACCACTTCAAGTACCTCCTGGAAGGCATCCCATACACCATAAGGACGGACCACCAGCCGCTGGTCCACGCCTTTGTCAAGGTGGGCGATGCTTGGTCCGCAAGACAGCAACATCACCTCGCTGTAGCTGATGCCTTCCCGAGGATTGAGATAAACTCCCTGCACCTCAGCGTGGACTATGAGGACCTAGCATGTGAGCAAGCCTCCGACCCCGAAGTACCAGCCTACTGGACCACCATCACTGCCCTCCAATGGGAAGAAATTCCCTTTGGCCCTTCCAAGACCACGCTCCTCAGCAACACACACCAGCACCAGCCACCCATGCCCCCTGATACCCGCCTCCCAGAGGAAGCAGGTATTCAATGTAATCCATGGCCTCTCACACCCGTCACCCCGCACAACAGCCAGACTCATGACAGAAAGGTTCGTTTGGCACGGCATCAAGAGGGATTCCTAGGAGTGGGCCAGGAGCTGCATCGCATGCCAAAGCAGCAAGACAGGAAGGCATACCGAATCGGGAATAGGCACCTTCCCTCAATGCAGGCTGAGATTTGGGCATGTTGACGTCGTTGGGCCCCTTCCCCCATCCGATGGTGCCAGATACCTCCTGATGGTGATCGACCAGTCCACCACGTGGCCAGAAGCCACCGCAGACCTGTGCCGAAGACCTCCTATTCAGCTGGATTAGCCACTTCGGAGTGCCAGACGACATCACTACAGACCGGGGAACTGCCTTCACCTCAGAATCTGGACCTCCCTGGCACGCCTGATAGGAACCAAGCACCATACGACCACGGCCTACAACCCCGCAGCCAACGGCATGATGGAAAGAACCCACCGCCCCCTCAAGGCCTCCCTGATGGCACACTGCACATGCCCCGACTGGAAGTCACAGCTACCGTGGGTCCTCCTTGGCTTCTGCACCGCCTCAGGAGCCAATGGCGGCCCGACACCAGCAGAGGTTTACAGCGAAACCCTGACAGTGCCAAGTGAATTCTTCCCTGCCAACAACGACAACCCCGAGATCCCACTGGTAAGACTCCAGGCAGCCGCCCAGAAATTTGTTCCCTACCGAGAGACCTACACCGACAGGAGAAAGCAGTTCCAACTGAGGGCCCTGGACTCCTCCAAGTAAGTCTTCATACGGAATGATGCTACCCGCCTGCCACTAACGAAACCCTCCGAGGACCACACCACGTCATCCGCCGAGAAGAGAAGCTGTTCCTCATCTCGTGAAGACTGGGTCTCGAAAGACAGACCAAAGCCCGCTGTCGTTCCTGACGAAGACGACCCAGCAGAAGGCCCTCACAGGACACCGCCTCAGAACACAGCCTCGCCGGAATCCGACAGCACGCCCTGATATCGCAAGGGCCACCCAAGGAAAGTAGTTGAACTCCCCAGGACCACCACCAGGGGCAGCATCCTGCTTCTCGACTCACTGGACAAGGACCCGGAAGACGTCCCCTGATGGATGGAATCTTGAACCCGCAGGCTCATCCAGATCCCCACAAAATTCAGCTGACCATCAGCCAATGATTATGACTTAAATCATTATCTGGGGGGGAGTATTTGTAAGGACGGCATTTTGCCAAATGTCTGTCCTTCCTCTGTACATGCTTTTTATACCATATACTAAAATGTAGAGCATTTCACGGCCTATCTGCCAACATATATATCATGTAAAAATGTACTCTCTGCACAAAGATATATGTATATTTTCAGCTGTGAAGAAGCACATTCGCAGTGGGGACCCCGTCCCTTTTAGTATGTGCGTGCATGACGGACACTACATTTCTGTCTGCACTGCTGCCTCATATACAGCTGTCTCTGTTCAATAAAGTTAGTTAGAGCTTTCTCCTTATCTGATTCTAGTCCCCACACCCTACTGATCAGTGATCAGAGCCACAGCTTTTATGCAAAGAGATTTCTGGGTGAAATAATTAGTAAATAACATATATATTGGTAAATGAATAAATCCTAGAACAACAAACAAATACAGTGCAAATGAAATTCCACAGATAATGCATGGCAATAGCCTTTGCAGGTGAAATACAATCGACCCCCACTATTTGAGGACTCAACAATTCGCGGATTTTTCTGGGGAACATATCTATAATTTATTTGTTAGAACTCCCCTATTAGCAGATTTTAGTTTTTTCATGGTCTGTTGGTGGGATAGAGACGGCAGTGAGTTCTCCTACAGCAAGAGTCTTCTCAAGCATTTTACCTTCTTCATACTCCTTCTCAATGAAGGCGATGGCACTTAATGTCACACCATAACGGGCCACTACTTCTCCATGACCATTGCCCTCTCTTCACATCACAATAATGTTTGCCTTCTCCTCAACAGTCATGATCTTTCTCTGGGGCTTAGGCTCTTGAGAAGCAGGGCTTTACGAGGTATAGTATTAGGGCAAAATTTAAAAAATGACTGAAGTCTGCACTAATGTACACAAAAAAAAGCACAACAAAGAGATAAGTGTGCACTGAACTAAGAAGTTGGGTAGAGATGTTGGGTCATTTGCTTATTATATGTACATAAATACGCAAGTATGTACATAGGTGCATGTACACAGTATTGCTCATAACAACATTAATATTCTACTCATAATGTACATTTTATACATATTTTGTTGTGTTGTAAGATGACTTTGAAATATTAAAATGTTTCATGATGATATGTAGTACTTACAGCATATCTCAAATATGTACTTCATAATTTGCAGAACGACATGACATGCAGGGAATGTTTACATCTGCGGAGTGTATACTAAGTATATGTTTGTGACTATGTACTGTAAATACAATTTTTATGATTAAAAAGATTTACGTACTGATTTTCAAATACCCTCTTACAGTATGTACTTACTGTGATTAATGTGAACACTTCAAAATTTCAATAACTATATTTTTTTTTCTTAAAAAGTGTTTTACTAAAGCCAGCAGCCCATAGACAAGAAATATGTGAGCTAGGATGCTGTATACCCATGCGCATGATACTCAACATGCTATTGGCTGTCGTCTACAAAGCAACTAATCCAAGAACGCCATTCCTTTTCCTTGGTGTTCTTTGGCTATACTCTTGGAGTTGGCTGGCTGGACCCTCAAGATCATCTCACAAAGATGGAACTGTGGGAGCCTGTATCTCTGCCAGTTCAATGCGTAATAGATGCATCTTCTGATCAGGTATCATCGTGAATCTTTGTGTCTCGTTTTAAATCTTCATGTATCTCTTGTAATCAAGCCCTAAGATGCCTCGTAAATGCCCTGCATCTTCTAAGTCTTCTGGCAAAGAGCCTTAACGAAAGAAGGCAGTCATGAAGCTTGAGGAGAAGGTAAAACTTCTCGATATGTTGAAGGAAGGCAAAAGTTACGCAGAATGCCATTTTAGCCTGAATGAGAGTACTGTAAGGTACATCAGGAAGAAAGAGACGGAGATACATATGGCTGTAAGCATGAGCTACTCTGGCAGTGCAAAAATAGTTTTGACAGTGTTTGTTAAGACATTCGTTAAGATGGAATCCGCACAGGAATTTTGGATAAAGTAATGCCGTAAGAAGAACATGCCCCTTGACTCCAACATCATTCACAAAAAAAGCGTGACAATTGTACTAATAGGTTTTGACTGCTAAGGAATGCAACGATGTACAGGCACAGGAAGGTGATGATGCAGGGGAATTAGAATTCTTCAGCTTTGATGAACCTGCATCAGAAGAAGAAAAAGAGGAGGAAGAGCCACAAGCAGGACCATCGTCAGTTCCTCAAGGTTTTCAGAGGCTGTTCTGTCTGAAGAGTGTGTCTGTGCATGGGGAAGCAGCATCTGCTGATACAGAAACAGCTGCAAAATATCTGGAGCCCTTCAAGAAACTAATTGAGCAGAGGGGATACCATCCACAACAGGTGTTCAACATGGACAAGACTGGCCTGTTTTGGAAGAAGATGCCGTTCTGGATATACCTCATGAAGGACAAAGCCAAAGCCTCTAGATTCAAGGCCCAAAATGATACGGTTACTTTCCTAACGTGTGGGAATGCAGATGGCCTCATGCTGAAACCAGGCCTCATTTACAAGCCTGCAAACCCCAGGGCCCTCAATAATAAGAACACGCATTTGCTCTGTGTTTTGGATACACAAACCTACGGCCTGGATCACCAAAGTCCTTACATCTAACTGGTTCATTTAGAACTTTATCCCTCAAGTTGTGCATAGAGTTCAAGGTGATGCTGATTATGGATAATTCTGGTGGCCACCCTCTTGATCTTTAATACCAGGGAGTCAAGCTCAAGTTCCTCCCTCCCAACACCACCTCTCTCCTCCAGCCTATGGACCATGGCATGATCCATGCCTTCAAGGCACTCTACACATGGAACTCCCTCAAGCACCTTGTGAATGTACTGAACACTGACAAGGAATTTGCACTGAAAGAGTATTGGCATAAATTCACAATAGCCATATCATCAACCAATTGTTGAAGGACATGAAGAAGGAGACCCTGAATTCATGCTAGAAGTTGTGGCTGGAGTCTGTGCATGATTATAAGGACTACTCTCTTAAAGAAATTCAATATTTAGCCATTGATAAGGCAGTCCTGTTGGCGAAGATTCTTGGTGGAGAAGGCTTCGATGACGTCACCTTGGAGGAAATAGGCACCCTCATTGGTGCCCACCCTGACCCCCTGACAGACCAGGAATTGAAAAACCTGATGAAGGTTTAAGGGAGGAGGAGGAGGAGGAGAAGGATGAGGGCCAGTCTTTGGAATGTCTGTCCCAACTTAAGAGGATAATTAAGGGGGTGCAGGATGTAGTTTTGGCAAGTGATCCTTCTATGGAATGCTCCTAAAATTTTCAAATGCCCTTGAAGCGGCATTGGAGCCCTACAATCAAGCCCTCATCAGCATGAAGAAGCAGCGACAGCAGCTGCCTTTCACTAGGTTTATTAATCATACAAAGAAGGACCCTCCAAAGTCAAAACCCCTGATGAAGGGGAAGAGGCACCCTCAAAGGAGATGTAACTCCTCTCTTTGCTGTGCAGTTAATCCCCATCATCATTCATCGGACTGCACGGCTAATTCTCCATCTACATCTTTAATCAAAATTCATCACTGGAGAGTACTTGTATGATTTACGTACTCTTAATAGTATTACATTTTTTTAATGTGCATACATTATTTTTGTTCTCTCTCTCTCTTGTGAATTACTATGTACATACCAATGTTTTCCCTGTAAAAGAAAATGGGATGGCTTGAATAATAACTATAATAGAGAAAATGTATGGCTGAATACATAGGGCAGTCTGGATAAGTTTCACACACAGTTGTAAGCCATACAGTTCGTATGTATACTATTTTTAAGGGTGAAATGTTGAAGATGACCTTGAAATTATATTAATATCATTTGAAAGATTAATACAGTAATAGGGTAATATTAGTTTGAGGTATATTTGATCTACGATGATAGTTTAAGGTATACATTGGTGTTTGAACTTTCAAGATAGGCAGCTTAGTGTTTTTAGAGGGAAGTTTTAAGTATTCACGGATTTGAGCTATTCGTGGGGCTTGTGGTACATATCCCCCATAAATACAGGGGATTGACTGTAATGCTTTTACAGGCTTTGTGTACTTGGTTACAAGGAAATTCTCTACTCCGTACCTCAGATCCGGTGCATCATCCCACTCTGCATCCTCACCACATTTCCAAATACCATAGGCTGAACTCTGGTTATGAGGGCAGGAGACATTAATCGAAGCTCCCTTCAGTGTGGCGTTTAAAACAAATGGTGAGTCATATGGATCCAGCTTTTTTTCTGAAGTGGGACAGTCCCCTGTGCCTGAATGGAAAATCCTCAGTTCATTTGATGCAAAAAATCATTCCAAACCAATGGGCATATTGTTTTCAAATAATTCATTTGGTTACAGGTTCAGGTTCTGTCTTGGATTTCCAGTATTTTTTATAAGTTAAATTTACTAAAAATCGATAACAGATAATGTCAGCATGTTTACAAAAATTGAAGGCAGAAAAATATTGATAACTCAATTTGCTTAGTTACTATATGTATGGCCAGAACTAATTTTGCTACCCTACCTCCCATCCTATTGATAAGAACAGCAGTGATTGTTCTTGTAGTTGCTCTTATGATCCTTTTTCATCTTTATTACTACTACTAATCATCATTAGTATATTATTATTTAGGTAAACATTGGCATAACACCAAAAACCAGCTGATAATCTTAAGTCATGTGTGTTTAGTAAAATATCCAAAGTAGTATATCAAATCAACCATTTTCTAGTTGGTAAAATACTAAAATATTTCCTTAATTCACAAAATGGATGTAGTACCTGGATAGCAATCTTCAATGCTGTTATTGCTTGTACTTTCTGTTGAGTTCAAGGGAAAGATGCATTCATATCCATTTTTTGCATAGGCTTCATAACACAATTCTGCACTGGACACAAGTTGTCCGCACACGTATCACAAGGGGTAATACCATGCTGTGGGTGTGATATTCATTAACATCCTTGCTAATAGCATAGGGTAAAATTCTTTCATGGAGACTGATAGGACAATCCCAGGGGGTCAATAAGTTTCTGTGAGTTAAAAAAAATTTATAAATTCCTGAGGGTCAAAGGAGATTGAGGGTTAAAAAGTGATTGATAAGCAACAGGGGTCAATTGGAACACTTGGGGTCAACAGCTTACCTTTAATATAAAAGAAATACCAATACGTATATAAAATGAGATTATATTTTCTGTTATACATTTCTATTTTATATACGTAATTAATTTATGCATTATATATAAATTTTATTATGCAATTTATTACTGTATTTATATTGTTATACTGCATCCCATCTACTGACATATAATCATAATACTGTGATATAATCATAATTTATTACCATTATTTGTGATAAATTGACTAAAGTAGCCCAGTTTCTATATGAATGAACTGCATTCTAGTTCCCAATGAAGGGTTCCTCTATCTGAATAGTTTGGGGTCCTGGTTCACAAGAAGAGAACACAAATTTATGAACATGTGAGTAGGAAACTGGTAGATAGGGAGAGATGATGAAGTATGTGGTTATGAATGCTGATCATTTATATGGTAGCCATTGCTCTTGTTAGTTCTTGAAAGATAATTGTTATCTAAAATTTCAAAGTGAAAAACTGAATGACAACAAAGATGTATGTTACTTTCTAAACCTTTGAAAATTCGAATTGGAATGATTTATACTTACAACATGTGAATAAGTTTTTTTTCATTATTAAGAAGCATGTACAGAAACTGAGCTGGATTTCTGGACTGTTGCATCTTAAATGTCATAAAATATTTCAGAGGCAGCCAAATCTCTATGTACATCAAAGTATTCCAAAATGTCGTAGCCATATTACTGTAAATTAGTACTGTAATCTCTACACAATTTTATATCTATAGCCCAGAATGGAAGATATTTAAGCTTATAACAGAGAAATGGTGCTCAAGTCACCCTATAAAATTAATAATATGGACCAACCTGGTAAATTCCCTCCAATTCCACAACAATTGTGTTGACTGACACCCGACTTATGCATCCTCTGAAATCAGTCCAGTAATCGTACTCCTTGGAGGGAACTTCTTACCCATCATAAGTTTGTTGAGCCAAAGGTCTGGACATCCCAAATGGATCCACTTGTCAAAACCAGATCTTAAATCTATTCGTTGTTGGTCTACATTTGGCATCTCATTATCCAGAGTCATCGAACCTGCGATTGCCATTCATTAAAATGATTCATTGGATTTGTAATTCTAAATCATAAACACAACATAAAAGAAAATACAATTTGGTAAAAACCATTTTTAATCACATATTATGCATGCATAGTTCTATTGTTAATAAAACCCAGATACAGTGAATATGTTAACATGAATTCAGTACCACGTCTGCCCTTACTTTTGGCTAGTCTGTAACTTTCTTCCAAATCAGAAATCACTTTAGATTAAACGCAACAACAGGTTCTACTTGTTCCAGTAAAGGTTGAGCTGGATAAGTAGACCACGGTGTTTCTTTTTTCTGATTTGACAAATACAGTTTTCTTTTCCTCTAGTCCTACCTGTCTTGCATTTAATACTTTCGTCATTATTTTTCTATTCCTTATTATCTTTCTATCTGGAATAGCTTTTAGCAAATAATTCATTAACTTGAATATTTTTTCTTCCTTAAAATCTGTAAAAAATGGAAAAACTATCTGGAATAGCTTTTAGCAAATAATTCATTAACGTGAATATTTTTTCTTCCTTAAAATCTGTAACAAATGGAAAAACTGCTGGCGTGTGCGGGATAACTGCAGAGACGCTAAAAGTAGGAGGACGAAGGATGATAGAGGCATTAAGAGTTGTTTTTAACATAGCTTGGAAAACAGAGGTGGTACCAAGTGATCGGAAAAAGGCAATTGTGATACCAATATATAAAAATAAGGGAAGCAAAAGGGAGTGTGGTAACTATTGGGGCATAAGTTTACTGTCAGTCCCAGGGAAGATATTCATGAGAGTAATACTTAACTGAATAAGACCTATAGTAGAAGAGAAACTTAAGAGAACAGCAGTTTGGTTTTAGAAGTGGAAGGTCAACAGTGGATCAAATATGATATTGTTATGATACAATAAAGTTTGTTCATACTTACCTGGCAGATATATATATAGCTGTATTCTCCGAAGTCTGACAGAATTTCAAAACTCCCGGCACATGCAGTGGTCGGCCAGGTGGTAGTACCCATTCCCGCCGCTGGGAGGCGGGCGTAAGGAACCATTCCCATTTTCTGTCAGATTTTTCTAGTGCCACTGTCTCCTGAGGGGAGGTGGGTGGGCACTTTGATTATATATATCTGCCAGGTAAGTATGAACAAACTTTATTGTATCATAACAATATCATTTTGTTCATGAATCTTACCTGCCAGATATATATATAGCTGAATCCCACCTTTGGAGGAAGGGGGAGACAGATTCGATTTTGGGAAACAATTTCATATATATGATTGATATTTTGGTTCCTTAACTGTTAGCATAGCTGACTTCGTGAGTACCGTCACCCAAGTCTGCTTCTGCTTTACTAGAGACTCCAGCTAGGTAGTGACCTGTGAAGCTGTTGAGTTCTAGAGGATCTGTCAACGGGGGCGTGACCACAATGCAACTAGATCCTATATTATAGACCTCCAATTTCGGTACTGCATTCCTAGAGGTGCCAGCAAGGACGTGACCTGTGTAGCTGGTGCGCTCTAATGAACTGTCACGGGGAGCGTGACCACAATGTGACAGATCATATAGGTGTTGTTTAAACAACGAATGCTGTTAATGCTTCACTGGAGGTGCCAGCAAGGACATGACCTATGTAGCTGGTGCGCTCCAGATGATTTGTCAACGGGGGCATGACCACACTGTGACAAAAACATTTTACCCTACTATGAGGGCGAAGCAAAAACATTACCACCTGACCTAGCCTATCTGGTTAAACTTCGTATAACCAAGGCTAATGGAGGGAAGTTTGCCTAAGGCGGCCTACCCAAGACCACAAAAAACTAAACACCTACATAAACATAATAAAAACAAAAAATAAAAAGAAATAAAATTAAAAAGTCCAAACTAACATATTATTTTCTAAATGATAGGAAGAGTGCTACTCTCTATCCCCAATATAGTGTCTGCTGCGACATATGGGCCCAAAGAGCAGAAGTTCTCGTATGTAATCCTCACCTCCCGAAGGTAGTGAGAGGCAAACACTGAATTACTACGCCAAAATGTGGCATTCAAGATGTCATTGAGTGCCATGTTCTTTTTGGAAGGCTACCGACGTAGAAATAGCCCTCAGTCCATGCGCATTCACCTTCAACACTTTCATATCACTGTCTTGACAGGATGAATGCACTTCCTTGATGGTGTCCCTCAAGAAAAAAGCCAAAGCATTCTTTGACATTGGTAACCTTGGCTTCCTGACCGAACACCACAAGTTATCAGAAGGACCTCTTATAAACCTTGGTTCCTATCTTTTCAGACGGAGGGTTGACTTCCTAGCTATTGCTTAGGAGTCTGCTTCGTCTCAAGAGCCTCAGCGAGGATGTGACCTATGGGTAAGAGTTCTTGTGGGTCTGCCGATGGGGTCTTATCCACTTACTCGGCAGAGCCTAACTGGCATTTGTCAATGGGTGCTAATCCACTCATATGACCAAATACCTATGCCTATTAGCATAATTAAGGAGCACAACACCGATCCCGATCACCTGATCCTAACACGAGGGTTAGCGCTTAATTTGAAAAGAGTTATCCCCAAACTCCTTTCAAAAACCCCAATAAAAATCACTAAGTTAAACTAAAAATTAACTCACTAGTTAAGGATCAGTGTCGGCTCCCTATCCCAGCAACGTATCCGCAGACACGAATAACCAAGAGAGGATCTCTTGTAGGTTTAAATTGACATCCTTCGTGTAATGGGAGGTCAACACAGAATTGCATCTCCCGTAAGTGACAGCTCATATGTCCTTTATGACATATTGTTATGGAACCAAGAATTCATAAAAGCTCGAATGGACTGGACATGAGGAACTTCAGAACTACATCTAAGTTCCAAGACGGCAACTTGGGTTGTTGAACCTTCATCGTTTCGAAAGATCTCAAGAGATCGTGAAGGTCTCTGTTGTCCGCCAAGTCCAGGCCTCTGTGCCTAAAGACAACTAAAAGCACACTCTTATAACCCTTGATTGTAGAGACTGCAAGTTTTAGATCCCTTCTCAGAAAAGGAAGTCAGCAATCTGGCTCACAGAGGTCGTGGTGGAGGAAATGCCGTTCTTCTTGCACCAACTCCTGAAGACTGTCCACTTCGATTGGTACACTGCGTTGGAAAACGCTCTTCTTGCACTGGCGATATCTTTCGCCATTGACGTATAAAAGCCTCTCGCTCTGGCCAACTTTTGGATAGTCTGAATGCAGTCAGACTCAGAGCGAAGAGGCTTCTGTGGTACCTCTCGAAGTGGGGCTGTCTGAGTAGATCTGTCCTTACTGGAAGCGTCCTCGGGAAGTCTACTACGAAGGCCATGACCTCTGTGAACCACACTCTCGCAGGCCAGAACGGGGCGAACAAAGTCATTCTCGTCCCTTCCGACGCCGCAAACTTTCTCATGACTTCCCCTAAGATCTTGAACGGGGAAAGGCGTACAGGTCCATCCCCGTCCAGTCCCAGAGAAGTGTGTCTATCGTCACTGCAGCTGGGTCGAGTACTGGGGAGCAGTACAGTGGAAGCCTCTTCGTTCTGGACGTCGCAAAGATATCCACGAGTGGACGTCCCCATAACCCCCACAGCTCTTGGCATACCTCCTGATACAGAGTCTACTCGGTTGGCAGAAGTTGACCTCGTCTGCTGAGGAGATCTGCCCAGACGTTCTCTACTCCTGCTACAAACTTCGTAAGGATCATGACGTCCAGTGCCCTTGCCCACAGCAAGATCTCCTTTGCCAGAGTAAAAAGGGACCGAGACTGTGTTCCTCCCTACTTCTTCAAGTACGCCAGAGCTGTGGTGTTGTCAGAGTTGACTTGGACTATTCGATGAGAGACTTTTTCTTGGAAAAACTGGAGAGCTAAAAAGATGGCTGCCATTTCCTTTAGGTTTATGTGCCAGGACACCTGTTCCCCTCTCCAGGTGCCTGACACTTCTTTCCCCCTAATGATGCTCCCCATCCCGTGGTGGACACGTCGGAGAACAACACTAGGTCGGGGCTCTGAAGCTTGAGAGCGACAGCTACACTGGATCTAGCCAACATTTCAAGTGATGTTTTACCTCTCCTGAAATTTCCAAGATCATGTGTAGATTCTTGTTTTCTTTCCAATTGTACTTGAGAAAAAATTGTAACGGTCTGAGATGCAGTCTCCCCAAGGAAACAAACTTCTCTAGCGAGGAAATGGTCCCCAGTCAGACTCATCCATTCCCTCACCGAGCACTAATCTTTCCATAGGAAGGCTGACACTTTGTCTAAGCCTTGCTGCTGACGTCCCTGGGACGGAAAAGCTCGAAAAGCCACTGAATCCATCTGAATCCCCAGATACACGATGGATTGGGTTGGGATCAGATGTGACTTTTCGAAATTCACCAGTAGTCCCAGGGACTTCACCAACGATTAAGTTGTTTGAAAATCCTTCAGACACCGCGTTTGAGTGGAGGCATGAATGAGCCAGTCGTCCTTCGAAGATAACAATTGCGAAGGAGGAGACTGAGGGGCCGCAGGTTGAAACTATTCTTCAAAAGAGGCTCGAAGCCATCGAACCAAGACCTCTTCTTCTTCTCAACTGACACACGTTCGGGAAGATGGTAACCGTGCTCTCTAGACAACCTCTGGAGAGCTGCATGAAATCTAGAGAGCAAGGCAACTGGCGAAAGAGCGGAACGAGGAGAAGGAGAAGGGGACTGCCTGGACTCTTGATTGGCAGCCTATCATCCTTCCTCTCGCGATGTGGCTTTGCCTTTCTCACTGCAATCAACGAAACAAGTTGTTGTTGCAAAGACACAATCATCCTTTTCGATGGAGTACATTCCTTCTCAGGCAAAGGGCTGATCCTTTTAGAAGACGATGGGCGAGGGGAAGCCCTCCTCCTTCTCACATGGACCGCCAAGGATATATCTTTGGAGCGACCGAAGCGCTCAAAAGCATACTCATCGGAAGACGTCCTCTCCGGTGAAGATCGCAACACAGCAGAAAAGAGAGAGGACGTGAAGCGTTCCCCTCCCTGACACCAAAGACGAAGGCCGCTTGTGCGACATACATCATACATCTTAGCTCTCTTTTACTGCGGAAAGTCTTCCAATTGCCCAGGAGACGACCGCAAAGCAGAAGGAGCTAACGGACGAGAAGCGTCTCCCTCCGAAGAACCAAAGACGACGGCCGCCTGTGCGACATATAGCGTCTTCGTTCTCCTCAGAGGGAGCGAGACCCTTCGAGAGTTCCAAATCCTGCGCGGGGAGGACGTCTCTGAAGACAAAAGTAATCTGTCAAGATTCGAATTCTATGAGATTATGAGCCATGACATCACCTATAGACGAATCTTGACTATGAGAGATGTTCAGAATCATTTCTAGATCATCTATGCTATTCCAGTTTTTTCTGCAGGAAAAACTGGAGAGGTGTGAATTTCAGTCTATTCAGGGAAAACAAACTTCTCCAGCGAGGAAATGGTCCCCTGCAATTCATTCATTCCCTCACCGAGCATGTTTCCTTACCTAATAAGGCTGCGTTTCACTTAAACAGGAGTAATCTGAAGACACTGTAGAAGATTGTTCATTTGTTTCTTCCTAAAAGTCTCCTTCCTGAGATCCATTACTATTCTCTGATTCTCGGCGAATGTCTGAAGAAGCATTACGTTGTGCGTCCAGCCAAGTGTCCAGCCGAGCATCCTGCCGAGCATCACGCTCGGCGCTGTCGTATTTGGCAGCGGAAGGAGTCCCCCTCATAATCGAGCGAGGGACGTCTCGGCGAGCTAATTGACTGCATCTCTTGCACATCATTCTTGTTTCGAGGGAAATCATGTGTGCTATGCCGCTGTAGACTCGGACAGAATTCTGATACCTTGCGGTAAACAGAACCGAAAAAGGTCTAATACATATATATATATACACACACACATATACATATACACATATATATATACACATACATATATATATATACACACATACTACATACACATATATATATATATTTATTTATTTATCTATCTATCTATCTATCTATCTATCTATCTATCTATCTATCTATCTATCTATCTATCTATCTATCTATCTATCTATCTATCTATTTATTTATTTATTTATTTATTTATTTTTTATTTATTTGTTTATTTTTTTTTATGAAAAAATTCTCGCAAAGTGAAGATGTTCAGTCATGTATGCTAGAATTCCCCTCAACCCGAGGCTAAGGCCGTGATTGTAGGGTAGAAATACGGTTAGTCCGTCAATCCCGCAGGAGAGAGAGAGACGTAACCTACCGCGCATGGCAGACAATCAGATGGAACTGAGCACTAGCATTAGTGACAGCAGACTCGGAGAACGTTCGTCGTTCTCGCACTGCTCTGCCTGAGTTGCCACCTACACCATTCTACGAATGAATAGGTTTACTATCATTCTAGAGCAGAAACAAAAAACCATCAAACTGGTATATTTAAGCGAAACTGAATTTGCTAAATATAAAAGGCTACCTTGGTATTGTCATAACAATACCTTAAATGTTTAAAAATAGGGAAACCGGCAACCCCTGAATAGTTGCAGGGAGAACCGATTAAATGTAATAAGAATAATCGTACTCTCGGTTGTCCTCCGTAGGAGTAACTATGGTATGAGTATATAACTTGAACCATACAACCGCTTGATAGTAATATGACGTAAGGGCAAAAATAATATTACTATGATACAACAACGCTTGTTCACCTTTACCCGGCAGATATATATATATCTGACTGGTAAGTTTTATGAACAAACGTAGAGTATTTTAGACACTTGGACAGCTACCTCCCTACTACATTCTGCCTCGCCGAGGTAGGGAGAGCCATCACGCGGTAGTATTTTGTCAATGAGAAATTATACACTTACGCGATAGAATGAACACTCATGGCATTATCACTATACTTCTAAAACTTTCCAATGCAAACATGATTCCAGGCTACGCAAAGATTTAAGAATCACAGATAGGGTATTACCCTCCAAAGACACTATTGTAGGGCCCGAAGGCATTACCGGTCTTTGGAGGGATAAATTCTACTGGACGGGTAACTTGTGTTACACGCCTGGAGGAAGACCTCCTTACACTATCACGTTCTAGTTTACGTACCTATGATTCATAAACCTTCCACGCAGAATCAGACATATTTTCACACTCGTTGCAGCGGTCATCAAACATATAAACATGTTTCCTACAATTCGCGCACACTGTATGAGGGTCTGCCGAAGTTTTCGGTAGCCTAACCTTGCATTCTTCCACACAACATACTCTGGCCTAGTCGAACTAGATCCAGACATCGTAAGTTTAAGGAAAAATCAAGCCAAAATAAAAACAATCCACAATTAGCGTATGCCTAACCCCCGATCCAAATCAAATAACCAAAAATCAATCGGGATACTCAAGTGACCAAAAGAGTTCCAAAATCCAATGACGGAGGTGCAGAAAACACTTGTTGTCTGCATCGGCGACAGAAAATATCTGACAGAAAATGGGAATGGTTCCTTACGCCCGCCTCCCAGTGGCGGGAATGGGTACTACCACCTGGCCGACCACTGCGTGTGCCGGGAGTTTTGAAATTCTGTCGGACTTCGGAGAATACAGCTATATATATATCTGGCAGGTAAGATTCATGAACAAATTTCACCTTAAGACAGATAATTGAAAAGAGATGGGAATATGCAAAGCCAATATTCTGTGCTCTTATAGACTTGGAGAAAGCGTATGATTCAGTATGGAGAGATGGGATGTGGAGAGTGGCAGAACACTATGGTATACCACTGAAAGTGATAAGGATACTAAAGAACTGGTACCAAGGAGTGTGCAGCTGTGTACAGCTGGATGGACAGCAAAGTGACTGGTTCCCAGTTGAAAGTGGGCTAAGACATGGATGTGTTATGTCACCCATCTTGTTTAATGTATATATTGACCATATAATGAGAAAAGTGATGGAGAATGAAAACAGAGGGGCTAGTATTGGTGGAGAAGTTTTTATGGATTTGGACTTTGCTGATGATGTTGCGTTGGTTGCTGATACGTGGCTGGTGCTGGTAGGTATGGTAATGAGGATGGAGACAGAGGCACAGAATTCTGGCTTGAAAATCAGCACAAAGAAGAGCGAGATCATGGTTGTGAGTAAGGATGATGATTGGGTGCATATGGAGGATATGACAATCAGAGGACAGGAACTCAAGCAAGTTGAGAAGTTTGTTTACTTGGGAAGTGCAGTAACAGCAGACGGGAGGCAAATTGAAGATATATAAAGAAGAAAACTAGGAGCAGCAAGAGCTTTTGAGGTTCTGAGAAAAAACGTTTGGTCAAGGCATGAAATCAGCTTGAAAATTAAGATGAGAATATTCAATGCAGTAGTACTACCAGTCCTGATGTATGGCTTGTCCACCTGGGCACTGACCAGAACAGAGGAGAAAAGGTTGGATGCTTTTGAGATGAAGCTGCTGAGAAGGATACTTTGCATTACATGGGATGATTATGTTAGAAATGAAGACATCAGGGTGAGATTAAGGCAAAGGCCACTCAGTACCAGGTTGAAGAGGGGAAGGCTGAAATGGTTTGGACATGTTGAGAGGATGGACGGGAATAGAGACCCCAGGAGAGCACTGAGAGCAGTACAAATAGGAAGAAGACCACTGGGCAGACCAAGAACGAGGTGGATAGACATAATTGTCAGGGATCTTAAGGATGAAATCCAAAACTTAGAGGAAGCAAGGGAAATGGCTCGGGATAGAAACAGATGGAGAGGAACTGTATAAGCCTTATGCCACTGGCCAGTGGCGGGAAGATAGAGTAAGTAAGTAAAGTAAGTAATCATTTTAAAACATTAAATCGTACTTTCTGAACAGAACTTGCTCTTAATCGTCACTGGAAAATTAGGCTTCCATAATTCAATTATAATTTATAAACCAAATGAAATTTACTCTCAAAAAGTCCTCAGGATAACTTTAATTAATTCCAGGATGCTCTAGGAGCATGAGCTTGTGCCAGCACTGGCTAACTTAAATCTAGCAACAATAGATGCTTAAATTAAAACCAGTAAAAAGAAGTATTATTATTATTATTATTATTATTATTATTATTATTATTATTATTATCATCATCATAATCGACCAACTCTGATAAATCAAGCCAAAATGCAGTCTTCACAATGCACATAATTATCGAGAAAACTAAATAATAGAAGTTGAATTTAATCTCATTTTTGACTAAAGCAACTTAATATTTCACACATGCTTCCTTAAACATGTAACTGATTTGATCTGTCGCTTATGTCATAGGTACTATGTAAACAGTATCGAGAACTTACCTCCATATTGGCTTAGTGTCAGTTGTAAGGAATGCCACACATCAAGATCAATTTCAGATTTAATTTCTGCCTTAACACCCTTTATTTCATACTGAAAAATGGCTGTTTTGTTGTAAAGATATAGAGAAATGTAATTTCTGTCTTCTTCTGGAGCATCGAGGTTTGTAACAAACAAAATAAACCCTGAAACAGTAAATATATCCATATTAATAATATGCCCTCTTGTTTATTGACATTTCTGTATGTCTCCATGTACGTGTCTCAAGTGACATGTTACACAGAGTACGTATATATATTTTTTGACAATAAGCAGTAATTCCTGACAGGGTGGCTAAAGAAAAACAGGGTAACATTCCACTGTATACACTACGTACATTACTCAATCCTCCTCTAAACCAGAAGCCCTTGTGTTTATAAATATGTACTAAAGCTCCTCCGTTCAAACACTTTTCAGTTCATCCAACAAGCAATTTCTCTGGTCACCTTCTCATTCATCCTTAAAATGATTTAATATCTGAATTATACTGCATTTCCACAGGCCTATCATCCTCAGTTCTCTATGTAATCATGCTTCTCAAGAGGCATTTTTATTGTTTCAAGTACCTTGACTTTTTGCCACATTTTGATGATATTTCCACATTTCTCACGAATTTACCCATTTTTATACCACATGTAGGCTACGTACTACTATTAATAACTCTTCTTCTCCATAAAGGCGAGATGGCTCAAAACCATTCCAAAGGGTAAGTGAGCATTTTCATCAGGCGCTTAATAATACAGTGGACCACCCGTATTTGCGAGGAATGCGTTCTAGACACCCCGCCCCTCCGTGAATAGCTAGAATCTGGATATACTTAGAACCCCTAAAAATGCTTAGAACTGCCTATTTTGTTAGCTCAAGCTCAAGAAAAACCCACTAAAAATGCTTATACCTGGTTTTTTAAATAGTTATATCACAAAATGTGCATTTAATCATGAAAATACAGTATTTTGTGAAAATTTCTTAGAAAAATACCGCAAATATGCGAATTTCCCGAGAATAATGGGTAGATATTGTCTAGTATAGAGAAATCCGCAAATATGTGTCTCCGAATTTCGAGAACCCGAATACAGGGGGTCCACTGTATGGTTAATGCCTGCTCTTTGCAAAATTAGAATGACCGGGCTGAAGTTCAACTGTTGCATTTTTTAGCTCTCAAAAAGTAATCCATACCATACTTGAAAGATGTGATTAATTAATATACTGATTTAAATTTCCTGGAATGTTTAAATTTAAGTAATTACAATAGAATTACTACAGTACAATGCATTTTAGCGTATTTATCAAAATTTTGAACACTTCATTTAGGATGAAATCATGATAAGCTTTTATGGTAAGCTAAAAATCTTAGATTAATATGTAAATCCTGCTCAGAGGTTAACAGCCTCATATTTGTACTAATTCTTGAACAGTTTTTGATACATATGGAAATGATTCTTAACTGATATGTAATAAACTACATTACTGAACTACTAAGGCAGCAAAAGCAAATACAAATTTGCCATGTTGACATGTTATTAAGGTATGATAAGTTCATGATGCTCATTTATTGTAAAAGCAAAGCTTAATTTGGGTAATCTTATTCTCCGCCTTAATCATGACAAAATGGTTAAGAGAAGCTGAGAGACAACCTTAAACTTACCACTTTCTGTTAGGGTCTTGAACGAAATTTCAATGGTGAAGGAATTATGTACCAAGAACACAGGGTGGTATATTGACATGAAGGACATATTCCCACTGAATCTGTTAAGAGAGTTGGGGCTGATAATCATATCTGATATGTGCAAGGAAAGGAACATAATCATCTATACTGCACCATAACTTTGGCAATAATGAATTCTGCTAAGAGTGAAAGTCATTAATAAATAATTAAATGTGGTTGTTGGTAGTGTTATTATGGACATTACTATACAAATAAAATGGGAATTCTTCTGAGTGATCAAAAGACTTCTGAATATTGTTATTCATATAATAAGTAAATGATAGTCACCTTTTAACTACTCCCTAAAAATTTTCAATAAAATAATATGACAATTCGTATTTATGTAATTAGCATTTTTCATAACTAACAAACCTATGGTCTTAACTTTAGGATTAATCTTCTATCGCCAGTTGGAAACCGGTAAAACACATATAAAATTGTATAACAAGGTATTGGTGGCAACAGAGTTTGGCTACTCAAGCGAGATAGGAGGAAACAGCCGACCTACCTTCACCCAAGAACACCGGATGTCTCAGTTTCTTCCAGTCCAGGGAATCCATTGAGGGGTAGCAAAAGGTGGACAGTGTAAGTTAAGATTTCAGGTTTGTTAGCTTTGAAAAATACAAATTAACTAAAAATCTGGCATTTGTTCATATGCAGAACAAACCTAAGTCTTGAGTTTAGGACAGTTGACTCACTTCTGGTTGGAGAAAAGGAAGTCTCGAACCGATTAGAAGTGCAGCACACCTGGTCTTGTTTCTCAGTTCAGTAAAAGCGAAGAAAAGAGACGAAAGCCTCTGACTAGTCTAATAAAGGATATTAAACGGTCAGATCACTGGACTAATGTGACTGTTATAGGAACAATGTATACAAATTCGGAAGCTATGGACCCCCAACTCCTCAAGTATTTATTAACATTAGAAGAAACATCATTGAGTTCACCCACTGTCTTCGATGAAGCTGGAGCCAACAAGATGACCATTTTAAGGGTCAAGTCTTTGTCAGATGATTGTCGTAATGGTTCATATGGGGCTTGAGTGAGACTGCATAGTACCAGAGTCAGGTCGCCAACTAGGAGGCTTTAGTTCTACAGGAGAGCAAGATTGTTCAAAACTTTTTAGATGCACTGATATTTCCCAAGAGGAAGACAGGTGTACACCATTTATGTGTAGAATCAAACCCAAAGCAGACCTATAGCCCTTGATGGCAGACACAGAAAGACGTTTCTCCCTTCAGAGAAAAACTAGGAAATCCACTATTTGCTGAACAGAAGTTCTGACGGGAGAAAGACTCCTTTGATGACACCAATCACAGTAGATGGCCCATTTACCTGGTACACAGCTGAGGAAGATCTCTGTTGCTCCTGTGTGAGAAATGACTTGCTTGCAGGAGATACTGGATAGTCTCCAGCCATGAAGAGATAGACCCTCTACCGATTGGTGATACCTCTCTACGTAAGGGAGGCAAAGGAGGGATCACTCTGGGAACCTGACAGAAGAGTTAGTAGATCAGGGAACCATTCTGCGTGAGGCTGCCATGGAGCTACAAGGGTCATTCTGAAATTCTATGAAGATATTACTCTGTTCAGAACTTGACAGATCAGGCAAAAGGGTGGAGAAGCATAAACTTCCAGATTATCCCCAGGATGTTGAAGGGTGGTGTTTCCTGCTTTGGCGAAGGAGTCTGGGACAACCAAATAGAAGACCTCCACCCTTTTGCTGAACCTTACTGTGAACACATCTATCATTGGTCTTCCCCAAAGATGGAAAAGTCTGTTGGCTTTCTCCTTATGTAAGGACCACTCTGTCCTTAGGACAGGACCCTAACAACTGGTTTGTTGGCCACCACATTACTCTTGCCTGGCTGAGAGGTCTACTGATTGGTCTATTGCCCACTGGTGGAGAAGTACCATCACTGAGTGAAGTTGGCGAGAGACTACCCGCCCGTTTGTTTACATAAGCAGTATTGTTCGACATCAGAACTACAGAGTGCCCTGATACTGTTTCTTGAAACTCCTAAAGTGCCAGGAAGGCTGCCTTCAGCTTCAGAACAATGATATGCAGCTGCCTGTCCTGAAGACTCAGACTCCTGATGCCAGAAGATCTTCTCAATGAGCTCCCAACCATTGTACAAGGGGTCCGAGAACAGGAGAATTTCTAAAGGAGGAGAATGAAGAGGCACTCCTATAGTCAAGTTTTCATTGGCCAACCGCTACAGAAGGTCCCTTATCACCTTTGCAGACAGAGATCCCTGGAGCAAACGAGAGTATCTTTCAGTCTCCATGGGAGGGATCAAATGTGGAGACAACTATAGGAACTAGTTTCTCCAGAGAGGTTAAAAGGCCTAGAATTACTTGCCACAGATGTGCTGGATGCTTCTGCTTGGACAGAAAGGACTAGGCTTTTTAAAAGTTGAAGTCCTCCAGGACCTTTGCGAGGATCATAGGGCAGGCGCTGATCTTGTGCTTCTTTAGCCGACAGTCCGTGGGGGACAGGTCCCAATGCCTAAGACACATGGCCAGTGTGTTACTAGGCCCACTGTTTAACCTCCCCAGCCAGAGAGCTGGTACCTATTCTCCTACTCACTATCAAGTTTTCAGAAAGCTAAGTTGGTGGGCCACTGGGTTTATGCAATGGTGCCAATTGCAAGCCACCAGCGAGCAGTGGGGCTTGAACCCCGGTCGTCCTGACTGGTAGGAGAGAACCTTGCCACTGTGCCACCACAGCAACATCCACCACTCATTTCTCCATCAGTTTCCTCACTTCCTCTTGAAAAGCCAGAAACTTGGAAAGTCCTGGATGTATGACAGATAATGGAGGGGTAACTCGGAGAAAGGGGGAGAAAAATTGAAGGGTCGTTGATATCCCACCAGTGGAACATCCACTACTACTTAAGACTTCGTTCTGAAGCTCCGCCACATAGCCCAATGGCTCACCCTACATCCCCCCACTGGTGGCAACGAGTGGGGAGGGGAGCCTACTCTCTTGCTTACCTTCTTTGGCACTGCTTTTAGCCCCTCTTCCTGGTATAGAAGGTCAGGACTCAAAGGGCAATTGTTGCGGAGTCTTCTTTGGAGTTGTTTGAGCAGGTTGAACTGGTCTACTGTTAAATGCCTTGTTACTGGTTTTCCTTGGAGAGGACTGAGGCCTAGACCTCGTCGTACTAGGATTAGAAGTGTCAGTTGACCTTGAAACTGCTTGATAAACTAGTTGGTCGATATTGTATGCACAACATCTATCATTTGCCAAGTCTAGTTGTTCTGTAGGGAAGAGAGAAGGAGAATTCAAAAGATCCCCATTTCTCAAGGCTAGCAATGAATCTGTGCTGATATATCTTGAAACCTTGGAGAGGGCTGGATCTCTGCAGAAAAAGGTTAACCCAATTAGCAGTTAAATGTGTCAGGTAAGAAATAACTTTCCCACCAGACTGCAAAAGTCTAACAAAAGGGGCACTGTCTTTCGAATCACCTAAAGCGGAGGAAGAAATTTTGGCAACCACAGTAGACCATAAGTTCAACCAAGGCACCACCATCTGCAAGGCAGACGCCTCAAGAAGAGTTAGGGAAGGACCTTCTGACCTAGCTTGATCTAGGGTAAACCCTGTGCTGCCCAAACAAACTAGATCTGGGTTAATCTGCCTCTTGTGCAAGGCCACATTAGGTGTAGAATATAACTTTCAATGGTGAGGAAGGGAGTGGGTAGAAGTTTAAACGATCTACTACACTAAAGAGAATTATCCCGTTCAGAGATGAGTGAATTCACATGCCTAGTACAGAATCTGCATGATTCAAACACTGCAACTCTATAGAAGCCTTCAAATCCTTCTTAGGACCAAGCTTCCATATCTGTGGGAAAATCTGAAGAAGTTGTTACTGCTTCTTGAGAAAGATTATTGTAACCACAAATGAATTCAATAACCTCAGCATACACAGTAATAAATTCTTGACCTTCTACATCTTCCACAACCTGGACATGAGGATCTACTCGATCTTTTATGTCAGAAGTCTGTGGGACATCTCTGTTAACCCTCTCGTGATTTGATGATGCATAGCGCATCAATAAATTTTTTTCTTAAGTGCACAGATGATGCACCGGGCGCATCATATGTAAGTTATTTTCGGGAAAAATTCACGAAAAAAAGCGTCAGTCATAGAAAACGTAGTTGACGCCATTGGGTCAACAGATGATGAATCTCGAAGAAAACGCAAACCCAACGCCGCTAGCTTACTTAGCTACGATACACAACATCAACATAAGTAGGTTGGGAAATCTGAAAATTGCACTCCATAAAAAATTAGCATTTTTTAATAAATTACAACACATTGGTGAACACATTTATAGCAAAATTATTGCTTCCACGTGAAAGATCAAAAATTACTACGCAATTTAGGTATAAAACAAACTCCCTAAACCTAATTATTACATTTTTCATTATTATTTCCAAAAAAAGCTATGATTTTTCTTTAAAATTTCACGTTCATCACATCGTTTTTATTATTTCTAAGCCTCGTAAAGATGTTCTGATTGCTTTAGGAAATAATTCAGTCATTTGCTGACATAATAACATTAACCAAAAATGTATATCAGTTATAGTTCAGACGTACTGAATTTTACCAAAAAACGTTTCGTTGCACGTGTTCTTTTCGGCCCAGGGGAAAAGTCGTGTACCCTTACAGCCCTATATTTTTAGCTGGTGTGCAAGAGGGTTAGTAACTGGGACATAAGCCCTTTCCTGTCCGAAAACCTTCTTGGGGGCTTGGAAACCAGAAGTAGACTCTTGCCTGAGTATTGTCTGGTTTGCAAGAACTATCGGGAGAATTTCCACTTACGAACGACAGTCGTTTATTGTATCATACTCTTGTACATCCATGCTGTCACATCCCCGGCCAGGCATCAAATGAACCTGCAATACAATGGTCTTGTGTCAATATATGGCTGTATGTCCATGCTGTCGTGTAAGTGGCTGGGCAAACTTAAACGACAAACTCAATTTCTCTTAGGAGAGCAAGAACATGAGAGATGATGAGATGCTGAGGTGCAAGGGGGAATGGCCAAATGAATTGTACTTATCACACGTACATTTATGTCTTCACAGACATGGATGTATGGCAGGACACAATCGTGGAAGCTGGGACGAAGATCAGTCTTTTGAGAAAGTGTAAAAAGGGAGGAGTTCTGCAATGTCAGAGACTTATCTCACAGATGTGCAAGTGACCAGGCGACAATGGCCTAGGCTGGAAACACATCCGCAGTTGTGCTGAATTTCTCAACTTCTGAACTCTTCACTACACGGGAGCTCTTAACAGGAGCCTTGTCATC
>NC_087200.1:125571910-125601910 GCF_015104395.2 Macrobrachium nipponense
TCATAAAAGAAGCTGAGACTCAAACTCCATTTCCCTGAGCACTTCGGTCACCTCTCTTCGAAGGTCGTTGAGGCTTGGTATACCATCATAATTCACTGTGCATGCTTCAACACGATCCTTTAAGATACTACCAATGTTTCACACACATTAAGGTCAGGGGAGCTACCTGGAAATTCCCTTGCAGACAAGAAATCGATACCACTGTTTAGAAACAGCTCCTGTGTCTGAAGAGCCTTGAAACAAGGTGCCTTATCATGCAAAAATCTGACTTCTTCAACAGATTACACATTTTCAGGATCTTTAAGGGAAGGAAATACTCCACCAGTAAGCACAGTTTCTCTGAAGTATTCGCCATTCCATGACTGTCCTTTTTCTTTGATGATGCACATTAACCATTTGGCTGTGAAACAGAGAAAAATTCCCAAACATTTGAGAAATTTCACAACTTGGCAATGGCACACATCATCGATGATATCATTTTTATGATTTGGCTTCCTGACTGTGTAAATTAAGAAGTCATCTGATGCGGCAACACGGAGAAAGTCAGCTTCATCCCAATCTTTAAGAAATGAACTGCAAAACCATGCTCGGTCTTCTCTCTGTTGCTGAGTGATGTTGGGCTTGCTGATAACATGAAATGGCTTGATACCAGATTTTTTCAACTCATGATATACAGCACTATAACTTTTCTTATTTCCCCTTTTTGGTTCAAGTTCAAGCACCAATTTATGTAAAGACTTTCTTGATCTACCCACTGGCTCAGCTATGTCTTTTGACTCCTGAGAAAGGACTTCAGGCCTTCCAAGATTCTCACTCTTTCCGCGATGACAGTCATATGGATTTTCGTTCCAGGTTCGTTTAACAGAGGATTTCTCTTTTAATGTATTTAGCTATCCAAGAACATGAAATGAAGGATGCACAAGCATCCCTGGCCTCTCTGAAGGTTATAGCCCAGATTAGGTCAATCCATCTGATTTCCTCCGAGTTGTTAGCCATGGCGGTATCTAACTCCATCACTCAGTCTGAAAATACAAGAAATGTATAATGAAAAATAGCTTAATAGGAACTTAAGATAGTGTACTTGGAGATAGGCTATACCAGAAAACTTCATAACTTTCTGTTTGTTCTATGGAGGGGGGCCTTTAATTGTGAAACACCCATATATATAATATATATATATATATATATATATATATATATATATATATATATATATATATATATATATGTGTGTGTGCGTGTGTGTGTGTGTGTGTGTGTGTATGAATATATATATATATATATATATATATATATATATATATATATATATATATATATATATATATATACATATATTATATTATATATATAATATATATTAATATAACATACATATATATTTATATGACAGTCCCTGGGGGTTCTGTTCCCAGCGGGATGCTGATAAACAAAAGCCGCTATTATCTGAAACTCACTGGTAGAGATATATATATACTAAATAGTGGGGTTGATAACCTTAGCTCTTGACGGTTAGAGACAGATGCAAAACGCTGGATTCCTCGGAGATGACGATATGAAAAACAAATAGGAATTGACTTCATTGATGCATTCCAAAGACATGAGTTAATCACGGGAAACTTATCCAGTTTCATGTATGTAGCATACGTGTATCTGTACATCGGTTAGTGGGTGTGTGTTCATAATACGAGTCACAGAAAATTACATATAATCTCTAGTATGTGAATTAATGGAGGAATTAGACGACCAACTGTCAAAGTGGACAGTAGTGATTTCGGCGTAGAAGGGGCGTTGGAGGTCCGTCGGAAAAGGTAAAAGTGAAATTACATTCAATTTGGTTCTAGAGAAAGGGAAGTGCGATGTGACACACTTTATTGACGAACTTCAATGTTTAATTGTCTGATAATTATATTCTCATTTTCAGATGGATTCGAAGTCACCATATAGAAAAACGGGATTTCTCTAGACTTGTTTTCAACTTTGATAAACTATGAATGCTTGGACGGAAAGAGATAAAAGGGGGGGGGGGTACTTACTTAAATATGATTTGGGAAGAATATAATAGTTTAACTTTCCTTTTTAGTTATTCTTAACCCATTGTATTCCATTTTCATGTTAGCTAATGTTGGGAAATAAAAAGTATATTTTTGTAACAACAGGAGTTTGAATTAGCCTGGAGTTTGATATTTGATTTTCAGCTAACTTCAGGGATGGCACTCAACATGAAAGGTAGGCAACATTACCAAGATAGGAGTTCTTTTTCCATTTGTTTAAACGAGTGTCATTTTGACCTTGTATTTGTTTGTATGGTACTTTTATGTTGCATGGAACCAGTGGTTATTCAGCAACGGGACCAACGGCTTTACGTGACTTCCGAACCACATCGAGAGTGAACTTCTATCACCAGAAATACACATCCCTCACTCCTCAATGGAATGGCCGAGAATCGAACCCGCGACCACCGAGGTGGAACACAAACACCATATCAACCACGCCACTGAGGCGCCGCAAAACGTATCAAATCTATTGTCTTTTCAAGTATTTTAGATGTGGGGGGGTTTGTTAGTATCTGAGAGAAGGGGGGGGTGGGGAATGCTTGGAGGAAAAAACTTATCCATCCAAAGGGGGAATGCCAGAGAAAGATTTCCTGCTTAACCATTAGCTAAGACGGAAGGCTCTGCGTCACGCATTTGTGACGTCATAGCGCAGTGTGTATGAATGATCATCGCCATACGTATTATTCAGATCTGCGAAGTGTATTCTGATCATCCGCATCATGCAGATTTGATCATTTTTTATTTCTATTGTTGAAATAGGTTTTGATGAAAATGACTCATTTCATGTTGAATTTTCAATTTTTATCATTTCTTTTTAAGAAATTGTAATTTCATATCAGATTTTGAATTTTTAGAGAGAGAGAGAGAGAGAGAGAGAGAGAGAGAGAGAGAGATCTTTCCTGTCATGGCTGCAGCACAAAACTAGATATATTTCGTGAATGAATAGTACGTACATTTATGATTAAAAAATTATTTACTGCACTAATTACAGTACCGTACTGTAATATTAATGTATAAAGACAGCAAAATACAATAATCAAAATGTATTTTTGTCTTTTGCTTATGCTCTGAGAATCAGCTGATGACACTTATTACTGAAAGAATTATTTAGGAAAATAATTAGTTATAAGAAACTAAATTTATTCGTGGAATTATTTTTAAATTCATTCATAAAAGTTTGATACTGTAATTCACATTTCATTGAGAGAGAGAGAGAGAGAGAGAGAGAGAGAGAGAGAGAGAGAGAGAGAGAGAGATAGGATTATACGTCGTCACAGATAAATTGCTACAATACTGAAGTCTGAAGGTTTTAACTTGCCTACGTAGGAAATTCGGTTGGATTTTAAATATTTTTGTGGTGATTACATTCAATACAATATGTAAGCAGTAAATGGATTTTGTTTGTTTGTTTTTTTGTTTGTTTGTATGGTGCTTTTACGTTGCATGGAACCAGTGGCTATTCAGCAACGGGACCAACGGCTTTACGTGACTTCCGAACCACGTCGAGAGTGAACTTCTACCACCAGAAATACACATCTCACACTACTCAATGGAATGGCCGAGAATCGAACCCGCGACCACCGAGGTGGGGCGCTAATATCATACCAACCACGCCGCTGAGGCGCTTAAATGGATTTTGTAAGCGAAGTAATATGTTATAGATATTTTGCTGGGTTTTCTCTTTAAAGTACTATATTTACCTATACTGAGAAAGAGCTAGAGAACTATATGTAGAGAGAGAGAGAGAGAGAGAGAGAGAGAGAGAGAGAGAGAGAGAGAGAGAGAGAGAGAGAGAGAGAGATGGCAGAAGAATTTTTAACAAATTTATGGAAGAAGGCAAGGACTAACCACAATACGATGTAAACCAAGAATTTACTGTAGTTTATCATTTTTTTATCATAAATGTATTTGTATGTAATCACGAAAATACTAACATGACTTAACAAACCTAGCTTTCTGGCTAGAGGTACGTATGTGTCCCGTCGTTCTAAATTACCCATGTTTTTCGATGCTCTATACAATAGTGCAATCCTAAAATACGTAATTTCAAAATCATCTTACTACACCGGAAAATATCAATATACACCCAATGCAGGCACAGAACGATGCGCAAACTTACGTAGGCCCAAGAAAATGTCTGCATGATAGGGGATACTAAAGAATAATAGTTGTCGGCTGCTAATAATTTGCAAAATAACTTTGAAATTATATTAGGGTGTTCTGGGATGATATTTTGAGTTATATTTTTGTTTGAATTGTCAAGTTTGGGAATCAACTGTTAAAACAGGCAGTTATATGGGTTTTAGGGCTGTATATAGCTTACTTGGTAACAGTAGTAGGAGAGTACTGTAATGTAACGTAACTTTGCGTTTTTGGGATGATGGTTTGGGGTTTATCTTTATTTGAAATGAAATTAAATTGTTTTAGTATGATAACTTAAGATATATTTTGATTTTCACTATCAAATTAAGCAGTGAAATGCTAAAACAGACAGTTGCAAGCATTATACTTCAAGGGGGTATTTCTGGGTATTTGGCAGATATAAGCATTTTTAGAGGGGATATTTGCATTTCCGAGGCAGATTCTGGAACCTATTACTGCGTAAAAGTGGGGGAGCTCTCTCTCTCTCTCTCTCTCATCTCTCGTCTCTCTCTCTCTCTCTCTCTCGTCTCTCTCTTTTCCCCCCTCGTCTCTATATATATATTAATAATATAATATATTATATAATTATATATATATATATTCTTGTATGCTGTTACTTTCGTAACACATATTTCCTCACTATAACCATGAAATGTTGGAAAAGTGTTTGCAATATTTTCAGATTTCTTGTTTAGTGTAGAGGTAGTGTGTTTAATGATGTACGTTCAAATTTCGCATAATATAATTGTGAAAAGAGAGAGAAATTTTTGCATTGTACATTAGCTGCGAGGCATGCTCGGTTTTGTTTTCATAACTTGTTATCCCTCGAGATAAGGGGAACTCGAAGTCTCCGTTTTGTTTTGGAATCCTGTCAATCTTACTCGCTTGATTTCGGATGTGTATGTCTTTGTTGAGAAGCCATGTGAAGATTTCACGATTTTTCTGTAAAGTTACGTCATATTAGAAGCTTCTAGAAGGATTGTACCATCTTTCGCAACCCTAAAACGTTTCACATACGTCTGATGCTTTTCATTTCATATAAGTAGTTAGAGATGTTTTTGTAATGAAAACTATCTGGTATTACTAGCAAATTAACTCTTATATCTCTCGATTTGTGAAAAGAGAATTTGTGGACTCGTAAGTTCTTTAATTTTGAAATGGGAAGTTTGTGACATCACTCAAGATCTTTATGCCTTGCCCATACGAGAGTGTCTTGGTCATTACGGACTTTGAATTCCTGGCATACAGAGATCATCTCTCTCTCTCTCTCTCTCTCTCTCTCTCTCTCTCTCTCTCTCTCTCCCACGCCATATTTGATATTAGATTAACATAAAGATTTTATATTTAGTGATTGGTCACTCGTAAATTTTGGATTTCGGATTTCTTAAAGTTATTTAGTATTTCTTAGTGCTTATTGTGGAATCTGAACAAACATTGTACAAGTGTGTAACGGCACCTCTTCTTTTTTTAAATATCGTGTGGAACTAGCTGCAGCAGAAAATTGGTACCAAGGTAATGAGTCATTACAAGGTTTATTAGTTGCCACTAATAGTTACAATGACTTGGCGAAACAATTACAAATTTTTATGTTTTGTGTTTGTTTCATTTAAAGTGATTTTTGTGCATTTATCCATTATTCTCCTTGAAGTTGTTATTTTGTGCATTTGTCCATTTTTTTCTTATTGAAGTGTCATTTTTTATACATGTTCTGTGTGATTACTGTTTTTTGCAATTTTGGTATTTTTCAAATTTTTCTGTTTTTATTTACATTCGCAATTTGATTGACTTAATTGTTTTCATTAATTAATTGGTGCACATTTAACTTTATTTCACACTTGTGAATTAATTTGTATTTACTTAGAATTCTTTTCAAGTTTTAGTGTTGTTTAGCACTTGTGGATTAATTTCCAAATTTTATTATTACCTAGCACTTTTGAATTTCGATTGATTTAAATAATTTTCTTGAGTTTTGTGATAAATTAATTTTGATTGAGCTGTTTTCCTTCAATTTAACTGAAGTGAGTTAGAACCAGGGAAGTACTTAGACATTTAAAATCAGGGAAATACTTAAACTTTTCAAGTTGTTGATGGAGTGATGCTCTTTAATCAATTTAAATTACATATAAGATTACATCACACCTGTTTTAATGAACTTAGTCTGATTTTCTGCAATACTGGTGAGTTGTTTAAGGGATCACTGTTGCCTTTAGAGTATTCAGTCGTATTTTACCTGTGATGAAGGTTCAGGTGTCTGGCTGTTGTGAGGTACTCATTTAATTATTTAATTATTGGGCATCATTAATACTTGTCACAAGTATTAATGATGCCCAGAAACGGGAAAACAGATTACATTATCACTCTAGTATATACTGGTGGTGTTAGGGATATATTTTGTTAGGAGAGTGACCATATATTTTTGTTTTGCACTTATTGTGTTGAATTGTTAGTTGATAACTTAGAGAAAATGGCTCAATTCTAGGTTCAGAAATTTTATGCAACCCCTTCTATCCAAGTGTTATCTGAAACCACTCTGACTAAGGCACAGTGGAGCACTTTAGCAGTGGCATGTGGTGGTTATGTGTCTATTAGTATGGTAAAGGCACAAATAAGATGTATTGCTATGGAATCATTGATAGACTCTGGTAGAATAACTGATGAAGATGAGTTCGAATTAGCTCAAGATTTGTTGAATGTAGCACGTGCTGATCTCATAAATAAGGAAGAAGAAATGAAAGAGAAAAGTGATACAGAGTTAGAGCTTAGACGCATTGCATCAAAAGAGAATTTGATTAAACTGAAAATGCAGGCTGAAAGAGAGAGAATGCAAGCTGAAAGAGAAAGAATAGACAGGAAAAAAACAAGAAAAAAGAGAAAGAGAAGAAGAAAAAGCTGCAGATGAGGAAAGAGAAAGAGCAAGGTTTGAAAGGGAGATGGAATTGATAAGAGCTAGATCCACATTACCTGGGACACCATCTAACCCTAACCAAAGTAATCAAGACCCCGTATTTGATGTAGTAAGAGTACAGAAGTTAATCCCTAAATTTACTGAAGAAGCTCCAGATGAGTTTACTGATCATTTTGAGAAAGTGGCTTCAGGTATGGGATTGCCAGAAGATAAATGGCCAGTTTTGCTACAAATTGTCTTAATTGGTAAAGGGAGAAGTCTTTTCTAGCCTTAACAGCTGATCAGTGTAAAGACTACAAGGTACTTAAACACAGTGTGCTACAAGTTTACCAGATGACCCAAGAGTACTACAATGAAAGATTCAGAAATTTAAGAAAAGATGAGAAGGGAACCTTCTTAGATTATGCTTACAAAGTAAGAAGGTGTTTTAAACGTTGGTTAGAAGATGCTAAAGTTGAAACTTTTGATGAGTTAGAACAATTACTTGTCCTTGAACAATATCTTAGGGGAATTCCTGAACATATAAGAGCCTATTGAGAGAGAGAGAGAGAGAGAGGTTAAGAAACTTGACAAAGCTGCTACACTGAGGGAAAATTACAATATAATTAGTAGCAAGCGCAATTACAATGTCAAGTACCAGAATCAACAACGCCCAGGTTTTAAGCCTCATCCAAATATCAGGAACAAATTTAATGGGAAACCTACAAGTGATACTACCAAGAGTACACAAGGTAATACACCTCAGCAAACTAATGTGAAATCCTCATCCAATTTTTCAAGACAATTACAGAAACCTAATGTTGTCTGATTCGAGTGTGGAAGAGCTGGACACTTCAGTCAAGAGTGTTACCGAAATCAACAGCTGTCAAAACCAGTTGGTCAAGTAGTGAAAGGTTGATCAGGTGAAACAAACTACGAAGAGCAGTATGGGAAAGAATCAGACTCCAGAGAAGAATGAAACTAAACAAGCTGAATGTTTAACAACCAGTGGAAATGTAACCTCAAGCAGTGAGTGGCTTAGCAGTGTGGAGGCTTTTAAGCCATATATCTATAAGGGTATGCAGTCAACTAAAGGAGGAAGTGTGCAGGTGCCAGTCAAGATATTACGTGATACGGGGAGTAACCATAGTGTGGTAGTATGTGGTGCTCACCCTCAGTTGGAGAAGAGTCTCACAGGAGATTCAGTTATTTTGAAGGGTATAGGAGGAGAGAAAGTAACTTCTGTATGCATTACACCTGTCGTGTGAATTGGTGACAGGGAATGTTGATTTTGCTGTAAAGCACTCACTGGCTGTGGAAGGTGTACATGTTCTGTTGGGGAATGAAGTTGGTGGTGTGCCATTTATTCCTTGTCCGGTAGTGACAGACAAACCGTTGAGGATTAGTCCTACGGTAGAGTTGGAGAAGAATAACCCCCACCTGTTTCCTAGTTGTGTAACTACCAGAAGCATGAAGAGGACTATGTCTGCAAGTGAAGAAACTGAAGATTTACACACCCAAGAAGGATCAAGTGAAGGATCTTTGTGCTTAGAAGAATTGTTCCAGGGAAGTGATGTTTCCCCTAGTGCTGACCAAGAAGAAATTTCCCATGAAGAAGTGTTTTAGCAAATATTGAGAATTTAACCCTTGAAGTTGGTCAAGTGACAAGAGAGAAGCTAATGGAATTGCAGAAGAAGGATGCATCATTATCTGATTTGTTCTTCAGGATTGTTGATCTGGAAGATATGCAACAAACTCCTACTTGTTATTATCTGAACGAAGGTTTGCTGATAAGGAAGTATAGACCTACAGATATACCAGGAGATGCTGTATGGGGCCAATATCATCAAATTTTTATTCCATATCCATTGAGGAAGAAAGTGGTAGCAGTAGCTCATGAGTCTGGACATATGGGAATCAGGAAGACAGTGGAGAAGATCATGAAATATTTTTTCTGGCCAGGACTTCACAAAGATGTTAGCAGGTTTTGTCATGAGTGTCATACCTGCCAGATAGCTGGAAAACCGAATGAAACCATCCAGAAAGCCCCCCCACTACAACCTATAGAAGTTAGATGAGAACCCTTTAGCAAAGTGATTATAGATATGGTTGGACCACTGTGGAAGACAAAGAAGGGAATTGAGTATTTGTTAATATTAATGCGTCCTGTGACAAGATATCCAGAGGCAATCCCTGTTAGAAACATATCTGCCAAGATAGTTCCTGAAAAACTTGTGGAGTTTTTCTCAAAGTATGCCAAAAATAGTACAATGTGATAGAGGAACAAACTTTACTTCAAAGTTATTCCAGGATGTGATGAATTTGTTAGCAGTGAAACAACAGTTATCCACTGCTTATCATCCAGAAACTCTCAACGTGCCTTGGAAAGGTTCCACCAAACATTGAAAAGCATGCTGACAAAGTATTGTTCTGAGTCAGGAAGAGAATGGGATGATGGTTTACCATTAATGTTGTTTGAAGTTAGGAGTGCTTATCAGGAAAGTATGGGATGTTCACCTAATGAAATGATTTTTGTAAGAGAAGTGAGAGGACCGTTGAAGATTCTTGCATAAAATTGGGAAGAAAGTCAGGAGGAAAGCCAAGGAGAATATGTGAAGAACTTAAGGAAAAGGTTGAAAGAGATTAGAAAATTCTTTTTAGAAAATGTGAAAGGGAGTCCAGAGAAAATAAAAAGGAGATATGATGCTAAGACTAAGCTAAGAAGTTTTAGTGTTGGTCAACAAGTGTTAGTGTTCTTTCCTGTCAAGAGATTCCCCCTCACTAATAAATTTCAAGGTCCTTACAAGATAATTCAGGAGTTGAGTGATAGAACTTATGTGATTGAAACACCAGAAAGAAGAAGAATACAAAACCTTATTTCTCAGAAACTAAAACTGAAACTGTATCAATAACACAAACAACTTCATCTACAGAAGACGATGATGGCTACGAATTGGGAGCTGAAAGCAAGATGAATAATTCTTCAATTTTGGAAAATTTGGAGGATAAACTGAAACATCTGAGTGCTGAACAAGGTGAAGACTTAAGTGAAGCAATTAGAAGCTTCCCAGAAATTTTTGCAGATGTAACTAGAAGTACTGATCTGACCAAGCATGAGATCAAGATTCAAGAAGATGGAAAACCATTCAAGCAAAGAGCCTATCGCTTATCACCTTATCATCAAGATGTTTTGAAGAAGAAGTTGAGTATATGCTGCAACATGGGATTAGCCGAACCCAGTTCAAGTCACTTCAGTTCTCCATGTGTGTTAGTGAAGATACCAGAGGGTTTATTTAGAATGTGTACTGATTATAGGAAACTGAATTCCATCAGTGTGGCTGACAATTATCCTTTGCCTCTTATAGATCAGTTACTTGATAATATTGGGCAAGCCAAGTTTGTTTCCAAGATAGAATTGTTGAAAGGATATTATCAAATTCCCTTAGATGAGAATGCCAAGTTGCTGTCAGCTTTTATTACTTCTTTTGGACTGTATCAGTATACTGTTCTGCCATTTGGTCTGATGAATGCACCTGCAACATTCCAGCAAGTGATGGATCAACTGCTAGGATCTATAGAAGGAGTAGGTGTATACCTGGATGACATAGTGATTTACTCACCAACATGTGAAAAACATCTGAAGATTCTGAGGAGTTTTCAAGAAGCTACAAGAACCAGGACTAACAATCAACCTAGAGAAGAGTGAGTTTGGAGAGGCAACTGTTCGGTATCTTGGGTTTGAAGTTGGGAAAGGCCTTCTTGCTCTAGTAAGTGCTAATGTAGAAGGTATCCATAAGGCTACCCCACCTACTACCAGGAAACTGCTACAGAGATTTTTGGGCGTGGCTGATTCTATCGTCATTTCTGCTCAAATTTCTCAGCCGTAGTAGCTCCCTTGACAGGCTTAACTAGTCCCAAAGCTAAGTTTGTTTGGACTTTAAAGTGTCACGAATCCTTTGAGAAGGTAAAAGCCATTTTAACTTATAGACCAGCATTTCAAGCTCCAGACTTCAACAAGAAATTTGTGATACAAGTTGATGCTTCTGACTGTGGCATTGGAGCTGTTCTGCTTCAAGAAGATGAAAATAATATCCACAATCCTGTGTGCTTCATGTCTTCAAAACTGAAAAAAACATCAGAAAGTATACTCGACTATCGAAAAGTAAACTTTGGCCTTAATCACAGCATTGAAAAATTTTGAAGTGTAAGTGAACAGACCTAGGAATGAAGAAATTTTAGTGTTGTTTGATCACAATCCCTATCATTTATCCAGAGAATAAAAATCATAATCAAAGACTGACCAGGTGGTCTTTGTGCTTGCAACAGTATAATTTAAGAGTGCAGCATATTAGTGGCAAAAACAATGTAGTTGCAGATTATTTATCCCGTAGAGAATCGTTGAATTCAACACTGTGATAACCAATCTTATGGGGGGGAGGTATCTTCTATGCTGTTACTTTAGTAATGCATATTTCCTCTCTATAACCATGAAATGTTGGAAAAGTGTTTGCAATATTTTCAGATTCCTTGTTTAGCTTAGAGGTAGTGTGTTTAATAATATATGTTCAGATTTTGCATAATATAATTTAAAAGTTAAAATTACGTGGAATGTGAAAAGAGAGAAAAATTTTTGCATTGTACATTAGCCGCGAGGCATGCTTGGTTTTGTTTTCATAACTTATTATCCCTCGAGATAAGGGGAACTCGAAGTCTCCATTTTGTTTTGGAATCCTGTCAATCTTACACGCTTGAGTCTGTTTCGGACTATATGTGTTTGTTGAGAAGCCACGTGAAGATTTCACGATTTTTCTGTAAAATTAAGTCATATTAGAAGCTGATGAGAAGAGAAGAGCAACACATGGCAAGAGAAGTGATGGATGTGGAGGTGGATGGAACATGAAGGAGAGGAAGACCTAAGACCAGGTGGAGAGATTACATTATGATATGAAGGAGAAGGGAGTATGGGAGGAAATGACACAGGACAGAGGTAGATGGAAGAGACTCATTAGAAACGGCGACCCTGAATAAGGATAAAGCTGGGAAGAAGAAGAAGCTTCTAAAAGGGTTGCACCATCTTTCGCAACCCTAAAACGTTTCACATACATCTGATGCTTTTCATTTCATATAAGTAGTTAGAGATGCTTTTGTAATGAAAACTATCTGATATTACTAGTAAATTAACTCTTATAATTCTCAATTTGTCAAAAGAGAATTGGTTGACTCGTAAGTACTTTACTTTTGAAATGGGAAGTTCGTGACGTCACTCAAGATCTTTATGCCTCACCCATACAAGAGTGTCTTGGTCATTACGGACTTTGAATTCCTGGCGTACAGAAATCATCTCTCTCTCTCTCTCTCTCTCTCTCTCTCTCTCTCTCTCTCTCTCTCTCTCTCTCTCTCTCTCTCTCACCATATTTGATATTACATTAATGTAAAAATTTTATAGTTAGTGATTTGGTAACTTGTAAATTTTGGATTTCGGATTTCTTAGAGTTATTTAGTATTACTCAGTGCTTATTGTGGAATCTGAACAAATATTGTACAAGTGTGTAAAGGCGCCTTTTCTTTTTTTAAATATTATGTGGAATTAGCTGCAGCAGAAAATTGGTACCAAGGTTTATTAGATGCAACTAATAGTTACTGTGATTTGGTGAAACAATTAAAATTTTTACACATTGCAAATTTTTATGTTTTGTGTTTGTTTCATTTAAAGTGATTTTTGCGCATTTATCCATTTTTCTCCTTGAAGTTATTATTTTGTGCATTTATCCATTTTTCTTATTGAAGTAGTTTTTGTGCATTTGTCTATTTTTTCTTACTGAAGTGTGATTTTTTATATATGTTCTGAGTGATTACTGTTTTTTGCAATTTTGGTATTATAAAAATTTTTCTGTTTTATTTACATTCACAATTTGATTGACTTAATTTCATTCATTAATGAATCATTGCATATTGAATTGAATTTAACTCTTGTGAATTAATTTGCATTTACTTAGAATTCTGTTCAAGTTTTAGTGCTGTTTAGCACTTGTGAATTAATTTCCAAATTTTATTATTACATAGTACTTTTGAATATCGATATTTAAATAAAATCCTTGAGTTTTGTGATAAATTAATTTTTATTTAATTTTACTTAACTTACGCCGATTGGACGTATTAAACGTCGAGATAAAATGTCTCTTGGGTGCCGATTGGACGCATTATACGTCGACATAAAAAAGTTTTTTTTTAAATTCGCGGAAAAATACTTATAGGCCTACCAGCCCAAAACTTTTGAATCACACGCCTTGGGGGATGCTGGGAGTTCACGGATCAAGCTGTTGTTTTGTTTAGAAGCGTGACCCAAGTGCGCATGCGCGAAATGCCTCCTTCTCGCATCAGCCAGCATCAGCGACGCGTCGTCTGAGAGCGATCTTTTACCGCAATCAGGGCGTCCTTAGGGGCCTTCGTAGAAATTTGGGAGGCCTCCAACCAAGGGACATAGATGAGTACTTATCGGACCTCGATCGGGAGTATGTCGCAAGTCCTCATTTTGATGACGGCTGGTCATCCAGTGATGAGGACATCACTCCCGATGTCAGTGACTATGAATATTTGCCCCCAATGTCCGTTCGAGGCTCACATCCCGAAAGTGAACTAGAATTCAGTGGTTTTAGTGCGCATGAGGGGGAATCTTAGGAGGGGGAGGATGAGGATATGGGGTCTAGTTTTATCACGGATGACGATACAGAAAGTGAAGGCCTAAGTGAGGGAGATGGGCCCGTGTGCGAAATCGTGCCCCCGCTCGTGCGTGTGCGCGCGCACGGACACGTCGCGCCAGCCAAGGTGAAGGTCGGTTGTCCGAGAGCGACGAGGGGTGGACGGAGGACCCCACCCCACCTAACATATACCCATTCACGGCAAAGCCTGGGCTCACCGTACCTGTTCCTCTCACTGCTCTTGGGTTCATCCAGCTGTTCCTTACGCGGAAATTGCTGGAGTACCTGGTAGCAGAGACGGTGGACTACGCTCGGTACTGCCGTGATGAACTGCGCACGACATTATCGTATCGCTGGCGGGGCTGCAACCTCATTGACATGGCGTATTTTGTGGGGCTCCACATTTTCTTTGGATTGATGCCTGCTGCCGATGTCAGGCAATATTGGAGGCGTAATTTTTTTTTAGGTACGCCCAATGTGCCCGGTGTTATGACCCGTGATACTTTCCTGGCCTTGGACAGATATTTCAAAGCCTTCAACCGAAGGGCCATACCCCGGAATAACTCCGATCGCCTCATCTTAGTGCGCCCAGTGTTGGAATACCTCCGAGAACGTTGTAAAAATCTCGTGGTTCCTGCAAAGAACCTTTCTTTGGATGAGGGGATGATGCCTTACAAAGGACGTCTTAACATAAAAGTGTATAACCCCAAGAAGCCGAAGAAATATGGAGTGAAATTTTTTTTTATTACCGAGTCCAACACTGGATACGTCGTGGACTTCTTAGTGTATTCCGGGTCTTCTCCACGGTGCGTGAAACTGTGTTCAGGCTTGTGGATCGTTTCCATAACCAGGGATACCACCTGTTTATGGATAATTATCATAACTAGGTATCCCTGGCCCAGGAACTGTATGAGGCAGGTGTTCATGTCAGTAGTACCCTTCGGTTGGTGCGTGGGGCCCCGAATGTCCTCAAGAGGTTCGCTAGCCATCCGCAACATCTGGCAAGAGGAGAGACACTGTGGCGGCGGAAAGGAGCTGTCTTCGTCATCTGTTGGAAGGGTGTCCGACTCGTCCCCATGATTACGAGGAGCCATGAACCCGTCCAAGAGGAGGTCGTACAGCGGAAGAAGACACGTCGACAGGGCCGAGTTGTGTATGAGGAGTTTCGTGCAGACCGCCCTACCGTCATTGGGCACTACAATAGGCACATGGGAGGAGTTGATCTCTTTGATCAACTCATCCAGTATTATCTCTTCGCCAGGAGAACCAGGAAGTGGACCCAGAAGCACCTCAAGTACATTCTTCAGTTGGCCCTCCAAAATGCCTACATTCTCTACTGTGGGTACTACGGTCCCGGTCTCCGGAGGATGACCCACTTGCAGTTCCTCGAGGCAGCCGGGGATGCCCTCATCCACTTTAATCCCGATGAGTGGCCTTCCATGTCTGCCCCCCTGCCCCGAGCTGCAGATCTGCCCCTAGAGTAAAGGGCAGATGTTAGGAGGGCCAACTTCGGTTATCCTGCTCCTGCCGCTGCTGCCGACGGCCCTGCTGCCGACGGCCCTGCTGCCGCTGCCCCTGCTGCCGACGCCCCTTCTGCCGCCGCCCCTGCTGCCGCCGCCCCTGCTGCTGGCCCCGCCCGCACCGGTTCTCGTCGGGTAGTGGACTCTGTGTGTCGGCTGCACTCAGGGGATCACACACTGGAGCTCTTGCAAGGGCGCAGGCAGAAACGGTGCCGGGTGTGCCATATGAATGGCAGAAGGAGAGACACCCGGTTCTTCTGTCGCACCTGCAAAATAGCTCTATGCATTTTCGGGGAGTGTGACTGCAAATACCACACTGCGGTCTTTTATTGGAGTGCGCCTCAGCAACAGACAGTGGAGGGCGCACGGGACCGCGTGTCCCTTCGGCAGTAAGGGCGCGCGTCTCCCTCCTCCACCTGTACCTCGTCATGTCGAGAGGAAAAAAATGCAAGACTCTTCAATGGAGGAGGGAGAAAACAAGAATAGAACGAAGAGTCAGGATTACGAGTGAGTATTCTGCATTTATTTTATATTTATTCTTATATTTATTACAAGTTTTTATATATCAGTATCTGTGCATGATATTATATATTTCATTGTATGCAAAAAGAAAAGTGTCACCTGCATTCCTTTTATTTATGTATTCGTACCAGAATCAAAAAATGTAATAAATATATATATATTATATATATATATATATATATATATATATATATATATATATATATGTATATATATATATATATATATATATATATATATATATATATATATATATATATATATATATATATATATATATAATATATATATATATATATATATATATATATATATATATATATTAAACATTTTTACATATATTGGTATTTTTTGGGTAAGCAAATTACATAACAGTCTAGTAATATTCAGTCATTTATCTTAACTTTAAAACAAATTGGAAGTCTCTAGAACAATATTCAGATTTATGGTGAATTTTTAAAAAAAACTTTTTTTTCCCTCAGCGCGCCGATTCTCGGCCGCAAATCTTCGAAATGCGTACATCGCATTCTCCTAATATGTGTTCCTTTTCATATTAGGCCTTTTATAGAGTTTCATATATGAAAATGTGCGCATTTTCATGCAGAATACAACAGAAAATATTTGAAGGTTGTAGCTTTTCTCATTTTCGAAATGTTTGCATATAAATCACGATAAATAGGAAAAAACTATGTTCGGTCAACTTTGACTCATCCGAAATGGTCAAAAAACGCATTTGTAAGCTAAATCTCTTACAGTCTAGTAATATTCAGTCATGTATCTTCACTTTAAAAAAACAAATTGGAAGTCCTCTAGAACAATATTCAGATTTATGGTAAATTTTTGACTTTTTTCAAAAAAAGCTTTTTTTCTTCCCTCCGCGCGCCGATTCTCGGCCGCAAATCTCCGAATGGCACCCGTAACGTTGCATTCTCCTAATATTTGTTCCTTTTCATATTAGGCCTTTTATAGAGTTTTATATATGAAAAAGTGCACAATTTCATGTAGAATACAACAGAAAATATTTGAAGGTTGTAGCTTTTCTCATTTTTGAAATATTTGCATATAAATCACGATAAATAGGAAAAAAACCACGTTCGGTCAAATTTGACTCAACCGAAATGGTCGAAAAACGCATTTGTAAGCTAATATTCAGTCATTTATCTTCACTTTAAAACAAACTGGAAGTCTTTAGAACAATATTCAGATTTATGGTGAATTTTTGAAAAAAGACTTTTTCTTCCCTCCGCGTGCCGATTCTCGCCCGCAAATCTCCGAAATGCGTATGTCCCATTCTCCTAATATTTGTTCATTTTCATATTAGGCCTTTTATAGAGTTTCATATATGAAAATGTGCGCAATTACATTCAAAATACAACAGAAAATATTTGAAGGTTGTAGCTTTTCTTACTTTTGAAATATTTGCATATAAATCATGATAAATAGGAAAAAAACTATGTTCAGTCAACTTTGACTCAACCGAAATGGTCGAAAAACGCATTTGTAAGCTAAAACTCTTACAGTCTAGTAATATGCAGTCATTTATCTTAACTCTAAAACAAATTGGAAGTCTCTAGAACAATATTCAGATTTATGGTGAATTTTTGAGAAAACTTTTTCTTCCCTCCGCGCGCCGATTCTCGGCCGCAAATCTCCGAAATGCGTACGGCGCATTCTCTTAATATTTGTTCCTTTTCATATTAGGCCTTTTATAGAGTTTCATATATGAAAAAGTGCGCAATTTCATGCAAAATACAACAAAAAATATGTGAAAGTTGTAGCTTTTCTCATTTTTGAAATATTAGCATATAAATCACGATAAATAGGAAAAAACTACGTTCGGTCAACTTTGACTCAACCGAAATGGTCGAAAAACGCATTTGTAAGCTAAAACTCTTACAGTCTAGTAATATTCAGTCATTTATCTTCACTTTAAAACAAATTGGAAGTCTCTAGAACAATATTCAGATTTATGGTGAAATTTTGAAGAAAACTTTTTTCTTCCCTCCGCGCGCCGATTCTCGGCCGCAAATCTCCGAAATGCGTACGGCGCATTCTCCTAATATTTGCTCCTTTTCATATTAGGCCTTTTATAGAGTTCTATATATGAAATTGTGCGCAATTTCATGCAGAATACAAAAAAAATATTTGAAGGTTGTAGCTTTTCTCATTTTCGAAATATTTGCATATAAAAAATATATATAAAAATTTCGACATTTGGTCAACTTTAACTCGTCCGAAATGGTCAAAAATTGCAATTCTAAGCTACAACTCTTACAGTATCGTAATATTCAATAATTTGTCTTCATTTTGAAACAAATTGGAAGTCTCTAGAACAATATTCAGATTTATGGTGAATTTTTGAAAAAAACATTTTTTTATGTCCTCGCGTTACGAATTCATGCATTATTTTGTGATAATATTTTTTCTGTGATGCTTTGATCGTTTTACAATGTGTTATATATCAAAATGATCGCAATTTAGTGTAAAATACAACGAACAAAAACGTAACTCGTTAGCTTTAACCGTTTTCCGCACAGCGCGATTTGAATACAATTATATATGAAATGTTTTTTGCACTATCATATATCGCATTATTTATATATGATAATGATATTTTTTTCATTTCTGATGGTTGCATACTAAACTTCGTGCAATGACAAAAAAGGAGCCAAAAATGAACTCTTAATCTTGAAAACTAAGCACGCTGTGATTTTTTAAAAAATTATTTTTTCCTCTTCCGCGCTCACTCCCAGACAGGCTCGGCATATGGGAGACAATTTCGATTATACCACTTCAGCGTAAGAGGGTTAATAAATTCAAGAATTAATTAAACTTTGCGTTGTTTTCAAGTACAGTGGTACCTCGAGATACGAAATTAATCCATTCCGCGGCGGCTTTCGTATCATGAGCTTTTCGTATCTTGAACCGCATTTTACATGTAAAATGGCTAATCCCTTCCAAGCCCTACAAAAATACCCCAGTAAATTTTATAATAAAGCTAAATTGACCAATAAACAATGAAATACTACAACAATTTGGACCATTCAATACCTAACTTAATACGTACTAGTACATACTAATATGTACGTACCTGTAAATAGAGTGTATTAGTGTACATGGTATACAAGAAATACTGTACGTACATATGTACGTATGTAGTAAGATGTGGAACCTTACCTTTCGAGTGAAGCTATCTCCGAGAGTGGCGACAGAGGAGGACAAATGGGAGAAAACTTCTTATAGTACGTACACTTAACTTTATGAAACAGATTAAAAAATGTCAGGAAACATAAACTAAACTTTATGAAACACATTAACAAAACTGTAATACTTAACTTTACAAAAAACTTAAAATTAAATTTTTTTTTTCTTTTTTTATTTTTACATTTTTTTACTTTTTAATACTTAAGTTTTTTTTACAAAATATCAATTTCTTCACCGCTTTCAACTTTCTGTTTTTTCGTAGTATCAATTGGATCTTCCCTTTTGCTTGCTCCTACTAAAGGCCTCTTTAAAAATAACTATCCAAGGAAGATTGCTTCTGCCTACTTTTCACAATGTTCCTGAAACGACTCAGGCAAACGTCATCGAACTGTGCAAGCATACGACCTGTGTAAGCCTTTTCGGGGTGTCTCTTTTCTACAAATGATTGCACCTTATGAAAAGCAGCTAGAGCATCCTTAATTTCTGCCGTTGTCATAGGGTCGTCCTCCTCCTCATCGCCGCTGCTAGAGAACTCTTCTTGAACGATGTTATGTTGCATGGCCTCCAACTCCTTCAGGTCATCCGTCATAAGCTCCTCTTCGTGCTCCTCGAGAAGGTCATTGATGTCATCCTCGTTGCACCACCCCGCCCCATGGACTTGCTGAGTGCAACAATCTCGTCAAGATCTGATTGCGAAACAGTTTCAGGATCGTCAACTGTTCCTGAATCTGCAGCACCAGCTACGCCCACGTCGAATCCCTTGAAGTCTCGGGCGGATACGGCATCAGGCCAGAGTTTCCTCCACGAAGAATTCAAGATTCGCCTCAAAACCTCCTGCCAAGCTTGATCAATGAGTCGGATGCATATCACAACATCGAAATGCTCCTTGAAGTTTGATATCACTTGCTGGTCCATGGGCTGGAGGAGAGGGGTAGTGTTAGGCGGAAGATAAAGAACATAGATAAACGAATACTCCGCTAGGATATCTTCCTCGAGGCCAGGAGGGTGAGAAGGGGCATTTTCCAACAACAGCAGACATTTCAGAGGGAGGCGTTTCTCTTCCAAGAATTTCTTCACTGTTGGGCCGAAACACAGATTTACCCACTCCATGAACAAAAGTCTCGTTATCCAGGAAGCTTCTCCTTAAGTACTTTGTGGGCCTTGAAGGCTCGAGGAGTCTCCGAATGATACACAAGTAGGGGTTTCACCTTGCAATCCCCTCTGGCGTTCGAACAAAGTGCGAGTGTAAGCCAGTCTTTCATAGGCTTATGCCCGGGTAGCTTCTTCTCTTCCTGCGTGATGTACGTCCGACGAGGCATTTTTTTTCCATAAAGGCCAGTCTCATCACAGTTGAAGACTTGCTGAGAACTGTAGCCTTCCTTGATTGTCATCTTGTCGAACGTCTTGATAAAGGCTTTGGCCGCTTTCGTGTCCAAGCTGGCCGCCTCCCCATGCCGCACCACCGAATGGATGCCAGTCCGTTTACGGAATTTTTTGAACAACCCATGAGAAGCCTTGAACTCTGAGGTTGGCGTCGATGTCCCTTCTCCTCCGTCGTCTTCAGCCTGGGCAATGAAATCGCCGAAAATAGCGCTGGCCTTGTGGGAGATTGCCATCTCGGTTATCGTATCGCCAGCGATTTCTTTGTCTTTTATCCAGACAAGAAGCATCCTTCTGCTTAAGGATGGTGCCTATTGTCGACGGATTTCGGCCATATTCCTTGGCGATCACACTCACTTGCATGCCAGCTTCATACTTTTTTATTATCGCCATTTTTGTCTCCAAAGAAAGCATCCTCTTCTTTCCTACTTCAACTTTCTTATGTAGTACGTATACGTATGAAGTAAAACTCTCACACAACATGATAAAGTAGTACTACAACGAAATCACTAACGAATTTACGTTAATAAACGAAATCGTATAGAACGAACGAATTCCGTGTGCTTACGATACCGATGATGCTGCCAAGTGGCCGAAAAAGCATGCCGCTATGTAGAGCACGATGGGAGAAATGCTGACCAATAGGAGAGCAGGATCTTATGGCGGTGACTAGCATCAGGAACCAATGGGAGAGTGGGAGGATGGTGGCGAGTCTACTAAGTTGACGGCGGGTGAGTTTTAAAATTGTTATTGATGGTCCAGGCAAATCTCAGACTTTACAGCAACAAACTTTCGTATCTTGAACAATTTTCGTATGCAGAGCAAAAAAAAATCTTCGTATTTGCTTTTGTATCTCGATTTTTCGTAAGTTGAGCCTTTCGTATGTCGAGGTACCACTGTAACAGTAAATTTCCCTGAAATTGTGAATTTCACTTATAAATTTTGAATTTAATAATAAATTTTTGTATTTAAAATTTTTTTAAAGTGTTTTCTTTTTCACCAGTATATTTATGTTTAGGTAAAAACATAAGAGTGGTAACTGAGCTGTTTTCCTTCAATTTAATTGAAGTGAGTTAGAACCAGGGAAGTACTTAGACTTTTAAAATCAGGGAAATACTTAGACTTTTCAAGTTGTTGATGGAGTGATGCCCTTTAATTAATTACATATAAGATTACCTCACACCTGTTTTAATGAACTTAGTCTGATTTTCTACAATACTGGTGAGTTGTTTAAGGGATCACTGTTGCCTTTAGAGTATTCAGTCGTATTTTACCTGTGATGAGGGTTCAGGTGTCTGGCTGTTGTGAGGTACTCATTTAATTATTGGTAAGTGTAGTAACCAGTTACTTGGTGCTTCGTCACAATATATATATATTTATATAAGTATATATATATATATATATATATATATATATATATATATATATATATATATATATATATCTGTGTGTGTGTATGTATAAATAAGTGTCTCACCATTAGCCATTCAATAATTGATACACTTGTTTTAGAAATGAGGTCGTTATCTATGCAAAATACATACTAGTTATAAAAAAACTGTGACATTCGTTTATTTTTGACGATTGCTTAACAGATTAAGAATACTATTAAAATCATTGTTTTTTTTTACTGCATGCTTTTGTACGTCTTCTGCCTACATGACTGCATTACATACGTCATAGAAATTAAGATGAGAGGCACTGTTAATTATATACTGTAGTACTGGGTTGAAGGTTAAACAAGTCGATATGAGGGTTAAAGTAATTAAGACATCCTGCTATTAAACACAATATATACTGGGTGAATAGGATGAGGGTCATATGCTCTTTAGCCTACTCCCATTTATATAACTTAAGAAAGTACAATAACAATTCAATGAACACTGAATCTACAAAAACAAACATAAAATTTATAACATCCAATATTACTCAATAAAATATACGTAACTGACAGTAATAAGGGGGGGGGGGTAGAGACAAGGAGACCAAGAAAGTGTGTTGAAGGGGAGGGAGGGATGTGGAGGGGAAGGGAGAGGGAGGAAGGGAGGGACGGCATGGGATGGGGACAACATACGTTCGAATGTGTAGGCTACTGATGATTGGCAATACCATCTGAGTCAAGAGTAAACACTTTAACTAACACCATTTGACGAAGCACTATCACCAAATATTTGCAGATGTCCCGTACACTGTGTAAAGTGCCATTTTGATCAAATAATTAGTTTGAAAGATGTTTGAGAAAAACAATGACTCATGGTCCTTGAAATGGATAGTAAAATAATAATGATACCATCACCTACAAAACCAACAACTACAATACTACAAATAGTGTTACTGATACTGATACATACTACAACTAACACAACAATTAAATAAGGATGATGAAGTTGATCATGAACAAATGAAGGCATAAATTTGCAATGGCTTGTAGGATTCCACTATATGGCTAGACATATTAAGGAAATAGGTATGGTGAGCTACTTGCCAAGAAATGAGCTGAAAGAATGGCTAGGAACAACACAAAGACAAATTTTAGTTACATAGTCAGAAGTCACGTCATATTTTCACAAAGAATTCAATGACTATCTTTATAAATCATTTTACTCTTGCATATGACTCCAGAAAATGTCTTGTGTGTAAACAACGAATTAAGTTTGTGAGTAAGGCAAGTTAAGAGTATATGGTACGAAATTACCACTGGCATTATTAGAAGCATGTAAGATGGTCTGTTATTCAGTGCATTAATTTAACTTGTCTATTTAGTCTTCTTGGTTTCATATACCTTTCACGACCGCTCAATGCACCCATTGTGACTAAACTTTACAAATCGAGTAGCCTTGTTGTCTGCATATCTTGGCACAGTAAGGAATAAATTTAACTTGCATATATTTTGTCACAGCTGAGTAAATCTGCATCTTTTGTGATACTATGGATTCTTTGGTGCTCCTCCTCTTTATCTTATATTCGTCCTTTATTTCAAGTATAATCAAGTGTAAGTAAAACGTATCATCAACCCCCTTTTTTTATCCAAAAACAAATGTTATGTTCAGTTTTAATGTTCTGACTCAGAAGAGTCCACTGCCAACAAAAGCTACCCAGACTACAACTGAAAACTTTCAATAATGTATGATTACAAATAGCAAGTCCTCAAACCTTTAGTGGGTGATTACTAGGTCCTTCCTATAGAATGAAAATATTCTGAACTCAAAGCACTAATGAAAATCATATGCAATAGTTGCATAACATTAATTTCACAAATTCCCAGATTTTAGTTGTTCACAGTTTATGGTCAAATAGCAGCAATGGTAGTAGCAGTAGTACAGTAACTCAAAAATGTTGCAGTCTTAAGCCTTACCCAAAACAAAACTGAATGACTTTATAAAAACCAAATTTTTCCATGAAAATAAAGGAAAATATCCACTACAGTATTTCTAATCTTTGGAATAGCAAGACATTGGATTTTTTTGTAGCTCTTTTCCCAAATTATTATCCACTCCTTCATATTATCATTCTGCGATCATTTAAGTGATGTATGGCAACATGAGTTTGATTTGTGGAATCACATCTACTATATGACGTTCTTTAGCGTAAAAAGTGTGAGCAGTTATGATCTTTACCAAGAAATCGTATCTTTAAAATGGTGGGTATTTTGGTAATGGTTTTTGGGACTATGATCAAAATATCACATGCCAACTTACCTTGGTATAACTCCTTTAACATTCAAAAATGCTAAATGTTCTCTTTCATCTTCATTGAAGAGGTCCTTGCAGCTATAAAGACCTGCATGATGCGAACGCACATCTTGGAACATCAATGACCACTTGTGTAAAGCAACAAAAAAAAGGTGGCATCAACATTTCACCAGCATCTTATCAGGTGTACAACTTATAAAATATATAAAGAACAATATCCCAAGTAACACTCCTTGTGGCAAACTCTGAACTGAACAGCTTTGTTACTCATCTAGAAATTTACAGTAAATCTACAACACACATAATTACTACCATTTTCAGCCAAAAGTTAATCAAAATATTTTTTCTAAAAAAAAATACAAAATTTAAATTCCTGAGGGTCCAAAAAACTAAAGAGATTACAAAAAATCCTCACTTGAGAGATGACAATAAAAAGAAAAATTGATACAAAATGGAGCTAAATCTAAAGAGGAACGGTACATTTGCAATTTACAGACAAAGTTGAACTATTTCTACACTGGAGTGTGTTCTTACTATTATTATAATAATTTCTCAAGGTATTTTGAAATGCCTGGACTCACAAATTAGCATTTATTTGTAAGGGTGATTCTACTAGGTTTAAATTCTTTACAACCTCAATAAATCCAAAATCTGCATTTCAAAAAAGATTAAAAGTGTTGTGAAAGTACAAAAAAGACCTATTTTGGTCATTCCTATATGTTATTGGTCCTATTAAGGTATGTATAGAAATCACTTATACTTGCAATATGAGGTTACAGTCTCTCCATACAATTAAGATAATTCACCTATTCACTACTTAAATAGTTCCAATACAATCTCTGTCCACAGATTACGTACTTACATTTTCAATCCCAGGTGCTGGCATATCTTTGCTCCGTCCTACTCTGCACCAATTGTGAGGGTTTTGCTTGGGCTCTGGGAGGAGGCATTTCATCTTCAAACTGCTGGATCTGTCAATAGGCCAAAGCTTCACTGTACGTGCATTCCTGTTTGTAAGTGTTGTGTTGTCTGGAAGTCTGAAACCTTGAGAAAGGAGCAGATGCAAACAGTAAGCACAGATACTTTGAGACTTATTTGAGCATGCTCAAAATACATACATACATACATACATACATATATATATATATATATATATATATATATATATATATATATATATATATATATATATATATATATACTTTTTAGGACATAGTTTTTCTCTTACATACTTTTTGTTAAAAGCAGTTGGGCATTCAATAATTTACTTGCAGGTATCTTCGTACCGACTAAGTTTTTTCCGATTCTCGCTCGTCAATTTCTGTTGAAAAATACGCAGACTTCCTTCTTCCATTTACTGAATGTTGTCCCGACAACCTTATGGCATTATCAAGCGACTACTGACTTATTTACATCATCGTGTGGGTAGGAAGTATGAATCTGAGGTATGGGTACTGGCTAGTCTAGGGAATTACAGCTTGACCATTAAGGGTGTTGTTTCGGATACAGAGGACAAAGAACATGTATGACAGTAAAAGTGAAAGTTTAAACATTTAAATATTTAAAATATAATACCATGTGTTAGTGTTTCCTTCAATGTATGTTTAAGATTTAATATGTAACATGTTGGTTTTAAATACAGAATCCCAAAAATACATACAAAAATACATACAGATAAAAAATGAATATAGAAATGCAAATACAGAAATGCAGGAATAAATATTTTATAGCATGCGTAAAGGTACGAATAGACAGACATTATTGATGCCACTAAAGCAATTGCTTTTAACAAAAACTGTATATATATATATATATATATATATATATATATATATATATATATATATATATATATATATATATATATATATATATATATATATATATATATATATATATAGTGGAACCTCGGTTTTCGTACATAATCCATTTCAGAACCTCCCATGGAAACCAAATCATGCCAAAACCGAAACAATAATTCCCATAAGGGATAATGTAAATACAATTGATACTTTCCAGACCCCAAGAATATTTTTTCTAAATACATTTTAAGGGAATACACAGTTTTACATACAGAAAACAATGAGAAATAAACATAAATGATTAATGAAATGAATAAATGAACATTTAACATCACTCTTACCTTTATGGAAAACACTTGTTAGGGTATGGAAGACAGAGAGGAGGGGAGGGGGAGGAGGAGAGGTTATTGTTTGGAAGGGGAATCCCCCTCCAGAAGGATTTAAGGCATCAAGGACCTATCTAGTGTTACTTCCCTTCGTTTTTCACTGGCACTATCACCAGCTTGAGTTTCTGGACCCCTGTAGCACAACAAAACTGTCCAGAGATATTTGTTTCTGGGATTTCTATAAATTTTGCCTTAAATTAGATACGACATTGTCATTACACATGTTGGAAATGTGGATTACAACTTCTTTGTTGGGATGATAATTCTCCACAAAATTTCTTACAGCATTCCACTTTCCAAGCATGTCCTTAATCCTTGAAGTAGGCACATTATGGATGCCCATTTGTTTTCTGAATTTTTCAAACCAGCCTCTGCTGGCCTTAAATTCACTAACAGCAGCACTTGTTGAAGGCATTTTCTCACCGAGATCGACATGCAACTTCCGCCAACATTTTGCTACGAGTTTTCTAAATTTCTATTGTGTATCTCGCCTTTTTTACACAAGGGCCAGCACTTCGAACTTTCTTTGGCCCAATAATGGCTTATTTAGCAGTTGCACTTGAATGGAAAAGCACAAAAACAATGAACACAAAAGCAGAATGAGTCATGACAGAAGATGAATGCTTTGTTTGGGCGCTCAGTAAGGGCCCCTAGTGGAGCGTTTCCGAGTGTACAAAAACCGAGAAAACGTACAACAACCGAGACAAAATTTCGTAGAAAAAAGTCTATGGAAACCGAAACGTACGAAATGAGAGGCGTACATAAACCGAGCTTTGACTGTATATACGTGTATATATTATATATATATATATATATATATATATATATATATATATATATATATATATATATATATATATATATATACATATATATATATATTCTTATATGTTGCTGCTTTCGTAATGCATACCATCCTCTCTTTAACTGTATGAAGTGTTGTAAAATTGGTTGCAATATTTTCAGATTCCCTACTAAGCTTAGAGTTAGTATGTTCTAATAATGTATGTTCAGATTTTGCATAACATAATTCAAAAGTTGAGATAACAAAGAATGCGAGATAAAGAATTAGCATTGTCTGTTCGAAGCAGGAAGATATCTGTAACTAGTTGGGGCCGCGTGGTTCCAATTTTTTTTTTTTTTTAACAATGTCGTTGTGCTGATTGTTGTTGTTAGCACGCTCTTGCTCCTAGAGCAGCCCGTAACTGGAAATGCTGATGACTTTGTTCAAGACTTGTATCTTTGTCGAGTAATCATGTGGAAGGATTGCACCATCTTTTGCAAGTATAAACCGTTTCACATACGTCTGATGCCTTTGAATTCATATAAGTAGTTAGAAATGTTTTTGTATTGAAAACTATACAATATTACTAGTAAATTAACTCGAAAGTAGCTTAAATCTTGAGAGGGAAAGTTTGCGATGTCACTCAAGGAAATGCCGAATCTTAATGTCATTCGAGAAAATTCTAAAATCATATCTTTTACTTTAGTTATGATTGTAATCCCACTTTCTCACTACTTATTGTTTTGAAAGAGTATTTTTACGATACTAGCTGAATTTCCGGTACAAAATGATTTGAGCCCGTCAGGGCTTCATGTCTCATCCATACAAGAGAGAGAGAGAGAGGTCTCATTTCGAACTTTGAATTCTGGGTGGAAAGATATCATCTTTTCCTCTCTCTCTCTCTCTCTCTCTCTCTCTCTCTCTCTCTCTCTCTCTCTCTCTCTCTCTCTCCCGTGCCATATTTTTATGTCACATTAACGTAAAGATTTTACACTTAGTGATTGGTCACTCGTAAATTTTAGATTTCGTATTTCTTATCCATTTTATCCATTTTTCTTATAGAAGTGATTTTTTGTGTATTTGTCCATTTTTCTTATTGAAATGTGTTTTTATATATTCTATGTGATTAATGCTTTCTTTTTGCAATTTTGGTATTTTCCACATTTTTCTGTGTTTTCATTTGCATTCACAATTTGATTAACTTCATTGTTTTCATTAAATAATCGTTGCATATTTAATTGAATTTCACACGTAAATTCATTTGCATTTACTTAGAATTCTTTTCAAGTTTTAGTGTTGTTTATCATTTGTGAATTAATTTCCAAATTTTAGTTATTACCTAACACTTAGAATTTCAATTGAATAATTTAATTCCTTAATTAATTAATTTTCTTGATTTTTGTGATAAATTATTTTGATTTAATTTTACTTAATAATTAATTCAACAATTAAACTTCATGTTGTTTTCAAGTAACAGTAAATTTCCCTGGGATTGTGAATATTATAAATTTTGAGTTTAATAAATTTTGAGTTTAATAATAAATTTTTGAATTTAAAAATTTATAAGTGTTTTTTTCTTTTTCACCAGTATATTTAATTTTGTTTAGGTAGAAACATAGGAGGTAACGGAGCTGTTTTCCTTCAATTTACTTGAAGTGAGTTAGAACCAGGGAAGTACTTAAACTTTTAAAATCAGGGAAATACTTAGACTTTTCAAGTTGTTGATGGAGTGATGCCCTTTAATCAATTTAATTACATATAAGATTACCTCATACCTGTTTTAATTAACTTAGTCTAATTTTCTACAATACTATTAAGTTGTTTAAGGGATCACTGTTGCCTTTAGAGTATTCAGTCGTATTTTACCTGTGATGAAGTTTCAGGTGTCTGCTGTCATGAGGTAATATCTAATATTGGGAAGTGTAAAAACAAGATACTGACACTTCATCTCAAATATATATATATATATATATATATATAATATATATATATATACGTATATATATATATATATATAATATATATATATATATTATATATATATATTTTATATATATATATATATATAACAGTCGGTGCAAGCTAAAGAAAGATAAAACAAAAGTTAAAATCACAAACTCGGAATACAAATTAAAAGTTAAAAAGTTTACAAATATAAAAAACAGTACAAAAGTAGGGAGGAGTCAATACCATGAGGTGCTGAAAGCACAGACCGAGTGACAATTCGGTCCGGGTCAGCTTCGACTTGAAACTCACGAGAGAAACAGAGGTGTTGAGGAAGACTGGTGTTTAACTGCGGAACGAACTGTTTAATGAAGAGTGATTCTAAAACTAGTTATGTATGTAAGTATATAATATATATATTAATATAATTAATATATATACATATAGATATTATAATTATATAATTATATCTATCTATATATTTAATATAATATATATATATAAATATATATTAAGATATATATTGATAGTATTAATATATATATTATTATATATATAATATATATTCATATTTATTATACATACTATAATCATATTAGATATATATATATTATATATAACATATATATAAATATTAATATTAGTCACATTATCATATATAGATATATATAATATTTTATTTAGATAGATACATATTATCTAAATATTATATATTATTATATATATATAATATATATATATATATATATATATATATTTTATATATATATATATTATATATATATATATATATATATATATATATAATATAATATATATATATATATAATATATACATTAATAATACTATATAAATAAGTATATATTATATATATATAATATATATATATATATAGAGAATATAACTATATTATATATATAATTTTATATATATATCTATAAATATATCATATATATATATATATATATTTAGATATATATATAT
>NC_087200.1:125611910-125619410 GCF_015104395.2 Macrobrachium nipponense
GGAAATGGAAACCAACTGAGAAAGTAATGGTCCACCCGTAAGATATAATGATGGTCAATATTCAAATACGAATAGTTCAAAGCCAGTGAATAATCAAGCTCAAGGAGCTAGCCCAAACACAACATGGGAGAACTGCGGTTATACCAATCACTCCACTAACAAAAGCAGAAAGCTTAGAATCTGTGCAGTTTGCAAAAGGTCGGGTATTTAACTAAATACAGTTGGTTCAATACTAAGGAAGCCAATTAGGAAATTGTCGATAATAGCAACAGTCACCCAAACACAAATAAGTCATCAAGTCAGTGACAATTAACCCCTTTACAGAGAAAGGAAAGTGAATCCCTTCAGGGTGATGAAAGAGAAAAAGGAGAAACAGTTACAATAGGAAATGAAGGTTCATCCGCATTTTCCTTACATAGCAAAGAAGTAGTATTTTCCATGAAAGAAGAAATAAGCAGAAAGGATCTGCCTATTGTAAAGATCCCTATAAATGGAAAGACATGTACTGTACTCATTGATTTAGGTAGTACTGTAAATATAATTGATAAAACAACTTTAACTAGATATTTAAGCATTGCAGAAACTCAGATCCAGAGTCACAGTAGAGTAATAAAATGGATAGCAGGGAAACAGATTAAAGGTCTGGGGAATGTGAAACTAGAAATAAATATTTTGTCACACAAATTTATTGAAAGCTTTCTAGTTTTAGAAGACAAATTTTTTCCTGCACAAGTATTGTTCTCATTTAATTTAATGAGGAGATGTGAAATAATATTAAATAGCAGTGAAGGAAAGATTAGCCTGAAACAGGATAATCAGAAGAGCGTATGTTTTAGTCTGAGACAGTTTCGACAAGTGGAAAGAGATAAAAAAAGGGGAATTCCTACAATTAGACAATACCGAATTGTTGAGATGTACACATACAGATGATATATACTCAGATATAAATAATTGTGATGACCAAAACACTGAATCTAATGAAAATCACAGCGCCTATAATAATGTAGGAATGAGTTGTGAAAGTGAAGGGAAAGTATGAAATGAAGTATTGCTCTTAAATAAAATAAATAAATCAGGTATAAATAGTATAATAGAAGTAACAGAAGAAACCACTGGAGATACAGAACTATGCTATTTTTCAGACATAAAAGAAGAGTTATGTTGTGTTAGCGCAGCTGATGATAATAAAGTAAAATTTGTACCTGATAGACGAAGAACTTTGTATCTAAAATGTTTAACAAAAAGAGGATGTAGAAAATAAAGATATTCTATTATTGAATGGAGAATTGCCAGACTTTGTCAGAATGGATAATTCACTAGTTCACATGAATGGTGGTAACTGCGAGGTCTATGTCCAAAACTATTCAGATAACAAACTAACACTATACATAGCATTATCTTGGTTGATATGCGAACAAACCTTCGGTCTTAACAACAGGTTAATTTTCTAGCGCATAGCTGGATCCGGTTAAATCACAGGATAATTTTCTAGCGCCTAGCTGGATCTGGTTAAATCGCAGATGAAAAGCAAGGAATCTTGTGAGGTCTGGCAAGGCATGTGTATATTGGGTGAAAACTGGTCAATGACCATGCACCCATGCCATCGTGTTCAGTCTTTTTCTTAACCACCTGGGTGAGAGTTGTAGTTGCCCTCTCTCGGCCTTTTACCCGGTTCATTGTCTGTTTTCGGTTTTCGCTTGTGATTCTGTGTGTGTGTGCTTGTATTATGGCTTCTTCTGCTCCTTCTTGGCTTCGCCAATGTATATGACCTGGAACTCAAGGTTTCCTATGTTTTTGTTTCCTGGCTTCTTCAGCAACAGACCCAAACTCCACTTGCAGTAGGTGTTGTGCTAATGTTTGTACCATAACGAATCCCTGCTCAGAATGTCTTGCAGGACCTAGAGAGCAGTGGAAGTTGTTTGATAGTCAGAGGGAGCATCAGAGTTTCTAACCTTCCTTCGTGGTAGGGATTTTCATCTCCTCTCCCCAATGCTTCGTCTCCTACCGCAGTCACACCCCATGCTAGTGTCGTTGAGCCTGTGTCTCCTTCCTTTTCTTCCATCAATCCGTCATTGGAAGTATCGGGAGGCCCTCAGGCTGATTTATTGTGTAATGTCGCCCCCTCTTCCTCGGGAGGTAATGTACTTTCCGAGAGGGAGGAGGCTTTTTCATCAGTTTCTTTTGTTTCAGATTCAGAGGCATTCAGAATGGCGGCACTCTTCATAGATGCTTGCCCCCCCCCCCTAACCCCCCCCCCCTCAGGCTACCCAAGCACTCCCTCCTCCTCCTGGCCTCGTCTTCATTGGTAGCCAGGGTCAGCCATACTGTATTGCTCCGCCAGTGATGCTTGCAGCTTCTTCAAGTCAGGGAGAAGCCGTGACGTCACGGGGTCAGCCATTTTGTATCTCTCCACCAGTGGCGCCTGCTGCCTCCTTGGGTCGAGGGGAAGCCATGACGTCAGCGCCGCTGGTGATGTCCCTTCCAATGATGATGTCACTCTCAGTTCCCACTGCTGAACTGCCTCACTCTTCTGAGCTGTCATCGTTTACTCCTGTCACGTCATCACAGCCCTCCAGTAAGTTCCAATACTCTCCATGTCGTCTGTGCCCTCTCTTTCTGATCCGTCTGAGGCTTTATGTCAGGCGGTTCTTAAGAGATTGGACTCTGCTTTGGAAGATAAGTTTGCTGCCATGTCGCCCCCGCCCCACCTTCTGTCCAGAGAATGTGTAAGGAGTCAGTGCTGTCATCCTCTCCTTCTCCCCAATCTCTGCCGTGTCAGCATATCAAGCATTGGAAGGTTAAGGACTTTGCCTTTTCTACATATACGAGTGAGGAGCAACATGCCTGTGTTCCTGAGTGTGCAATCTGCAGTAGCTGCTTCGTCCTCTGCATCGAGTAGCGATTGTGTTGCAATCTTGCACATTCACGTACATGTTGCTGATTCTTCTGCTTCTCCGGCACCAGGGCCTATTCGTCGCCGTAAGGATCTCAAGGCGCCTGTAAAGAGATCAATGGTTGTGAACGCGGAAGTAGTGCAGCAGGGGTGTTCGTCTCCGAGGAATTCTCATTGTTTGTCAAGTGTTCGAGACGCTTCTCTTTCGCAAGTACGTGCATCTACCCTACACGGAAGCGTACGTGGACATGCACGTGAGAAATCTATTGGGTGTGTGCATAGTAAAGTCCCTAGTGTTATGGTTGGTTCGTCACAGGAGTCGGCGCTTGGCTCCAGCTCAGACAGGTCGGCTGGCGTTTCGGGCTGTTTGGCTGCTGGCTCTCCTGTTGGTCTACACGAGGAAGGCATGTTGGATAAGCCTGCATCTTCTTCTCGTTGTTGGTCTCCGTGCCACAGAGGGAGGAAGGAGACACGCATGAGTTTTTGTCTTCCTTTACCTAAGCTGTCGATCTCATTCATGGGTTCAACAATTTGGAGAGTAGGACTCAGGCTCAGGTCGTCTTTCACTCCTTGCTTGGAAGCCTTGCTGGGGGCTACGCAAGATCCCAAGTCGTCGTTTCAGCTTCCCTTATTGGGGCATGTCCAGTTGGTCTTGCATAAGATGGACGTCTCTGTGTCAGATCAGGACGGGTCTCTTCAGTCAAGGGGTTCTCCCAGGTTGCTTCCCCCTCCACTCACGAGGCATAGGAAGTATTATGCTACAAATTGCCTACTTGATGTCTCGTCATCTTAACCCAGACATCATTTGTCTGAAGCCAGGGTTGACTTTGGAGCAGGTGAGGTCGGTGGCGCAGTCCTTGTCTAAGCAGGATGCCTCAGCTTTGAAGTCTACGGCAGCCTCCATGTTACAGACTGTGTCATGGTTGGACTTCTGGTCGACGGTCATTGCCAAGATAGCGTCTGACAAGTCCCCAGAGGGGTTAGTGAGTGCTTCTTCTCTTGCCAGTTTGTTGCAGTCTGGGGGGCAAGGCATTCTTGTATCTCGCACACCTCAGCGTCAATTTGTGGACTAATCTTCTTCTGATCAGTGGAGACGTGGCTTTGTCCAGAATAGCAAGATCTGTTGACCCTGAGTCCTTGTTGGCACTAAGGAATGGGGACCTTTTAGAATCTCAGTTCCTGTTCCCTCGGACTGAGCTGGAGGATGTAATAGACGAACGCCGGGCTGACAAGAAGGACAGGTTAGTGCACCAGGTTGTGTCAAAGTCAGAGTTTCGTTCTCGGAGACATCCCGCCCCTCCTCCCGCCCCTGCTCCACAGCAACCACGGAGATTGTCGCCTGGTAGGTCATCTAGGAATTCGGTTTCGGCAGTGCGTTCCCATTCGTCCCAGTCTAGGTCAGAGGTCCAATGCCCCTTTTGGTCCTGCTCTTACAGTTCAAGGAGGGGCTCCAAGGGCAAAATTAAGGGGGTTGTTGATAGATTCGGCACCTCTCCCTCTCCTTTGCCATCGTCCAGGAAGTACCTTCGCTCCTCTCTCGGACACAAGGTCTTCGGGTTCAAAGTCCTGTGCTTCGAGTTGACCACAGCCCCTCAGGTGTTCACAAGGATCTTCCCTCTCGTCTCAAGTTGGGCTCAGGGGATCCGTTTGCTGAGGTACCTCGATGATTGGTTGGTCTTGGCAGGTTCCAGAGAGAAGCTGCTGCAGGACAGAGATCGTCTACTTCGGTTTTGTCTGGAACTCAGCATCACGGTAAACCAAGAGAAGTCAAACCTCGTACCCAGTCAAAGGATTCTCTATCTGAGCATGGTCATCGATACGGCAGTCTCGAGAGTTTTCCTGTCGGATCAGAGGTTAGAGAAGTTGCAAGTGGTGGTGCGTGACTTCCTATCACAGCCACATCAGTCAGCTCATCAGTGGCAAGTTCTTCTGGGAATTTTGTCTTCTCTGGAGAAGCTGGTGCTTCATGGGCGACTTCATCTTTGGTCTCTGCAAAGGAGACTGAGGGAATTATGGTCTCTGGCAGGGGACTTGCCCCTCATAAGGGCTCCTATGTCCCTGAAAGTGAGAGAAGACCTTTGTTGGTGGTTGGACGACCAAAATCTCTTGAATGGTGTTCCTCTGCGTTCTCTTCCCCTGGACTTCCTTCTGTTTTCAGACGCCTCCCTCCAGGTTAGGGTGCTCATTTAGGTGGCCTCTTTACTTCAGGCATTTGGAGTTTGGAGGACAAACAACAGCATATCAAAGTCTTGAAGGCAGCCTTTCTGGGTCTGAAGGAATTTCGGGAGAAAGTAGAGGGTCATTCTGTTGTTCTCATGTTGGATAACACCACAGTGGTCACTTATGTGAACAAGCAAGGGGGGCCTGGTTTCACATCAACTACACGCCTTGACAGACAAGGTTCACCAGTGGGTGGTCAACAATTCGGTAGAGCTCTCAGTCAGGTATATCCCAGGCAGAAGGAATGTGGTCGCAGACAAGCTCAGTCGTCGGGATCAGATCCTATGCACAGAATGGTCTCTTCATCAGGCTGTGGCAGACAAGCTCTTCTAGGTTTGGGGGAGACCCATGCTGGACCTCTTTGCGACCCGGTTCAACAGGAAACTGGAGATATTCTATTCGGTGGTTCCAGATCCTCTGGCATTAGTGAAGTAAGCGTTCCAACATCCCTAGGACAACCTGGAAGTGTATGCTTTCCCTCTGTTTTGTTTGATCCATTAAGTCCTGAACAGGTTGATGAGTTTGCAGAGTCTCAGGATGATTTTGGTAAGCCCTTTCTGGCCTCAGGTGGAATGGTTTCCGGATCTGCTGTTGTTGTCAGAGGTGCTGAGGGAGATTTCCCCCCTGACAGCATCTTCTGCATCAGCCACACGTAGAAAAATTCCACTAGCCAGTTGAATCCCTATCTCTTCACGGTTGGAGGCTACCAAGTATCTCCTCCGAGTGAGAGCTTTACTCAGAAGACAGCAGGACATATGTCCAGCAGTCTCAGAAAGTCTACCTCTGACGTTTACAAAGGGAAATGGGCGATTTACTGTGATTGGTGTTGTAAACGAGGTTTTTCTCCACTCGGAACCTCTATTCAGCACATGGCAGACTTTTTTACCTTCCTCAAGGATGAGAAAGTTAAGGGGTTTGAGTAGTCATGTTCTCCTAGACAGCTCAAGCCCCAAACGTGGGATGTTTCCTTGGTCTTGAGAACTTTCACTAAAACTCCATATGAGCCATTGCATCGTTCATCAGACAGGAACTTGACACTCAAAACGGTTTTCCTCCTGGCCTTGGCGTCTTCGAAGAGAGTGGGTGAGCTACATGGCCTGAGCTATGATGTGAAGCACACCAGGGGTTGGGGGACACTGTCTTGAATTTGTCCCAGAATTCGTGGCTAAGACCCAGAATCCCTTGGTGCAGGATGATAGGTCTGCCTCCTTTTCCATTCCATCACTGGATGACTTTGTGGGCAGTGATTCTCAAGAGCTTTTGCTATATCCTGTCAGGGCTCTGCATTGCTACCTTAAAAGGACATGGCATCTTAGGTCAGGTTATCATATGTCATTGGCTTTTTGTTAGCAGAGGGCGTATGAAGAAAGAGGTGCCTAAGAATACAATCTCTTTTTGGATACGCGAAGCTATCAGACAGGCATATTTGACTCTTGATGATTCCTTTGCTACATCTGTGCAGGCTAGAGCACATGACGTTAGGGATATTGGTCCCTCTCTGGCTTTCAAGAAGAATTTGGCTGTTCATAGAGTTCTGAGCGCTGGTACTTGGTTTTGCCAGTCCACGTTCACCTCTTTCTATCTTAAAGATGTTGCCCACAGATCTATGGACATGTTTTCCCTAGGTCCTGTGGTGGCTGCCCAACAGATTGTGTAACTCATTGTTGCCCTTAACAGGGCACATTTGTATCTTACCTAAGATGATTGTGTGGATGAAAGAATGAGTGAGTTGGCTGGTCTCTCTTTCTCTTGTACCTTTCCTTCTTCCTTTGGGTGGGTTGAGAAATAGACACTTCATTTGCTGGACTGGTCTGACACAGGTGAGTAAGGTAGTCATACTGATAGTATGGTTGCTTGGTATACAAATAACCAACCCTCTATTCGGTAGCATATACTCCACTCCTTAGCAAGGGGGAGTAAGGAGTAGTAACTAACCCGGGTGCATTGGTTTGTTATTGAACAGTCAACATTTTTCTTTAGTTCCCCATGCAATGATTCGTCCCATATATCATTGTAGGTATCCCAGTGGCTGAGTTGTTTGATATCACTATATCTAGCTTCTCACGGGCATCAGTCCCTCTCCGGTAGGTATTTCTTCTGGAGCTGGACTGGTGGGTAAGCCCCCAGCCAGTTTAGGATGTCTGTACCTCCCTCCAAGTATAAGTCTATCCTACTGTTAAGACCAAAGGTTTGTTCGCGTATGAACAAATGACAAATTTTCTAAGACAATTTGTATTTTTCATAGCTACAAACCTGAGGTCTTAATGTTGTACTGTCCACCTCTAGACACCCCTCTGTCTTCTTAAAGACATCCTGGGTTGGGAAAGAATGAATGTGGTGGCGTGGGTGTATGGTCCTTTACCAGTTTTCACCCGATATATGCACAC
>NC_087200.1:125624410-125629410 GCF_015104395.2 Macrobrachium nipponense
AGGCCTTTTACAAAAGGTTTTGCTACTATGGCCAAACTTTTAATAGAACTAACCAAAAAGGATGTTAAATATGAATGGAAGGATGAACAACAAACAACCTTTCAAACACTAAAGAGCAAAATGACCAGAAACCCTGTTTTAGTCTACCCAGATTTTTCCAAAGACTTTTATTTGCCTTGTGATGCCGCAAGTACAGGGCTAGGAGCTGTATTGTTACAAAAGGCCAAAACTACAATGAGGGCAGTATTTTATGCTAGTAGAGTTTTAAACCAAGCAGATAGACATTATAGTACATCAGAAAGAGAATATATAGCTTTATATTGGGGTTTAAAGAAGTTTAGACATATACTTTTGGGTCAGAAAGTTAATGTGCTTACTAATCACAAACCTATTTGTGACCTGTTTAAAAAGAGAGCCTTCACCAATAACTTGAAATTCAACAGATGGTTCATTATTTTAACAGAATTTGCCCCAAAATTCAGATATATTCCAGGAAAATTTAACACTTTAGCAGATGCATTATCCAGATCTCAAGAAGAAACAGAAAAAGGCATTACAACTATTACCTTTTGTTTTAGTTGTCAAGTAGCAGATTTAGATTAGATAAAAATACAAGAAAGAGATTGAGAAATCTGACAAATATTAGGACAGATACTACTAGATGAATCCTTAAAACCTAATTTTCAATTAATAAATGGATTGTTGTATAAAAGGCCGACAGAGAAAAATGGTTGTTCTCGACTATACATCACAAAAAAACCTAACCAGAGAAGTTTTAGAACTAACACACATATAAGTTAGCAGGACATCCAGGAAATAAAAAGACAAGAATCATAACCATAAATCATTTTGGCCAAATTGCAGTGAAGATGCCAAGAAATTTGTACAAAACTGTATAATTTGTAATCAACATAAAGGTAACGTAAATCTTAAAGCTCCTCTTGAAAAATATCCATCAATTAAATCCATTCCAAGCGGTAACTTTGGACTTTTAGGTCCATTTCCTAGTACTATTTGAGGAAATAAACAAATATTAGTCTTCTTAGACTATCGACCGTGATATGTAGAAATAATACTAGTAAGAAACAGAAGCAGAAGCTCTTAAATCTAGAATTATCACAAGACATTCATGCCCACAAGTTCTTCGTACTGACAATGCTGCTGAATTTACTAAAGAAAATATGTGAATTTTATGCAATAAATAAATGTCAAATAACCGCTCATAAACCAAGTTCTAATGGAGCAGCAGAACGAACTAATCGTAAAAAAGGATATCCTGAAAACTTGAGTGAGTCCGCAGACAGAAGATTGGGACTTAGTACTAGAAGACGTACAATTCACGTTGAATGTAAATGAGACAATAGGAGAATCTTCACATTATTTGCTATACGGTTAACAAATGAGAATGCCTGACACATTATTAGACAATACAACACCACCCAGACATACGTACTTATAATTATGATGATTGTGTTGCATGGAAAACCAGACGTACTTACGAGACAATCATGAAAACAAGGGCTAAACTAACAGAAGTCCATGAGACTCATGCCAAATATTATAATAAAAAAGCCACCAAACCAGACATTACATTAGGTATCCAAATATATGTACAGAATCACATTCAAGAAGGGCCTAATGTAAAGGTTTCTCTGAAGTTCACTGGACCACACAGAATTGTAGAATTGCTGAAATTAAACAAATATAGAGTAATCAATGAAAATGATTTAAAGGAAAAAGCAGTCCACCGGAATCATGTAAAAGTCGTAAAAGCAGACCCATGTCCACTGAATTTATAGATAACATAAGACAAGAGAAAGCTTTCGTAGAAGATAATAACATTGGGGTCAATACGAGATATAGTAATATATAAACATATGTAAAAGAAAAAAAATTGTTAAATTGGTGTTGGACTGAAAATATTATAGGCAGAAAACACTTAGTGAAACTTATATACAGAGAATCTAACAAAATTCTACTTTACAGATCCAAAATGCGACTAATCGTAACCTTAGTTATAATTGGACTCATCTCTTCAAAGGTGGAGATAAGAAAAGGATCATTGTTAAAAAGACATGGAAACGTCAAAATGATCAGAGACTCAGGGATAATTACTATCGACATAACAATAGTGTAAATAGTAAAGAAACACTAAGGAAACTCCAAACACATATAAAGTCAATGATACAGAAGGGTGACAATAATAGTGTTATACATTTGTATGTAACTTTGATAGTCTGTATGAAAATACAGATTCATATCCATGTATCAAAGTAATGTTGATTAATCAAAATCAAGAAAATAATGTATGTACACAGACTATGATAAAACTTTTTACGACATATAAATTCAACAAACATGTGCCATATAAAAATTACTCATATAAAATAAAAGATTTCAAATGGTCTCAATTAGAATTAAAGAAACTTGAAAACTTAAACTATGTTGATGACAACTTCTACTACAAGGAAAATGTATCCCCAATTTTATCATTAGTAAATCTAGTGGCAATAGTAGTAGCTGTTGTTTTGTCTATCATAATAGTAAGGAAAATAATCATTAATAAAATACATGAGATACTGGCAGTAATTAAAAGGAGTGAACCATGATTGACAATTGAGATTAACATTATTCAATTAAATAATAATTTGTAATAATTTGATATTTTTTAGAATTGTGTCTATTATTACTATTTGTTGCCAATTTAGTTATTATTATGACCATTATTATTGTATATAATTATTAAAACATTGAGGTCAATATATGGTGGTGGCCAAGTGATGTAATATTAGTGTAGGGAAATTAGAGTCGATATAAAAGAGAGAGAGAGAGAGAGAGAGAGAGAGAGAGAGAGAGAGAGAGAGAGAGAGAGAGAGAGAGAGAGAGAGAGAGAGAGAGTTGCATGAAGCAACAGATGTGTTTATCATACTATAACCCAAACAAGTAGAGGTGTTTAGCAGCCTAACGGCAATTAAAAATAAAGCATTTACTTGCTTTGCGATGAAGCTCCAAAATAACCCTTGACCTCCCAGTGGAAGCCAGACACTTTTGGTGACGTCATTTATCATGCCTAGCGGAGGAGGTGTTGAAATTAATTACCGCCCAAAAAGGGGTGGTACTTTGAATATCGTTGTTAATCACCAAATAATAAGGAATACCAAAAGGCGGCGACAGAAAAGGCCGCCTACTACTGAAGGAGGAGACATTATCTTTAAGGAAATGTCGACAGAAGAGGCCGAAGCAGAGAAGCAAAACAACATCCAGAGGGTGTGGTTGTGTGCCATAACAGCCGTGGGGAAGAAAACTTCAAACATCGACTTGTCGTCATATTACGACACTTCACCCCAAGCAGACGACAACAGAGCGGTACAACCCTCAATACTAACTAAACTTGAATGTTCAAAACTCTGTAAATATTTAGTTTGTGTTAATGATAATAAGAAAAACTGCGCTGTTATTCTAGCCTCCTGAGACTTTAAAAGAATTACTACAAGGATCCTGAGAATACAAGAATCTACAATATATAAAAAGACAAAAACAAAGAAATAATAAAAGGCATTACATGGTAGCAAGAATAAAAGTTTTAATATTACACACACACACACACACATTATATATATGATGTATATATATATATATATATATAATATATATATATATATATATATAGATATATATATAGATATATATATATATATATATATATATATATATACATATATAATGTGTGTGTGTGTATGTAATATTAAAACTTTTATTCTTGCTACCATGTAATGCCTTTTATTATTTCTTTGTTTTTGTCTTTTTATATATTGTAGATTCTTGTATTCTCAGGATCCTTGTATATATATATATATATATATATATATATATATATATATATATATATATATATATATATATATATATATATATATATATATATATATATACAGTCAAACCTCTGTTTTTGTATGCCTATGTTTTTGTACATTTAAGTTTTTGTAGACTTTTTTCTACAAAATTTTGTCTTGGTTATCGTGAGTTTCCTTGGTTTTCATAAACTCGGAAACGCTCCATCCAGGGCCCTGTGCGTGACTGGGCCCCGTATGAAGCACCCAAACAACGCACCCCATTTTCTCTCATAACCCATTCTGGCTTTGTTTCTCGCTGAACAGCCATCTCTACACTCATAGTCTGCATCACCGCATGTGTTTGTTGCGTTTTGTGCAGGAATACGATTGAATTTAAGAAAGAAATTGTAGTGAAGTATGAAAGTGGTGCACATGTAGTTGATCTTGCTAGAAAGTATGGAAAGTCAGTGTCAACGATCAGCTCTATCCTAGCAGAGAAACATGAGATCAAGACAGCTGATGTTGTGAAAGGGGTCACTTCATTAACAAAACAGAGATCACAACTAGTGGAAGATGTGGAAAAGCTTCTGTTAGTTTGGATCAATGAAAAACAATTAGTGGGGGGGCAGTGTGTTTGAAGCGATCATTCATGAGAAAGCTAGGATGTTACATGCCGATTTAAGTAAAAATCCCAACAACTAATGCTGCTCTTGGTGATGTCAAGGCCAGCAGAGGCTGGTTTGAAAAATTCAGAAACCGTACAGGCATCCTTAGTGTTGTACGGCATGGGGAGGCTACAAGCTCGGATAAACACACTGCTGAAGAATTCGTTACTGAATTCAAAGAGTATCTTGAGGCTGAAGGATTCCTTCCACAAAACATCTTCAATTGTGATGAGAGAGGCCTGTTTTGAAAAAAAAATGCCAAAGTGGACCCACATCACGCTGGAGGAAAGTTCATTGCCAAGGCATAAGCCTATGAAGGATAGGCTGACACTCTTGGTCTGGGGGAACGCCAGTGGGGATTTCAAATTGAAGCCCCTACTGGTGTATCACTCTGAAACTCCCCGAGTGTTTCAGAAAAATAATGTGAGAAAGAATAAATTGCCTGTGATGTGGAAGGTCAATAAAAAGGCATGGGTCACGAGGCAAATTTTTGTTGAGTGGG
>NC_087200.1:125634410-125664410 GCF_015104395.2 Macrobrachium nipponense
AGATATCAAAAATTACACAACAGCAGAAAAGCTTATTAACATCTAATTAAAGGAAATTTAACCATATCTGTGGTGTGTGTGAGAGAGAGAGAGAGAGAGAGTAATTGCTGTATGGATCGTTAACGACTGGATTGGCTGTTGGTGAGTTCGGGGCTGTCTGCTGGTGCTGTTGATTGTTAGAGTTCTGTGTATTTGGCAAGTTTTCAGTCAGTCTTTGGTGAGGGCTGGTGACAGTCAGTAGTGTCAGGAGCAGTATATCAAAGGCACTGGAAGTTAGTTGAGTTTTGTGTGTTATTGATTTGTTTTATTGATTTGTTATTAGTTTGGTGTTGTTTGCTTTGAAGTGGTTGTGCCTGTATTGTTGGATTTGCTATGCTTTTGAGTTCCTGGGGGTTGTATGTGATTGTTGTGGGTGAGGGTTGTTGTTGTTGGGGGCTGTTGTGGTTTCTTGATGTGGTTGTGAGTTGTTGAGGGTTGTTGTTGTTGCTGGGGGCTGTTGTGATTCCTTGAGGTTGTTAGTGGGTGTTTGTGTTGCCTTTTTGTGTTGTTGGTGATTGTTGTGTTGTTGAGTTGTGGTTGTGTTCCTTGGTTGTTGTTGTGTTGTGGTTCTTGGTTGTGTTGATGTTGAGTTGTTGGGTTGTAGTCCTTGGGTGTTGTTTTGTTGTGGGTTGTGGGTTGTGGTCTTTGTTGTGGTTGATATCTCTGTGATCTCGACCGGCAGACAGCACAGGATAGCCCGAAGTATCTGGAGTGGTTGGGTAAGTACATGTGTTTTGAAAGTTTTTTGTTTTTTGTGTTTGTGTTTTTTGTTTCTGTGTGTAGGTAGGTCAATTGTCCTGTGTGTATTTTGTTGTGTAAAGAAGAAAGTGTGACTGAGGGTGAGTTGGGCAGCTGGAGTGATTACGGTTTACGTGGGGGGGATTTGCCCGCTTGTTTTTTTAAGCTTGTGATCCCGCCACATTATGTTTTGGTACCTGAACAGGGACTGTTGCTGCGGCAGCTGCAGGGCAATTGAGGTAGTGAGTTGTGTGATTGATGGAGAAAGTGAGGATGGAAGGGTTGAAGGAGATAGAGAGGCTGAAGGAGGAGTTATGGTTGGCGAGGGAAGCTAAGGGAAGGTTGGAAGTGGAAAATGAGAGGTTGAGGGTAGAATGTGAGGAGCTGAAGAGCGAGTTAGAGGAAAAGAGAAGAATGCTAAGGAGTGTAAAAGTGGAAATGAAAGAAGAGGTGAAAGGAGCTGAAGAGAGAATGGTTGAGAAAATGGACGAACAATTTGGGGTAATGATGAATGCAGTGCAAGAGATGATGCAGGAAATGATGAAGGGATTCATGGGAGAGGGAGCTGTAGGAGGTAGGCCTACTGGGTCTTGTGACGGGCCAGGAGTGGTAAAGAAAGTGAAAGAGCGAGTGCATGAGAGTACGAGTGACGAAGGTGATTTGGTTGTGATAGGTAAGGGAAAGAAGGGGAAGACACAGGATAAGGATAAATCTAATGACAAGAATAAAAAGGGAGCTGAGGAAAAGAAGGAGACTAAGGGAAAGAAGGTTAGTAAGGGTGACGGACAGGATGAGACTAGGACTGAATACATTGGGGAAAGGGCTGAGAGTGATTTAGATAGTGGTGAGTGGAAACAGGTTGGTAGAAAGAAGGGCAAGAAGGGCATAATCAAGAGTATGGACATGAGTATGGAAGTGGATTCGCTGTATTCGGAAGAGGGAAAGAAGGGTCAGAATGGAAGTAGCAAAAGTTAGAGCGAGAGTGAGAAGGAAGTACGAAAGGCTGTGTATATGAGAGAGGTACCCCGATGTGCACAATACGAGGAATATGGTAATAGGGACATAGGGGACTTTTTCAAAGAATATGGGGGGTATTGTGAGGCAAAGTATGGGGATAACAAGAGAGTCTGGGCAAGGGAGTAAGGTAGCTTTTTGACGGGATTTTTGTTGAGTATGTATGGGGTAATGATGAGTGTAGGGAATGTGCCGTATGAGAGTGTGAAAGCTAGGATTGTAGAACAGGCAAAGAGGATAAAGAATAGCGTTAGATATAGGAGAAAGCAAGATTTTGAAGGGGCAAGAATGAATGTTGGTGAGTCGTTGTCAATGTATGTCTGTAGGTTAGAGACATTAGCCAGGAAAAAGTTTGGGGACGAAGGGATAAATGATTGTAAGGAGTTGGTGCGAAAGTTGTTGGCGACTGTACCAGAGAGTGTGTATGAGTTTATGAATCTGAAACGTAAGGAGAAAATGCGATGGACGAATGAAAGGTTGACTTGGAACGACATCTTAGAAATAGTAGAGGATTAAGAGCTAGATAGGTGTATGAAAGAGTAGGAGTATTAGTGTTAGGGATGAAGTAGCTGAGGTTGTACCAGAATTTAAAAGCTATAGGGAGGCAGTTTTGGAAGGGCCAAGGCAAATGGCAGAGCAAGTGGTAGATAGGAGCGTTAGGGCAAGTAACGTGAGTGTAGTTAGCCCCAATAGAGATAGGAGTGGGAGTGTTGGAAGAGTAGGGTCAGTTAGTCGTCAGCGAGGAGATCAGTGTTATAGATGTGGTAAGCCAGGACACAGGAAGAATGAATGTTGGTGGGCATTAGGAGCGTGCTTCGGGTGTGGGCAAACAAGGCATTTGGTGAGTGAGTGTAAGAAAGATAGGGATATTAAATGTTATAGGTGTGGACAGGCAGGGCACATAGCTAGTGGATGTCGGGGTACCCATATGAACATAGTTTGCGGCAACTGTGGGAAGAACAGGCATTATGCTAGGATGTGTAAAGAACAGTGTGCGAAGTGTGTTGAATGTGGAATGGAGGATCACGTGGCGAGTGTGTGTAGGCGAAAGAGGATGAGTCAGGCTGGGAATTCGGGAAACTAAGTGAAAAGGGGATTCAGTTGGGTGGGTCCTCTAGTATGCGACAGTATGTCCAGGAGAATGTGATGAGTAGTTGAGAGTGAATAAATGTGAGCCGAGTGTCAGTGAGCAAATGGGTCTGGAAGATCAGCAGTTAGTGTTAGTTGAGTATGGAAGAAAGCAGAAGAAGGTAAGGAAAGGGAATGAAAGGGAGAAACGTGAGCTGCATGATAGAGGGGTTAGTGTTAGGGTAAAAATGGTGGATAAGGCGTGTAATACGGATGACTTTGAGGGAAGGAATGATACGTATAGTGTGTGTGGGTTTGAATTGTCAGGGTTTAGTGAAGTTTCACCGGGAAGGGAATCAGGTGGTAAGGATGTAATTGGCAGTATGAATGAGTCTCTTCGGGAGTTTGGCAGGAGTGTAAATGAGGTAAGTGATTTGGTGGCAGAGTTACAAGAGATATTTGGACAGGAGTTGGAAGGGGTAAATGAGATAGTGAATGATGGGATTTGGGAGGATGGTAGTGAGGGAGATAGTAATGGTAGTCTGACTGGAAGTAGTCTGGGAGAAGTTGATGGCGGTGTAACTGAGTGTGTGTATGAGGGCCCTCAAACAAGATGCAGGGGACCTGCGTCCGAGCATCTGTGGGTGTTGCGGAAGGCTATTTAGTGTGGATGTTGTGAATGAAAGAAGACGCTATCAAATGTAACGGGGGAGGAAATATGGAGGAGTTATGGAGTTCCATTTGACAACGTCTGTGTGTGTGTGTGTGTGTGTGTGTGTGAGAGAGAGAGAGAGAGAGAGAGAGTAATTGCTGTATGGATCGTTAACAACTGGATTGACTTTTGGTGAGTTCTGGGCTGTCTGCTGGTGCTGTTGATTGTTAGAGTTCTGTGTTTTTGGCAAGTTTTCAGTCAGTCTTTGGTGAGAGCTGGTGACAGTCAGTAGTGTCAGGAGCAGTATATCAAAGGCACTGGAAGTTAGTTGAGTTTTGTGTGTTATTGATTTGTTTTATTGATTTGTTGTTAGTTTGGTGTTGTTTGCTTTGGAGTGGTTATGCCTGTATTGTTGGATTTGTTGTGCTTTTGAGTTCCTGGGGGTTGTATGTGATTGTTGTGGTTGAGGGTTGTTGTTGTTGGGGGCTGTTGTGGTTTCTTGGTGTGGTTGTGAGTTGTTGAGGGTTGTTGTTGTTGCTGGGGGCTGTTGTGATTCCTTGAGGTTGTTAGTGGGTGTTTGTGTTGCTTTTTTGTGTTGTTGGTTTTCTTGTGTTGTTGAGTTGTGGTTGTGTTCCTTGGTTGTTGTTGTGTTGTGGTCCTTAGTTGTTGTGTTGTTGAGTTGTTGGGTTGTAGTCTTTGGGTGTTGTTTTGTTGTGGGTTGTGGGTTGTGGTCTTTGTTGTGGTTGATATCTCTGTGATCTCGACCGGCAGACAGCACAGGATAGCCCGAAGTATCTGGAGTGGTTGGGTAAGTACATGTGTTTTGAAAGTTTTTTGTTTTTTGTGTTTGTGTTTTTTGTTTCTGTGTGTAGGTAGGTCAATTGTCCTGTGTGTATTTTGTTGTGTAAAGAAGAAAGTGTGACTGAGGGTGAGTTGGGCAGCTGGAGTGATTACGGTTTATGTGGGGGGGATTTGCCCGCTTGTTTTTTTAAGCTTGTGATCCCGCCACATTATGTTTTGGTACCTGAACAGGGACTGTTGCTGCGGCAGCTGCAGGGCAATTGAGGTAGTGAGTTGTGTGATTGATGGAGAAAGTGAGGATGGAAGGGTTGAAGGAGATAGAGAGGCTGAAGGAGGAGTTATGGTTGGCGAGGGAAGCTAAGGGAAGGCTGGAAGTGGAAAATGAGAGGTTGAGGATAGAATGTGAGGAGCTGAAGAGCGAGTTAGAGGAAAAGAGAAGAATGCTAAGGAGTGTAAAAGTGGAAATGAAAGAAGAGGTGAAAGGAGCTGAAGAGAGAATGGTTGAGAAAATGGACGAACAATTTGGGGTAATGATGAATGCAGTGCAAGAGATGATGCAGGAAATGATGAAGGGATTCATGGGAGAGGGAGCTGTAGGAGGTAGGCCTACTGGGTCTTGTGACGGGCCAGGAGTGGTAAAGAAAGTGAAAGAGCGAGTGCATGAGAGTACGAGTGACGAAGGTGATTTGGTTGTGATAGGTAAGGGAAAGAAGGGGAAGACACAGGATAAGGATAAATCTAATGACAAGAATAAAAAGGGAGCTGAGGAAAAGAAGGAGACTAAGGGAAAGAAGGTTAGTAAGGGTGACGGACAGGATGAGACTAGGACTGAATACATTGGGGAAAGGGCTGAGAGTGATTTAGATAGTGGTGAGTGGAAACAGGTTGGTAGAAAGAAGGGCAAGAAGGGCATAATCAAGAGTATGGACATGAGTATGGAAGTGGATTCGCTGTATTCGGAAGAGGGAAAGAAGGGTCAGAATGGAAGTAGCAAAAGTTAGAGCGAGAGTGAGAAGGAAGTACGAAAGGCTGTGTATATGAGAGAGGTACCCCGATGTGCACAATACGAGGAATATGGTAATAGGGACATAGGGGACTTTTTCAAAGAATATGGGGGGTATTGTGAGGCAAAGTATGGGGATAACAAGAGAGTCTGGGCAAGGGAGTAAGGTAGCTTTTTGACGGGATTTTTGTTGAGTATGTATGGGGTAATGATGAGTGTAGGGAATGTGCCGTATGAGAGTGTGAAAGCTAGGATTGTAGAACAGGCAAAGAGGATAAAGAATAGCGTTAGATATAGGAGAAAGCAAGATTTTGAAGGGGCAAGAATGAATGTTGGTGAGTCGTTGTCAATGTATGTCTGTAGGTTAGAGACATTAGCCAGGAAAAAGTTTGGGGACGAAGGGATAAATGATTGTAAGGAGTTGGTGCGAAAGTTGTTGGCGACTGTACCAGAGAGTGTGTATGAGTTTATGAATCTGAAACGTAAGGAGAAAATGCGATGGACGAATGAAAGGTTGACTTGGAACGACATCTTAGAAATAGTAGAGGATTAAGAGCTAGATAGGTGTATGAAAGAGTAGGAGTATTAGTGTTAGGGATGAAGTAGCTGAGGTTGTACCAGAATTTAAAAGCTATAGGGAGGCAGTTTTGGAAGGGCCAAGGCAAATGGCAGAGCAAGTGGTAGATAGGAGCGTTAGGGCAAGTAACGTGAGTGTAGTTAGCCCCAATAGAGATAGGAGTGGGAGTGTTGGAAGAGTAGGGTCAGTCAGCGAGGAGATCAGTGTTATAGATGTGGTAAGCCAGGACACAGGAAGAATGAATGTTGGTGGGCATTAGGAGCGTGCTTCGGGTGTGGGCAAACAAGGCATTTGGTGAGTGAGTGTAAGAAAGATAGGGATATTAAATGTTATAGGTGTGGACAGGCAGGGCACATAGCTAGTGGATGTCGGGGTACCCATATGAACATAGTTTGCGGCAACTGTGGGAAGAACAGGCATTATGCTAGGATGTGTAAAGAACAGTGTGCGAAGTGTGTTGAATGTGGAATGGAGGATCACGTGGCGAGTGTGTGTAGGCGAAAGAGGATGAGTCAGGCTGGGAATTCGGGAAACTAAGTGAAAAGGGGATTCAGTTGGGTGGGTCCTCTAGTATGCGACAGTATGTCCAGGAGAATGTGATGAGTAGTTGAGAGTGAATAAATGTGAGCCGAGTGTCAGTGAGCAAATGGGTCTGGAAGATCAGCAGTTAGTGTTAGTTGAGTATGGAAGAAAGCAGAAGAAGGTAAGGAAAGGGAATGAAAGGGAGAAACGTGAGCTGCATGATAGAGGGGTTAGTGTTAGGGTAAAAATGGTGGATAAGGCGTGTAATACGGATGACTTTGAGGGAAGGAATGATACGTATAGTGTGTGTGGGTTTGAATTGTCAGGGTTTAGTGAAGTTTCACCGGGAAGGGAATCAGGTGGTAAGGATGTAATTGGCAGTATGAATGAGTCTCTTCGGGAGTTTGGCAGGAGTGTAAATGAGGTAAGTGATTTGGTGGCAGAGTTACAAGAGATATTTGGACAGGAGTTGGAAGGGGTAAATGAGATAGTGAATGATGGGATTTGGGAGGATGGTAGTGAGGGAGATAGTAATGGTAGTCTGACTGGAAGTAGTCTGGGAGAAGTTGATGGCGGTGTAACTGAGTGTGTGTATGAGGGCCCTCAAACAAGATGCAGGGGACCTGCGTCCGAGCATCTGTGGGTGTTGCGGAAGGCTATTTAGTGTGGATGTTGTGAATGAAAGAAGACGCTATCAAATGTAACGGGGGAGGAAATATGGGGGAGTTATGGAGTTCCATTTGACAACGTCTGTGTGTGTGTGTGTGTGTGTGTGTGTGAGAGAGAGAGAGAGAGAGAGAGAGTAATTGCTGTATGGATCGTTAACAACTGGATTGACTTTTGGTGAGTTCTGGGCTGTCTGCTGGTGCTGTTGATTGTTAGAGTTCTGTGTTTTTGGCAAGTTTTCAGTCAGTCTTTGGTGAGAGCTGGTGACAGTCAGTAGTGTCAGGAGCAGTATATCAAAGGCACTGGAAGTTAGTTGAGTTTTGTGTGTTATTGATTTGTTTTATTGATTTGTTGTTAGTTTGGTGTTGTTTGCTTTGGAGTGGTTATGCCTGTATTGTTGGATTTGTTGTGCTTTTGAGTTCCTGGGGGTTGTATGTGATTGTTGTGGTTGAGGGTTGTTGTTGTTGGGGGCTGTTGTGGTTTCTTGGTGTGGTTGTGAGTTGTTGAGGGTTGTTGTTGTTGCTGGGGGCTGTTGTGATTCCTTGAGGTTGTTACGTGCCGTATTTGTTTGTTGCTTTTTTTGTTTGTGTTTGTTGGTTTTCTTGTGTTGTTGAGTTGTGGTTGTTGTTGTGTTGTGGTCCTTAGTTGTTGTGTTGTTGAGTTGTTGGGTTGTAGTCTTTGGGTGTTGTTTTGTCGTTGGGTTGTGGGTTGTGGTCTTTGTTGTGGCTGATATCTCTGTGACCTCGACCGGCAGACAGCACAGGATAGCCCGGAGTATCTGGAGTGGTTGGGTAAGTACATGTGTTTTGAGAGTTTTTTGTTTTTTGTGTTTGTGTTTTTTGTTTCTGTGTGTAGGTAGGTCAATTGTCCTGCGTGTATTTTGTTGTGTAAAGAAGAAAGTGTGAATGAGGGTGAGTTGGGCAGCTGGAGCGATTACAGTTTATGTGGGGGGGATTTGCCCGCTTGTTTTTTTAAGCTTGTGATCCCGCCACAGGAAGATGAAATATTCGATCTTTTATTACTAAAATAGTGATGTGGAGCAAAATGAAAGGCTTACTTCATCATCTGGACCATGATGCTCATATTGCCATTGACGTTATCTAGCGTGTCCAAGATGGTAGTTTTCAATGTTGAGGATAAATTTCTGAATCCTTCAGACGACCTGTTTGTGTAGGAATCGTTCCAAGACAGCAAGATATGAAAGGTGGTTGTGTAGAGTCCTGGTAAAAAAAATGAAAGAAAGGCTATTTTTAATACTTGTGTCTAACAATCACAATCAACTTCTGATGTGGAAACAACAATTCGTCATCTGAAAAATAGCAATCATCTGATGCTTGTTTCTCTCCCTCCACTGACAAACATGTTCTCCTTCCACCCGCTTTCAACACATCCCACACATCTCCATATCTTGTCAATCTCCAGAGCTCCTGCACTCTTGGGTTGAGATCCTGCTCGTTCATCCTACCTCGACTGGTTTCCATCAGCATGTGTTCAATGAAAATATTTGGCTGTCCTTTCCATCAGTCTTTGAATTATGTTGGTAAGAGTAAAATGCCATAAAAAATAATGATTGGTTAAGAATACAAATTTCTATTATAAATTCATTTGCAGAGTAGGCATTACAGCATGTCAACAAAATCTGATCATGTCCAAAGTAAGGAAATGTTGTAGAGATCTCATGACTAAATAAAGACACCTGACATCCATTACAGAGAATACTTTTACCTCTCATGTAGTTATTTGGGATGAACTTCCTGGCCCCTTGCCCCTCTCTACCCTACCTGTGACCCATTTTCCTCACCTAGGTTAATTGCCACGAAGCTAACTGAGGCACAAGGTTTTTTCGAATGTGTCCAAATTTCTTAATCACGCCTACAAATCAAACGTGGGACCTATCTTTAATGCTATGAATTTAAAAGAAACTTGCCTTGTAATAAATTTGTTCATACTACTTTCCACTGTTAGGCCACTATGGCCTACTGAAGAGGATTGCTACTGCTTTTCCTCATTTGCAATTGCATCATGGCTCTATCTCTTCATTGAACTTTACAATTGAGACTGCACTGATGGTAAGTGAACACTCATCAAGCTCTGCCATCCTCTCCCTGAGGTATGTACTAAATACGTAATAGTACTTACTCAAAGGGCAGTGTACAGCCAAGTATTGTACTGTATTTTGTTCTCTTTCTAATGCATTATATTTGTAACATGCTTAAGAATGAGCTCAAAGATACAATCACAGACTTAAATACAAATTACTTACCTCAGAGATATTTTCTTTGTATATGTATGTTTAATATGTTTTGTGAATAAGTTTTTGTTTACCAAAAGTTTGAATGTGGTCAATTGCCGCCCTGTATTATCCTTTAATTGTCTTGCCCCTGTGTCTGAGCAGTTGGAGTTAATCTTTTTGTAAACCTCTTAAATTGTACCCATGATTATGCTTGTTTGGGAAGGTTACTAATTCTCCAGGTGTGTTGGATTCTAAGTACTAATCTCCTTATCATCCCTAGCTGTCACTTATACGACCTTTCCTTGTCGTCTCAGTTTCCCATGTATGTCAGTCAGTCTGCAAAGTACTTAAAGGACGTGAGTCGAAAGATCTTGCAGTCCTCCAGTGTTTCACTTTCCTTTGTGGTTTATATCTTTACATATATGCAAGTATATATTAAATATATATATATATATATATATATATATATATATATATATATAGGGTATATATAAACATATACGTACATTATACATGTATATATATATATATATATATATATATATATATATATATATATATATATATATATATATACACACAGAAACACTAAATGTTTGTCATTCTGGATTGGAAACAAATATGTGGTAAAAAGTGTTTGCAAACATTGTTTGCAAACAATGATTCCTAGTGTGGACAGGCCTTAAGGATGCTGAAAATACTTTATGAAACAAGAATGGCACATTATACGTATTGGAAGAGTGACACAGCAATCACGACTGACATTATTTCACACTTGCATCATGTAGCGAGCAAAAAAAAAATTTTAGTATCGGCAACCAAAAGATCTACATTAGAGTACGCGTATATACTGAAAATTATCAGCAGGTCTTCATAGTCCAGGGGACACTGACAGCGCAACTTTAAAAAATTTTTGGCCGATAGGTTAATGACACACCTAAAAATAACACATGAATCACGCCGCAGTTTTTAAACTTATATATTTAAAGGAAAAAAATATTTGGAGTTTTTTTTGTGCAATACACTCAGTATTTCAAAATACACAGTAATTTTCGGAGAAACAAAATAAGTTTCAAAACATGACATTACTGAAGACACAACTTCCGGTTTGTTTAAAGCAAAATGGTTTTCTTCACCTCCTTGAAAAGGGGAGTCTTCTCCCACTTCAACAGGATTCGAGATCTCGTCCAATCAGAGCCCATCGGTAGTAGCAGGTATCGTTTTCCGTTAATGTAAACAGACAAAGGCGTTGTGTTTGGAGGCATTACTTTGCATCAACAATGGCAGTAGGCTTGTGACGTTCACCTTCAGATAGACAGGAACTCAAAAATTAAGTCTCGGCAACAGATCTAACATTAGTAGCCCGCGTATACTGAAAATTATCAGCAGGTCTTCATAGTCCAGGGGACACTGAAAAACACGCAACTTAAAATGGCCGATAAGGTTACTGACACAACCTAATAACAACATGAATCACGCCGAAGTTTTTAAACTTATATTATTTAAAGGAAAATATTTGGAGTTTTTTGTGCAATACACTCAGTATTTCAAAATACACAGTATTTTCGGAGAACCTAAGTTCAACATGACATACTGAAGACACAACTTACGGTTGAAAGCAAATGGTTTCTTCAGCTCCTTGAAAGAGTCTTCCTCATCAACAGGATTCGAGATGTTCGTCCAATCAGAGCCATCGGTAGTAGCAGGTATCGTTCCGTTAATGTAAACAGACAAAGGCGTTGTGTTTGGAGCATTACTTGCATCAACAATGGCGGTAGGCTTGTGACGTTCACCTTCAGATAGACAGGAACTCAAAAATTAAGTCTCGGCAACAGATCTAACATTAGTAGCCCGCGTATACTGAAAATTATCAGCAGGTCTTCATAGTCCAGGGGACACTGAACAGCGCAACTTAAAATGGCCGATAAGGTTACTGACACACCTAATAACACATGAATCACGCCGCAGTTTTTAAACTTATATATTTAAAGGAAAAATATTTGGAGTTTTTTGTGCAATACACTCAGTATTTCAAAATACACAGTATTTTCGGAGAACCTAAGTTCAACATGACATACTGAAGACACAACTTACGGTTGAAAGCAAATGGTTTCTTCAGCTCCTTGAAAGAGTCTTCCTCATCAACAGGATTCGAGATGTTCGTCCAATCAGAGCCATCGGTAGTAGCAGGTATCGTTCCGTTAATGTAAACAGACAAAGGCGTTGTGTTTGGAGCATTACTTGCATCAACAATGGCGGTAGGCTTGTGACGTTCACCTTCAGATAGACAGGAACTCAAAAATTAAGTCTCGGCAACAGATCTAACATTAGTAGCCCGCGTATACTGAAAATTATCAGCAGGTCTTCATAGTCCAGGGGACACTGAACAGCGCAACTTAAAATGGCCGATAAGGTTACTGACACACCTAATAACACATGAATCACGCCGCAGTTTTTAAACTTATATATTTAAAGGAAAAATATTTGGAGTTTTTTGTGCAATACACTCAGTATTTCAAAATACACAGTATTTTCGGAGAACCTAAGTTCAACATGACATACTGAAGACACAACTTACGGTTGAAAGCAAATGGTTTCTTCAGCTCCTTGAAAGAGTCTTCCTCATCAACAGGATTCGAGATGTTCGTCCAATCAGAGCCATCGGTAGTAGCAGGTATCGTTCCGTTAATGTAAACAGACAAAGGCGTTGTGTTTGGAGCATTGCTTGCATCAACAATGGCGGTAGGCTTGTGACGTTCACCTTCAGATAGACAGGAACTCAAAAATTAAGTCTCGGCAACAGATCTAACATTAGTAGCCCGCGTATACTGAAAATTATCAGCAGGTCTTCATAGTCCAGGGGACACTGAACAGCGCAACTTAAAATGGCCGATAAGGTTACTGACACACCTAATAACACATGAATCACGCCGCCAGTTTTTTTAAAACTTATATAATTTAAAGGAAAAAATATTTGGAGTTTTTGTGCAATACACTCAGTATTTCAAAATACACAGTATTTTCGGAGAACCTAAGTTCAACATGACATACTGAAGACACAACTTACGGTTGAAAGCAAATGGTTTCTTCAGCTCCTTGAAAGAGTCTTCCTCATCAACAGGATTCGAGATGTTCGTCCAATCAGAGCCATCGGTAGTAGCAGGTATCGTTCCGTTAATGTAAACAGACAAAGGCGTTGTGTTTGGAGCATTACTTGCATCAACAATGGCGGTAGGCTTGTGACGTTCACCTTCAGATAGACAGGAACTCAAAAATTAAGTCTCGGCAACAGATCTAACATTAGTAGCCCAGCGGTATACTGAAAATTATCAGCAGGTCTTCATAGTCCAGGACACTGAACAGCGCAACTTAAAATGGCCGATAAGGTTTACTGACACACCTAATAAAACACATGAATCACGCCGCAGTTTTTAAACTTATATATTTAAAGGAAAAATATTTGGAGTTTTTTGTGCAATACACTCAGTATTTCAAAATACACAGTATTTTCGGAGAACCTAAGTTCAACATGACATACTGAAGACACAACTTACTGGTTGAAAGCAAATTGGGTTTTCTTCAGCTCCTTGAAAGAGTCTTCCTCATCAACAGATTCGGAGAATGTTCGTCAATCAGAGCCATCGGTAGTAGCAGGTATCGTTCCGTTAATGTAAACAGACAAAGGCGTTGTGTTTGGAGCAATTGCTTGCATCAACAATGGCGGTAGGCTTGTGGACGTTCACCTTCAGATAGACAGGAACTCAAAAATTAAGTCCTCGGCACAGATCTAACATTAGTAGCCCGCGTATACTGAAAATTATCAGCAGGTCTTCATAGTCCAGGGGACACTGAACAGCGCAACTTAAAATGGCCGATAAGGTTACTGACACACCTAATAACACATGAATCACGCCGCAGTTTTTAAACTTATATATTAAAGGAAAAATATTTGGAGTTTTTTGTGCAATACACTCAGTATTTCAAAATACACAGTATTTTCGGAGAACCTAAGTTCAACATGACATACTGAAGACACAACTTACGGTTGAAAGCAAATGGTTTCTTCAGCTCCTTGAAAGAGTCTTCCTCATCAACAGGATTCGAGATGTTCGTCCAATCAGAGCCATCGGTAGTAGCAGGTATCGTTCCGTTAATGTAAACAGACAACGGCGTTGTGTTTGGAGCATTACTTGCATCAACAATGGCGGTAGGCTTGTGACGTTCACCTTCAGATAGGACAGGAACTCAAAACAAAAATTAAGTCTCGGCAACAGATCTAACATTAGTAGCCCGCGTATACTGAAAATTATCAGCAGGTCTTCATAGTCCAGGGGACACTGAACAGCGCAACTTAAAATGGCCGATAAGGTTACTGACACACCTAATAACACATGAATCACGCCGCAGTTTTTAAACTTATATATTTAAAGGAAAAATATTTGGAGTTTTTTGTGCAATACACTCAGTATTTCCAAAATACACAGTATGTTTTTCGGAGAACCTAAGTTCAACATGACATACTTGAAGACACAACTTACGGTTGTTGAAAGCAAATGGTTTCTTCAGCTCCTTGAAAGAGTCTTCCTCATCAACAGAATTTGAAATGTTCGTCCAATCAGAGCCATCGGCAGTAGCGGGTACCGTCCCGTTAATGTAAACAGACAACGGCGTTGTGTTTGGAGCATTACTTGCATCAACAATGGCGGAAAGCTTGTGACGTTCACCTTCAGATAGATGGGCATTCAAAAAGTCTCGCAAACTTACAAAGGGCTGGTGATCTGAAACCTGGAATAATAATAATAATAATAATGATAATAATAATAATAATAATAATAATATAAATAATAATATAATAATAATAATAATAATAATACTAATAATAAATAATAATAATAATGGATTCGAACACCATAATAATAATGATAATAATAATAATAATAATAATAATAATAATAATAATAATAATAATAATAATAATAATAATAATAATAAATAATAATAATGGGGATTCGAACACCAACAACACCACCGTCACAACCAACCCAACAGAAACCAAAACAGCAACCTCCTTGGAAAAGGCGCCTGGAAAAGCAAATCATGGTGATGAGATCTGACTTGAGTAAACTGAAAGAGATGGCAGAAAAAAGGCTAAGAAGCAAGAAAACAAGGGAGGAACTCAACGAGAAATACAAAGTACAAGAGAGGGGACTAAACAACACAATAGAAGATGTAAAACAGAGGCTTAAGGCCAAAGCACACAAGATCCAACGGTACAGGAATAAGGGATACCAACAGAACAAACTATTCGGAACCAACCAGAAAAGACTATACAGCCAACTAAGAGGGGAAGACAACCACCCAGAAATTCCTGAAGCCAAACCAAGTAAGAGACTATGGGAAAACATATGGAGCAATCCGGTATCACACAACAAACATGCAACATGGCTCCAGGAAGTCAAGGAAGAAGAAACAGGGAGAATAAAACAAAGATTCACAGACATCACGACAGACACAGTCAGACACCAACTAAAAAAGAAAATGCCAAACTGGAAAGCCCCAGGTCCCGATGAAGTCCATGGATACTGGCTCAAAAACTTCAAGGCCCTACACCCACGAATAGCAGAACAACTCCAGCATTGTATCTCAAATCACCAAGCACCCAAATGGATGACCACAGGAAGAACATCCTTAGTACAAAAAGACAAGAGTAAGGGAAATATAGCCAGTAACTACAGGCCTATCACCTGCCTACCAATAATGTGGAAGTTACTAACAGGTATCATCAGTGAAAGGCTATACAACTACCTAGAGGAGACAAACACCATCCCCCACCAACAGAAAGGCTGCAGAAGGAAGTGTAGGGGCACAAAAGACCAGCTCCTGACAATATGGTAATGAAGAACAGTAGGAGAAGGAAAACCAACCTAAGCATGGCATGGATAGACTATAAGAAAGCCTTCGACATGATACCACACACATGGCTAATAGAATGCCTGAAAATATATGGGGCAGAGGAAAATACCATCAGCTTCCTCAAAAATACAATGCGCAACTGGAATACAATACTTACAAGCTCTGGAATAAGACTAGCAGAGGTTAATATCAGGAGAGGGATCTTCCAGGGCGACTCACTGTCCCCACTACTCTTCGTAGTAGCCATGATTCCCATGACAAAAGTACTACAGAAGATGGATGCCGGGTACCAACTCAAGAAAAGAGGCAACAAAATCAACCATCTGATGTTCATGGACGACATCAAGCTGTATGGTAAGAGCATCAAGGAAATAGATACCCTAATCCAGACTGTAAGGATTGTATCTGGGGACATCAGGATGGAGTTTGAAATAGAAAAATGCGCCTTAGTCAACATACAAAAAGGCAAAGTAACGAGAACTGAAGGGATAAAGCTACCAGATGGGAGCAACATCAAACACATAGATGAGACAGGATACAAATACCTGGGAATAATGGAAGGAGGAGATATAAAACACCAAGAGATGAAGGACACGATCAGGAAAGAATATATGCAGAGACTCAAGGCGATACTCAAGTCAAAACTCAACGCCGGAAATATGATAAAAGCCATAAACACATGGGCAGTGCCAGTAATCAGATACAGCGCAGGAATAGTGGAATGGACGAAGGCAGATCAGAAAACCAGGAAACAAATGACAATACACAAAGCACTACACCCAAGAGCAAATACGGACAGACTATACATAACACGAAAGGAAGGAGGGAGAGGACTACTAAGTATAGAGGACTGCGTCAACATCGAAAACAGAGCACTGGGCAATATCTGAAAACCAGTGAAGACGAGTGGCTAAAGAGTGCATGGGAAGAAGGACTAATAAAAGTAGACGAAGACCCAGAAATATACAGAGACAGGAGAAAGACAGAAAGAACAGAGGACTGGCACAACAAACCAATGCACGGACAATACATGAGACAGACTAAAGAACTAGCCAGCGATGACAATTGGCAATGGCTACAGAGGGGAGAGCTCAAGAAGGAAACTGAAGGAATGATAACAGCGGCACAAGATCAGGCCCTAAGAACCAGATATGTTCAAAGTACGATAGACGGAAATAACATCTCTCCCATATGTAGGAAGTGCAATACGAAAAATGAAACCATAAACCACATAGCAAGTGAATGCCCGGCACTTGCACAGAACCAGTACAAAAAGAGGCATGATTCAGTGGCAAAAGCCCTCCACTGGAGCCTGTGCAAGAAACATCAGCTACCTTGCAGTAATAAGTGGTACGAGCACCAACCTGAAGGAGTGATAGAAAACGATCAGGCAAAGATCCTCTGGGACTATGGTATCAGAACGGATAGGGTGATACATGCAAACAGACCAGACGTGACATTGATTGACAAAGTCGAGAAGAAAGTATCACTCATTGATGTCGCAATACCATGGGACACCAGAGTTGAAGAGAAAGAGAGGGAAAAAATGGATAAGTATCAAGATCTGAAAATAGAAATAAGAAGGATATGGGATATGCCAGTGGAAATCGTACCCATAATCATAGGAGCACTAGGCACGATCCCAAGATCCCTGAAAAGGATTCTAGAAAAAACTAGAGGCTGAAGTAGCTCCAGGACTCATGCAGAAGAGTGTGATCCTAGAAACGGCACACATAGTAAGAAAAGTGATGGACTCCTAAGGAGGCAGGATGCAACCCGGAACCCCACACTATAAATACCACCCAGTCGAATTGGAGGACTGTGATAGTGCAAAAAAAAAAAAAATAAAAATAAATAAAATAAAATAATAATAATAATAATAATAATAATAATAATAATAATATTTTGGTAGAAGACCCTATTTTAAGCAAATACTGTTAAAAAGAGTGGCCGAATTAAGCGAGTTGATTTTATATATTGTTTTTTCTATTTTCCTTACAATTCGCTTCTCAGGCTCAGCGATGTTTCTGAGTAACTGGCCAATATTCATATTGGGAATTTTCATAAAATTATAAATGCTGAAAGTAATCTTTTATTAGAACAGAATATCAGCTCCAGGTCAAGCAGGGGTCGTCGTCAGTGCCGGTATTATTCCGTAGGTATAGTTCAGTTCGGGGCTGGGGTCGTCTTTGGTTTAAGGGCTGGTTTTGGTGCTGGTATAGCTGGTATCGCGTGACGTTTCGACCCTCTTGCAGGTCATCTTTGGACAAGTCGGTTGAAGAGACTGTAGCAAGAAAGTCTGCGGGGCAGTATTTATAGCGGCTCAGACCTAGAGTTGCATTCTCATTGGTCGGGCCAGTCTTGGGCAAAGTCGTGGATCTCGCCTCGAAGGTCTCGGGGATTCTTTCGTGCAAGCGCCACAGTAGTGTGCAAGGGGATGAACGACAGGAATTCCGTCCGTAGCAGGAATCCTATCATCCTGTGGGGGCTCCTGATTATCTGGCATTATCGGGGGGTCGTTCGCTGCTCCCCGGGTGGCTGTGGGAAGGAGAAACGTTTCTTGGGTGATGTTTAAATTTGGTTTCTCCTTACCTATATGGAGGGCTTCTAGGAGGCGCAGACGTCGGGCATCCGTTGTTTGGTCTATTATTTTGATATTAGGGATAATATCATTTCTCTTTATCCGTTTGTTATGAGCAGTCCTGGCGTGGTTGAATATGGCTCCTTCTTGGGCGTGGCAGGAGACTCACTTGGAGAAGCGCATGGAGGTCATACCGATGCATTTGCCGAGGCATCCTCGGACGGGGCATGTGTAACGGTAGACCACACTCGTCTTCTTCAAGGGATCCTGCAGGGGCGCCGAAGGGTTGTTTCTCATCACCAGGCTGTTCATCATCGTTTTATAATATATATTCAACTTAATATTTTTGTCCGGGTCGGCGGGGCTGACGTTTTCGTCAATGATCTTTTTGAGGGCTTGTTTGTCCTCCTTGTACCTCCGGTAGAAGTGCCCCTTGTAGAAAAGCTTGATGGGCTCTGCAATGTCAGGGCGGGGTTCCTGGTGGTACCAGGCTTCCATATTTTTCCTTACTGATTCATCAACAGCACGATTGGTGTGTCCGTTGTCGACGAGGATCTGGGCGGCGCGCTCCAACTCACTGTGTGTCTCATTCCAGGAGGAGCTGTGTGAGAGGGCCCTCCTGATGAAGGCGCTGATGGTGGAGCATTTATACCTCTCAGGGCACTCGCTTTCACTGTTCATGCACATTCCCAGGTTCGTCGGCTTCGTGTACACCTTCGCGCTGAATTCGGAATCTCGCTGTTTGACAAGGACATCAAGGAAGGGGAAGCGGGGGTCTGGGCAATGTTCAATTGTCTACACCCAGATTGACGGCGTGGCGATGGGATCTTCCCTTGGGGTCTTTTTCGCTAATTTCTATATGGGTACCGTCGAAGAGAAGGTCTTCCAGAATTCCAGCAAACCGAGGATGTACCTGAGCTACACTGATGACACCTTCATCTGCGCCGAGTCCCAGGATGAGATAGAGCAGCTGCGACGTGCATTCCACGACCACAGCTGCCTCACGTTCATGATTGCACACTGCCAAGACCGCCGCCGCCTCCTCTTCCTTGACGTCCACGTCAAACAGCGAGATTCCGAATTCAGCATGAAGGTGTACACGAAGCTGACGAACCTGGGAATGTGCATGAACGGTGAGAGCAAGTGCCCTGAGAGGTATAAGCGCTCCACCATCAGCGCCTTCGTCAGGAGGGCCCTCTCACACTGCTCCTCCTGGAATGACACACACAGTGAGTTAGAGTGCACCCCCCAGGTCCTCGTCGACAACGGACACACCAATCGTGCTGTTGATGAAGCAATAAGGAAAAATATGGAAGCCTAGTACCACCAGGAACCCCACCCTGACGTTGCAGTGCCCATCAAGCTTTCCTACAAGGGGCACTTCTACCAGAGGTACAAGGAGGACGAACAAGACCTCAAAAAGATCATCGACGAAAACGTCAGCCCCACCGACCCAGACAAAAATATTAATTAATTTAATTAATTATCATAAAACGAAGAAGACGAACAGCCTGGTGATGAGAAACAACCCTTTGGCGCCCCTTCAGGATCCCCTGAAGAAGACGAGTGTGGTCTACCGTTATACGTCAACAAAAACCAAATCCCTTTCTGTGCTTTTGGGGTGGATCATGCCCTTAAACACATCAACCGCAGCATGAAAATCACCGGGGGGCATGTGGGCATAACTCAGAATGCCAGTGCTCGGGAGAGATTCTTTCTTACAGCGCCAGAGCTTAGTAGGCTTGCTGAAGAAGCACATCTGATGGCTGGCTCCCCAACAACTACACGTAGGCAACATCATGAACTTTCACTGGCTGTCTGGACAAGACAAGAAGAGAACATTGCTCATCTCTGGAGTGTGTTCACATCATTCATTAATCCTATGAAGTATGAAGGTGAAGACTTGCCCAACATCATCATAAAGGTTGTGATGCCAGCAGAGGTGCAAGAAGATGTGTGCAACCAAGAAGATAGTGGGCAGCACCAGTATGCCAACTTTGTTGAGGAACGAGTCAAGACGAACAAGGTCAGTATCTGGGCCAGAATGAAGAAGATGCAGTTGAAGACTTGGAAAAGTGCAAGGAAGTCTGTGAAACACAAAGTAGCTGATCAGATAGTGGACCTCAAGGATGACAGATCACTTTTTGCCCGTACGTTACTTGTTGCACGCTCACGACCTAAAATAAATCTCAAGTGGAATGTGTTGGTCAGCATGAGTTGACGTCTCTACCTCAAGCCTTGTTTCACAGTGAGTGGTGAACTCCTATCATGCACTGACAAAAGCAAAATGGTGACTGTACTTGAGGACCTACCAAGAAAAATTAGTGTTGATCGGCAAGAAGAGAATATCACCAACAACACAATTCCCTTGACACCAAGAAAGGCAACTGTAATTGATGGAATGGGAATTGTTCAGGCAATGGGGAAACCACCTTCAGTCAAGACCTGTGCTCAATGGGCTGACCACTTCATAACAACAATAGACAGCAAATGCAGAGAATATGATGAGCTCCATTTAATCTTTGACAGTTATGATCTTCCTACGTCACTGAAAGAGGCCACAAGAGAAAGACGACAGGGAAGTAAACCAGCAATTGCTTATCAAGTCACAGACAATACACCAATTGGCAAGGTGTCAGCAAAGCAGTTCTTGTCCAGTACTGCAACTAAAGATGAACTGACAGTTTATCTTGCAAAGAAACCTCTCCAGCACCTTGAGGGTAAGCCCAGGGTCTTCATAGTGACTTCAAGAAAGGAGGTCCTCTCAAACTCCATAGATGTTCACCATCTCCATAGCTCCCAAGAAGAAGCTGACACAAGAATTATTCTGCACAGTCTGGATGCTGTTCGAAGGGGAGCAACTGAACTCTACATTCAATCACCTGACACTGATGTATTTGTCCTTGCAATCCACTGTTACCATCGGCTCTGTAGGAGCACATACTTTGTCACTGGTGTGGGGATCAAAAAGCGGGTCATCTCACTAGAACCAATAGTGAATGCGCTTGGTGCTGCAAAGACCGAAGCCTTACCTGGATTTCACCCCTTCTCTGGAGGTGACATTACAGGTAGATTTGCAGGCAAGGGGAAGTTGACCTGTTGGCAAGCACTTAGTAGATGCTCCATGGAAGTGTATCCGCCTTGGCTGCCTTAGGGAGGTCCGAGGAGCTGGACATCAATACTGAACGAGCCATCGAGACATTTGTTTGCCAGCTGTATAAGCCTGGTAGCACTTTGGTGGATGTTGGTGATCTCAGATGGAAGCTTTTCACCAAGAAACAATTGGAAGCTGAAAAATTACCTCCGACACGAGGAGCATTACATGAAGCTAGTGCCCGAGCGCATTACCAGGCCATGGTGTTGCATCAGTGTGATACTCCTCACCCTCAGCTACCACCAGCAGCAGCCTATGGGTGGAAGAAAGATGGGGATAAGCTCATAGCAGTACCATCAATGGAACCTCCAGCTCCAGCAACAGTCACACACCTCATTTAATGTGGGTGCAAGAAGACCAGCTGCACATCACACTGCTCCTGTCAGTCACAGGGTCTTAACTCCTCTGAGATGTGTTTGTGTGGTGCCGATGAGGAGGTGAGCAGTAATGTCAACCAAGCACACTTAGGGATTGAAGAAGAAGAAGATCCTTCACTCTAACTGTGAACGCAACCACTATCATGCATTAGTTGACGAGAACCAGAACGGAAAAAAACAAATAAGACATTTTTTATCTATAAAATGATCATTATGTTTCCAATTTATAGTTAAATTTTGAAAGGAGTGTTTTTTTAATTATTATTTTATTTTAGCAATAAATGGTGTCTTTGCTTTGTACGCAGAATGAAGTTTGTGATGATATAACAAGTTTATTGAGCATGATTTGGGTTGTAATTTGAATATGTAAGAAAACTATACAGAAATCGCCGAAAAAAATGGCTACATAATTTTTTTGTGAGTTAAGCCTTTCCAAAACACAGTCCAACCAGTGGCCAAAAATTAACATTTGAAACCAATGGGAAAACACTGGCCCCAACACTTTTAGTTCTAAGGCTTTCCATTTCGATTCTCACTTTCCGCTTGCGTCTTTCACCCCTCCTGATTCTTAGTTCATACACTTTCCATTTTGTCTTTCACTTTCTGCATGCGTCTTTCTCCCCTCCCGATTCTTAGTTCCATGGCTTTCCATTTCAGCTTTCACTTTCTGCTTGCGTCTTTCTCCCCTCCCGATTCTTAGTTCCAAGGCTTTCCATTCCGCCTTTCACTTTCCACTTGCGTCTTTCTTTTCTCCCAACTCTTAGTTCCAAGGCTTTCTATTTTGCCTTTCACTTTCCACTTGCGTCTTTCTCCACTCACGATTCTAAGTTCCAAGGCTTCCCATTTTACGTTTCCCTTTCCGTTTGCATCTTTCTCTTCTCCCGATTCTTAATTCCAAGGCTTTCCATTTTGCCTTTCACTTTTAACTTGCGTCTTTCTTCCCTCCTGATTCTTAGTTCCAAGGCTTTCCATTTTACCTTTCCATTTCTGCTTGCGTCTTTCTTCCCGTTTAATTCTTATTTCCAAGGCTTTCAATTTCGCCTTTCACTTTCTGCTTGCATCTTTCTTCCCTCTCGATTCTTAGTTCCAAGGCTTTCCATTTTGTCTTTCACTTTCCGCTTGCGTCTCTCGTCCCTTCTGATTCTTAGTTCCAAGGCTTTCCAGTTCACGTTTGACTTTCTGCTTAAGTCTTTCTTCTCTCCCAATTCTTAGTACCAAGGCTTTCCATTTCACCTTTCACTTTCTGCTTGAGTCTTTCTTCCCTACCAATTCTTAGTCCCAATGCTTTCCATTTAATCTTTCACTTTCTGCTTGCGTCTTTCTTCCCTCCCAATTCTTAGTTCCAAGGCTTTCCCTTCCACCTTTCATTTTCTTAGTTCCAAGGCTTTCCATTTTGCCTTTCACTCTCTGCCTACGTCTTTCTTCCCTCCTGATTCTTAGTTCCAAACCTTCCCTTTTTGCCTTTCACTTTCTGCTTGCATCTTTCTCCCCTCCTAATTCTTAGTTCCAAGGCTTTCCATTACACCTTACACTTTGCCTTTCACTTTCCACTTGCGTCTTTCTTTTCTCCCGATTCTTAATTCCAAGGCTTTCCATTTTGCCTTTCACTTTATACTCGCGTCTTTCTTTTCTCCCGATTCTTAGTTCCAAGACTTTCCAGTTCGCCTTTCACTTTCTGCTTGCATCTTTCTTCCCTCACGATTTTTAGTTCCAAGGCCTTCCATTTTGCCTTTCACTTTCTGCTTGCATCTTTCTTCCCGCTTAATTCTTAGTTCCAAGGCTTTCAATTTTGCCTTTCACTTTCTGCTTGGGTCTTTCTTCCCTCCCAATTCTTAGTTCCTAGGCTATCCATTTTGCCTTTAACTTTCCGCTTGTGTCTTTCTCCTCTCCCGATTCTTAGTTTCAAGGCTTTCCATTTCGTCTTTCACTTTCTGCTTACGTCTTTCTTTCTTCCCAATTCTTAGGTTCAAAGGCTTTCCTTTTTGCTTTTCACTTTCTTCTTGCGCCTTTCTCCCATTGCAATTCTTATTTCAAAGACTCTCTATTTTGCATTTCACCTTGCGTCTTCCTTCCTTCCCAATTCTTATATCAAATGCTTTCCATTCGTTTTCCACATTCTGTTTGGGTCTTTCTTCCGTCTCGATTCTAAGTTCCGAGGCTTTTCTTTTCGCTTTTCATTTTCTGCTTACGTCTTTCTTCCTTCCAAGTATTTCCATTCTGCCTTTCACTTTCTGCTTGCGTCTTTCTTCCCTCCCGCTTTTCACGTTCTGCTTGCGTCATTCTTCCATACCGATTCTTATTTCCGAGGCTTTCCATTCCCCATTTCACTTTCTGCTTGCGTCTTTATTCCCTACCGATTATTAGTTCCAAAGATTTCAATATCACCTTTCACTTTCTGCTTGCACCTGTCTCCCATCCCAATTCTTAGTTCCAAGGCTTTACTCTTTGCATTTCACTTTCTGCATCCGCCTTTCTCCCCTACCGATTCATAATTCCAAGGCTTTCTTTTTCGCCTTTCACTTTCTGCTTGCATATTTCTCCCTTTCCGATTCTTAGTTCCAAGACTTTCTATTTCGACTTTCACTTTCTGTCCTCCCAATTTATTGTTCCAAGGCTTTCCATTTTGCCTTTCACTTTCTGCCTGCGTCTTTCTTCCCTCCTGATTATCAGTTCCAAAGCTTCTCTTTTCGCCTTTCACTTTCTGCTTGCGTCTTTCTCCCATCACAATTCTTATTTTCAAGGCTTTCCATTTTGCCTTTCACTTTCTGCTTGCATTTTTCATCCTTCCCAATTCTTAGTTCTAAGGCTTTCCTTTCTGTCTTTCACTTTCTGCTTGTGTCTTTCTTTGTTCCTGATTCCAAGTTCCGAGACTTTGCATTTCGCTTTTCACATTCTGCTTGTATCTTTCTTCCTTCCCGATTCTAAATACCGAGGCTTTCCATTCTGCCTTTCACTTTCTGCTTACATCTTTCTTCCCTCCCGATTCTTAGTTCCGAGGCTTTCCATTTTGCCTTTCACTTTCTGCTTGAGTCTTTCTTCCCTCCCGATTCTTAGTTCCAAGGCTTTCAATTTTGCCTTTCACTTTCCGCTTCCGTCTTTCTTCCCTCCCGATTCTCAGTTTCAAGGTTTCAATTTCGCCTTTCACTTTCTGCTTTAAGCTTTCTTACTTCCCGATTCTTGGTTCCAAGGGTTTCCATTTTGCCTTTCACTTTCTGCTTGCATCTTTCTTCCTTTCCTATTCTTAGTTCCAAGGCTTTCCTCTTTGCCTTTCACTTTCAGCTTGTGTCTTTCTTCCCTCCCGATTCTTAGTTCCAAGGCTTTCAATTTCACCTTTCACTTTCTGCTGCCGTCTTTCTTCCCTCCCGATTCTTAGTTCCAAGGGTTTCAATTTTGCCTTTCACTTTCTGCTTGCATCTTTCTTCCTGCCTGATTCTTAGTTCCAACGGTTTCCATTTCACCTTTCACTTTCTGCTCGCATCTTTCTTCACTCCCAATTCCTAGTTCTAAGGCTTTCCATTTTGCCTTTCACTTTCCGCTTGCGTCTTTCTTCCCTCTCAATTCTTAGTTCCAAGTCTTTCCATTTCACCTTTCACTTTCTGCTTGCATCTTTCTTCCTCCTGATTCTTAGTTCCAAGGCTTTCCAGTTCACCTTTCACTTTCTGCTTCAGTCTTTCTTCCCTGTACCAAGGTTTTCCATTTTGTCGTTCACTTTCTGCTGGAGTCTTTCCTCTCTCCCAATTCTTAGTTCCAAGGCTTTCCATTTCACCTTTCACTTTCTGCTTGTGTCTTTCTTCCCTCCCGATTCTTAGTTCTAAGGCTTTCCATTTTGCCTTTCACTTTCTGCTTACATCTTTCTTCTCTCCTGATTCTTAGTTCCAAGGCTTTCCATTTCGCCTTTCACTTTCTGCTTACATCTTTCTTCTCTCCTGATTCTTAGTTCCAAGGCTTTCCTTTTCGCCTTTCACTTTCTGCTTACATCTTTCTTCCCTCCCGATTCTTAGTTCCAAGGCTTTCCTTTTTGCCTTTCACTTTCTGCTTACATCTTTCTTCCCTCCCGATTCTTAGTTCCAAGGCTTTCATTTTTGCCTTTCACTTTCTGCTTACATCTTTCTTCCCTCCCAATTCTTAGTTCCAAGGCTTTCCATTTCGCCTTTCACTTTCTGCTTAAATCTTTCTTCCCTCCCGATTATTAGTTCCAAGGCTTTTCTTTTCACCTTTCACTTTCTGCTTACATCTTTCTTCCCTCCTGATGCTTATTTCCAAGGGTTTCCATTTCGCCTTTCACTTTCTGCTTGAGTCTTTTGTCCCTACCAGTTCTTAGTTCCAAGGCTTTCCATTTCACCTTTCACTTTCCGCTTATGTCTTTCTTGGCTTCATCTTTCTTTCCTCCCGATGCTTAGTTCGAGGGCTTTCCATGTCGCCTCTCACTTTCTGCTTGCATCTTTCTTCCCTCCCGATACTTAGTTCCAAGCCTTTCCACGTCAAAATTTCACTTTCTACTTGCGTCTTTCTCCACCCACTATTCTAAGTTCCAAGGTTTCCATGTTGCCTTTCACTTTATGCTTGCATCTTTCTTTTCTCCCGATTCTTAGTTCCAAAGCATTCCATTTCGCCACTCACTTTCCACTTGTGTCTTTCTTTCCTACCAGTTCTTAGTCTAAGGCTTTCCTTTTCGTTTCTCACATTACGCTTGCGTCTTCCTCCCCTCCTGATTCTTAGTTCCTACGCTTTCCATTTTGTCTTTCACTTTCTGCTTGCGTCTTTCTCCCCTCCCGATTCTTAGTTCCAAGCCTTTCCATTCCACCTTTCACTTTCTGCTTGCATCTTTCTTTTCTCCCAACTCTTAGTTCCAACGCTTTCTATTTTGCCTTTCACTTTCCACTTGCGTCTTTCTCCACTCACGATTCTTAGTTCCAAGGCTTCCCATTTTACGTTTCACTTTCCGTTTGCGTCTTTCTTTTCTCCCGATTCTTAATTCCAAGACTTTCCATTTTGCCTTACACTTTATACTCGCGTCTTTCTTTTCTCCCAATTCTTAGTTCCAAGACTTTCCAGTTTGCATTTCACTTTCTGCTTGCATCTTTCTTCCCTCCCGATTCTTAGTTCCAAGGCTTTCCCTTTTGCCTTTCACTTTCTGCTTGCATCTTTCTTCCTGCTTAATTCTTAAATTCTTAGTTCCAAGGCTTTCAATTTCGCCTTTCACTTTCTGCTTGGGTCTTTCTTCCCTCCCAATTCTTAGTTCCAAGGCTTTCCATGTCGCCTTTCACTTTCCACTTGCATCTTTCTTCCCTCTTGATTGTTAGGTCCAAGGCTTTCCATTTCGCCTTTCACTTTCTGCTTGCGTATTTCATCCCTCCTGATTCTTAGTTACAAGGCTTTCCATTCCACCCTTCACTCTCTGCTTGAGTCTTTCTTCCCTCCAAATTCTTAGTTCCTAGGCTTTCCATTTTGCCTTTCACTTTCGGCTTGTGTCTTTCTCCTCTCCCGATTCTTAGTTTCATGGCTTTCCATTTCGCCTTTCACTTTCTGCTTGTGTCTTTCTTTCTTCCCAATTCTTAGGTTCAAAGGCTTTCCTTTTTGCTTTTCACTTTCTTCTTGCGCCTTTCTCCCATTGCAATTCTTATTTCAAAGACTCTCTATTTCGCATTTCACTTTCTGCTTGCGTCTTCCTTCCTTCCCAATTCTTATATCAAATGCTTTCCATTCGTTTTCCACATTCTGTTTGAGTCTTTCTTCCGTCCCGATTCTATGTTCCGAGGCTTTTCTTTTCGCTTTTCATATTCTGTTTACGTCTTTCTTCCTTCTCGATTTGAAGTTCCAAGTATTTCCATTCCGCCTTTCACTTTCTGCTTGCGTCTCTCTTCCCTCTAGCCTTTCACTTTCTGCTTGCATCTTTCTTCCCTCCCGCCTTTCACTTTCTGCTTGTGTCATTCTTCCATACCGATTCTTATTTCCAAGGCTTTCCATTTCCCATTTCACTTTCTGCTTGCGTCTTTATTCCCTACCAATTCTTATTTCCAAGGATTTCAATATCACCTTTCACTTTCTGTTTGCACCTGTCTCCCATCCCAATTCTTAGTTCCAAAGCTTTACTCTTTGCATTTCACTTTCTGCATCCGCCTTTCTCCCCTACCGATTCATAATTCCAAGGCTTCGTTTTCGCCTTTCACTTTCTGCTTGCATATTTCTCCCTTTCCGATTCTTAGTTCCAAGACTTTCCATTTCGACTTTCACTTTCTGTCCTCCCAATTTATTGTTCCAAGGCTTTCCATTTTGCCTTTCACTTTCTGCCTGCGTCTTTCTTCCCTCCTGATTATTAGTTCCAAAGCTTCTCTTTTCGCCTTTCACTTTCTGCTTGCGTCTTTATCCCATCACAATTCTTATTTTCAAGGCTTTCCATTCTGCCTTTCACTTTCTGCTTGCATCTTTCACCCTTCCCAATTCTTAGTTCTAAGGCTTTCCTTTTTGTCTTTCACTTTCTGCTTGTGTCTTTCTTCGTTCCCGATTCCAAGTTCCGAGGCTTTCGATTTCGCTTTTCACATTCTGCTTGTATCTTTCTTCCTTCCCGATTCTAAATACCGAGGCTTTCCATTCTGCCTTTCACTTTCTGCTTGCGTCTTTCTTCCCTCCCGATTCTTAGTTCCAAGGCTTTCCATTTTTCCTTTCACTTTCCTCTTTCGTCTTTCTTTCCTCCCGATTCTTAGTTCCAAAGGTTTCAAATTCGCCTTTCACTTTCTGCTTTAAGCTTTCTTACTTCCCGATTCTTAGTTCCAAGGGTTTCCATTTTGCCTTTCACTTTCTGCTTGAGTCTTTCTTCCCTCCCGATTCTTAGTTCCAAGGGTTTCAATTTCACCTTTCACTTTCTGCTTTAAGCTTTCTTACTTCCCGATTCTTAGTTCCAAGGGTTTCCATTTCGCCTTTCACTTTCTGCTTGCATCTTTTTTCCTTTCCTATTCTTAGTTCCAAGGCTTTCCTCTTTGCCTTTCACTTTCTGCTTGTGTCTTTTTTCCCTCCCGATTCTTAGTTCTGAGGCTTTCAATTTTGCCTTTCACTTTCTGCTTGACTCTTTCTTCCCTACCGATTCTTAGTTCCAAGGGTTTCAATTTCGCCTTTCACTTTCCGCTTCCGTCTTTCTTCCCTCCCGATTCTTAGTGCCAAGGCTTTCCTTTTTCCATTTCACTTTCTTCTTGCGCCTTTCTCCTGTCGCGATTCTTACTTCAAAGGCTTTCTATTTCGCCTTTCACTTTCTGCTTGCGTCTTTCCTCCTTCCCAATTCTTAGCTAAAAGGCTTTCCATTTCACTTTTCACTTTCTGCTTGCATCTTTCTTCCCTCCCGATTCTTAGTTCAGAGGCTTTCCATTTCACCTTTCACTTTCTACTTGTGTCTTTCTTCCCTACCAATTCTAGTTACAAGGCTTTCTATTTCGCCTTTCACTTTCTGCTTGCATATTTCTAGCCTCCCGATTCTTAGTTCCAAGGCTTTCCATTTTGCTTTTCACTTTCTGCTTGCGTCTTTCTTCCCTCACATTTCTTAGTTCCAAGGCTTTCCATTTCGCCTTTCACTTTCTGCTTGCATCTTTCTCCCCTACCTATTTTTAGTTCCAAGTCTTTCCATTTCGCCTTTCACTTTCTGCTTGCGTCTTTCTCCCCTACCTATTTTTAGTTCCAAGTCTTTCCATTTCGCCTTTCACTTTCTGCTTGCGTCTCTCTGCCCTAACAATTCTTAGTACCAAGACTTTCCATTGGCCTTTCACTTTCTGCTTGTGTCTTTCTCCCCTACCAATTCTTAGTTCCAAGGCTTTCTTTTCGCCTTTCACTTTCTACTTGCGTCTTTCTCCCCTACCAATTCTTAGTTCCAAGGCTTTCCATTTCGACTTTCACTTTCTGCTTGCGTCTTTCTCCCCTACTGATTCTTAGTTCCAAGGCTTTCTATTTCGCCTCTCACTTTCTGCTTGCGTCTTTCTCCCCTACCAATTCTTTGTTGGTTTCCATTTCAGCTCTCTTCCCTCCCGCTTTCCACTTTCTGCTTTGTTCATTTCTGTTCTCTTTATTCCCTAGTTCTTTGGCAAGGGCTTTCTGTTTTGCCTTTCACTTTCTGCTTGCGTCTTTCTTCCCTACCGATTCTTAGTTCCAAGGCTTTCTGTTTTGCCTTTCACTTTCTGCTTGCGTCTTTCTTCCCTACCGATTCTTTGTTCCAAGGCTTTCTGTTTTGCCTTTCACTTTCTGTTTGCGTCTTTCTTCCCTACCGATTCTTTGTTCCAAGGCTTTCTGTTTTTCCTTTCACTTTCTGCTTGCGTCTTTCTTCCCTACCGATTCTTAGTTCCAAGGCTTTCTGTTTTGCCTTTCACTTTCTTTTGCGTCTTTCTTTCCTACCGATTCTTTGTTCCAAGGCTTTCGTTTTTCCTTTCAAAACTTTCTGCTGCGTTTACTTTTTTCCCTACCGATTCTTTGTTCCAAGGCTTTCCATTTTGCCTTTCACTTTCTGCTTGCGTCTTTCTCCCCTACCGATTCTTAGTTCTAAGGCTTTCTATTTCGCTTCTCACTTTCTGCTTGCATCTTTCTCCCCTACCGATTCTTTGTTCCAAGGCTTTCCATTTTGCCTTTCACTTTCTGCTTGCGTCTTTCTTCCCTCCCAATTCTTAGTTCCAAGGCTTTCCTTTTT